>NC_140085.1:126600819-127200819 GCF_964237585.1 Gallinula chloropus | reverse complement strand
AAAAGAAAATATTTTACACTTTTATGATGATGCATGCCATGTTATTTTTAGCACAGTTTTGCTGTCTGGTGTAAGACTTGATGGCAAATGTTCAGTTTCATTAAATATAGTACCAAAAAGGAGTGTCATTCCCTTGGGTAAAAAGTAAACCAACACAAGACAGTATTAAGGATAATGAAAATCTGTTAGTTGGCATGTTTACGGTACATTGAAAGCACAATAGAAAATATAACAAGCCTTTCAACTTCTACATGATAAATTTATGCACTCTTGCTAAAATAATACTTATATTTTTAGATCTCCAGGAAATTTTATCATCAAGATATATAGCTTATGGTAAAATCACACCACTTTCCATTTTGATGTCTTAATCAAAGTTCTATTTCTTTCAAGGAAAGAAAATGTAACTTGTCTCTTCTTGGGATTCAAAAAGGGCAAATGAATTCCTTACAAGAACCAAGGGGCTTTTCATGCTCAGAAGCCAATATTGTAAATGCAGTCATACAGGGAGAAAATCTGTGGGATCCCCCTCAAAGCACTACCAGATAATATGATAGAAGGTGGAGGAAATGTATGATGGGGTTCCTTTCAACTACCCATCTTCCAATGAAAAAATGGGAAGGGTATAAATTATTAGTTTTCTATAGAAATTTCAGAAAATGAGAGTTATCAGGTGAAGGATTTATCAACATATGCACTCTTTTTTTTGCTACTTCTTTCACACAATGCTGTCTCTCTCCCATGCCTGGATATTTGTTTCATTAACTATAAGTTCCAAAAGCTAATAATCAGAACAATAAAATCTTATGTCAGAATCCAAGACAGTGTTTGGAAACAAGTAGATTTTTTTTTTTCATATGGGCCACAACTGCATTCCAATTAATTGATATTATTGTCACTTGATCAAGACTTTAACATGCAATTTTTTTGCAAAGCTGACGATTATTCGCATGAGCAGACCACTGCCATTGCAGTGATGAGCTATATAGTAATTTGACAAGACACTTCAATGCATATAAACTATTAAGATTTTTTGAACCTCAAATCACTAGCATGAAAAACAGTGCCCTTGCTCTGCCTCAGACTACTTACTTTCATTTTCAAATATTATTTTTTGTTTTCATCCTCCTTTTATTGAAGATCCTTCTCTGTACCTCTACATCTCTGCCTCCTCATGATGCTTTTATTTTCTGTTTCCTCTTATCACTGCCTCCCTTTTTGATCTCTCTCTTTATACTTCTACTTAGTAAAGTACAATGACTGGTAAACTTTCTGCAAGTCACTGTTACCTTTCAGCAGATGGCACTGTTATTTAGTCTAACTAGCAGGGCAAGATAATGAACTTGAAACTCCTTAAACAATGAAATACAGACTTCTTTTTATCACCATTCCCACTTTATGCACATAAACAATATTAGAAATAAAATAATAAATATTAGAATATAAATAAAAATATTAGAAAATGATTTTTAAAACATGAACATGATAAAAATACATTACCTGCAGATCTCCTTTTAAGGGGCTCTGGATCCATTTAATGAACTACCACTCTTCTTTTCTTAGGGAAGGACCAAAAAAACCCCAACAACTGGGGTGAATTTATAGCATTGCCCTACAACCCAAGCATCTTATTTTGATTTTCTTGGTATGGTCGCTTATACACATCTGCAAAGGACTCCCGTAGGCGCTGGTGCACTCCACTTGCCTGCCTGTGGCACAGGTTCTATCCGGCGCAGGGTGCTGCTGGGGTCTGCAGTTCAGGTTCCCGCAGGTGCCCAGGATGTCCAGTGGAGAGCAAGCAAGTGCTCTGCCAATGCTGTCAGAAAAATATGCAGCTTCTGTCAGCTCCAATTAGAAGGAGAAGATGAATCACACCTCTTAACTCTGTCCCCAGTGGCTCTCTGGCTGCTGGAAGGCAGCTGTATGAACAGGAGTTTCTCCAGGCTGCTGTCAACCCCAGTGTTGTCCCAGCAGCTCCTTTCTGAAGATCCCCGAGATGGAAAAGAGTATTCTATCAGCTTTTCTCAGATTGATCCATGCAGTTCAACTTACAGGTTGATCTCATGACCGTTCTGTTACAGTTAGTACTGGCTATTTTACTTCTAACACCTCCTATAAACTTTCAGGGTTGGTTGCCTTTCATCTTCTTGCCAGAGCAAATTGACAATGGTGAGGCTTCTGAAATTTTTCTGGCACTCAGACTATTGCCCCCAGCTGCTCTCCCACCAGTCAGTAAAGAGCAGGAAAGGAGGACTGGGATGTGGAACACAAGTTTGTCGTAGTATGGACTAGAGACTCCTTGTGATCAGCAATAAAGAACTGAAGAGGCCCAGCTCCAGTGTATGCACATAAAAAGGGTAGCCTACAGGACATTATAATGGAGGAAACTCTCATATCTTTTCTGTGAAATTAGTATGACTGAGTACTTCTCTGAAGCACCTGTGGGGATCAACAGGGTGAATCAGAGGTCTGCATGAAGTTACAGGAGTTACTGTCTTATTGGGGTCAGAGAGTGATGCCTCGGAAGAGACATGGTGGGATAGTTCACACAACTGGAGAACTGCGATAGATGATGAATACAGACTCTTTAGGAAGTGTGGGCTAGGAAGGTAAAGGGTAGGGAGTTGCCTTTTATGTGAGTAACAGGAATGCATAAAGCTCTGCCTAGGTACCGGCAATGAGCCAGTCATGAACTGGAACAGGAGTAGACTGACCAATGTGGGTGATGTTGTGGGGATTGTCTGCTACACACCACCTGATCAGAATGTAGCAGTTGAGGCTTTCTTCAGGCACCTGAGAGAATCCTCACATTTTCCAGCCCTGATTCTCACAGGGAGCTTAACCCCAATATCTGCTGGAGGGACAACACTGCTGTGTTATTCAGGCAGTACAGGAGGTTTTGAGAGTGCAGCTATGACAGCTTCCTAACACAAGTGACCAAGGACCCAACAAGGAAAGGGCACTCTGATAGGTGTGATTCTTGCAACAAGAAGAACTGATGAGGGATGTGGAGGTCAGCAGCAGCCTTGGCTATAGTGAACATGAAAGGGTGGAGTTGAGAATCCTCAGAGGAGAGAACAAGGCAAAAAGCCGCATCACATCCCTAGTTGTCATGAGAGCAGACTAGCCATTTCAGAGGCCTGATTGGAAGAATCCAATGTAATACAGTCTGGGAGATAAAAAGAGTTACCGCCAGTGGTCCATGACATCATGAATGAAATCAAGCATAAGCAGCTGCCTTTCATGAATCAGGAGCTCCTGACTGGACTCAAATGTAAAAAGGAAGCATACAACAGGTGTAAGCAACAGTGAGGGACCCAGAAGGAGCATAAAGATTCTGTCCGATTATTCAGGGATAGCATTAGGGAAGCCAAAGCCCATTTGAGGTTGAATCTAGCAAGTGATGTAAAGAAAATGTACAACAGCAGCAAAAAGAAGACCCTTTTCCTTTCACTCTCACTTATCTCAGTCCTCCTAAACATTTTTCTCTGCTTTCATCTCCAGGACCATGTCCTAATTTCCTTTGCTCCAACCATCACCTTCTAACACTTCACAATTCCTTCATCAGCTGTCTTTTCCCATTAGTGATTTCAATAGCATGTTTTTCTATACCTTTAATCTCATGTCTTCTTCTCATTCCTCTCAGTGTTCTGTCTTTTTCCCTTGACTATCAGGCCATTCTCTCAAGTAAGTCATAGTCTGCCACCTCACATTCACATAATTAAGCCCAATGAAGTTGTCAGGTTTTGTACACTATTTGTCTGTGATTCATAAATTGAATATGAAGCAAAGCCATTTTAGGTGATTCACTTTTATTCCTGTAAGACTTACTGCTGCTATTTCTATGCCTCCATCAACCTTACATAGCTCCTCTCAGTATTTAATGCTTTCTGGGTATTGTCAACGCCCCATCCCTTGTCAATGTATTTCCACTGTTCACTTTCCATTCAATAAACAATAACCAAAGTTTTTCATCCTTCCTTAATGCTTCTTTAAGTTCATATTGAAAATTCTTAGATTTCTTCACAATTTTGTCTGTTTAATAATTGGTAAATATTTCAAATTCTTCAAATTGAGGTCTGATTTCCCGAGTCATGCATTCATTCATCTTAGATAAGATTCCTCAAATCTTTTTAGCACAAGTAGCTCATCACAAGCTTCTTTCCTCAAGCCTTAATCCTTACTTCAAATGTTATGTTGCAATTACTTTCCACTCTTGTTAAAGGGAGAAAGTTAATGTTGGAAAGCTTCCAAGTGGATCAAACTGGGGAGATAGTGCTAAATAATAATGAACGTGGGAGCAGATGGTGTGGATGTGTTAGTGTTATGGAAAATATTTAGATTTCAAAAAATATACAATTACTATAAGATAAGTTATTTTAATTCTGCTAATATTTTTATTTAAACTTTATATTTTTCCTTTTAACGTAATGTGAACATCATGTTTTCACAATGCTGTCATTTAATGCCGTTAACAAATAAGGGTATCATATTACAAATGAAGTTGTTTTCCAATTCACGATTCAATGCCTGTTAGAATATTTTTACAGCATTTCAACATTATTTAAACACAAATTGTAGTAATATCCTATTATCTCCATGGCCGAAACAATTTTTAGCTTCTCAGAAGAATTTATATTTCTGGATTAAGAGGAACAAAAATAATTTGGACACAGAGAGATGAATGAGATGATCATAAATTTCAGAGAGGCTAGTTGCTACCTTATTTGTTGGATCAGACCTGAAGAGTAACTGCCATCTTATTGGGACAGCCAGGAAGAAAACATGAAAAAAGTGGAGAAAATGCGCCTGCTGTTTTTTGAAGCAGCCATGATATAATAAATGTCAACAGACCCTTTTATTGTTAACTGTTACTGCTATTTCGTGACATTAAAGGTGAAGATTTTAAAATAGTTAGCATTTCAAAGCCACTTTGGTTTGTCTTCATATCATAGAAAGCTTTTGCCATTTCCTGATTATTTCTGTGGAGATGAGCAGGAGTGAATGTCAAGGAATGTTCTGAGGCTCCATCTTGGTGAAGCTGTATTATATGAGTAAGAACTTTGACACTGTCTCCCATAACATCCTAATAGGCGAGCTTAGGAAGTGTGTGTTACAGGAGTGGACAGTGAGGTACTTTGAGAACTGGCTGAATGGCAGAGCCCAGAGCATTGTAGTACAGAGTGCAGAGTCTAGTTAGGGGCCTGTAGCAAGTGATGTGCTTCAGGGGTCAGTCCTGGGTCCGGTCTTACTCAACATATTCATCACTGACCGGGACAAGAGGACAGAGAGTACCCTCAGCAGGAGGAGCGGCCAAGACATCTGGAAAGCTGTGCTGCCATTCTGCAAGATCTGAACAGGCTGGAGTGGTGGGCAAAGACAAACCAAACAAAGGTAAGCAAGGCCAAGTGTAGGGTCCTGTCCTTGTAGGAAGGAGTAACCCCAGGCAAAGTACAGGTGATAGGCTGACCTGCTGGGAAGCAGTGCTGTGGAGGGCTTGGGAGTCCTGGTGGACAAGTTGAGCATGGGTCACTAATGTGCCCTTGTGGCCAAGAAGGCCAATGGTATCTGTGAGTGCATAAAGAAGAGTCTGGCCAGAAGGTTGAGGGAGGTTATCCTCACCCTTTACTCTACCCTGGTGAGACCTCATGTAGAGCACTGTGGTAGGTTGACCCTAGCTGGAGGCCATATGCCCACTAAAGCTGCTCTATTGTTCCCCTTCCTCAGCTGGAAAGGGAAGAGAAGATATAATGAAAGGCTAGTGGGTCAATATAAGGATAGGGAGGCATCACTCAGCAATTATGGTAATGGACAAAACAGACTCAGCTAGGAATAAAATGCATCTAATTTATTACCCAATCAAAACACATCAGGATAATGAGAAATAAAACCAAACCTTTAAACACCTTCCCCAGCCCTCCCTTCTTCCTGGGCTTAAGTTTTTCACAATTTCTCTACCTCCTCTCTCTGAGTGGCACAGAGGGGTGGGGAAATGGGGGTTGGAGTCAGTTCATCATGCGATGTCTCTGCTGCTTCTTCCTTCTCAGGGGTAGGACTCCTCACACTCTTCCTCTGCTCCAGCATGGGTCCCTCTCATGGGACACAGTCCTCCATGAACTTCTCCAGCGTGAGTCTTTCCCAAAGGCTTCAGTTTTTCATGAACCACTCCAGGGTGGGTCCCTTCCATAGGGTGCAGACCTTGAGGAAGAGATTACTCCAGCATGGGCCTCTATGGGATCCCAAGTCCTGTTAGCAAACCTGCTCTGTCTTGTGCGTCTCTCTCCACAGGCTCCATGCCCTGCTGGGAACTTGCTCCAGCACAGGCTTCCCATGGGGCCACAGACTTCTTCAGGTGTCTCCATCTGCTCCACTGTGGGGTCCTCCATGGATGGCAGGTGCAATCTCTACTCCCCATCATCCTCCATGGGTGACAACCCAACCTGCTTCACCATGGTCTTCTCCACAAGCTAAAGAGGAATCTCTGCTCTGGTAACTGGAGTACCTCTTCCTCTTCCTTCTTCATCAACTTTGGTGTCTTCAAAGTTTCTCACATCTTCTCACTCCTTTCTCCAGCAGCAAAAAGCTGCTGTCATGGGAAGAAAAATCCTCTCTATATTAACAGAATAGCAAAACTTATCACAAGTAACATTCTTTAAGCTTTAAGAAGTCCTCTGAAGTATCCAATTATTTTTTGAATACCCTTAAAATTCTTCTATTTGTTCTTTCCATCTGCCTTTTCTCTGCTATAATGTTGAAAAACTTTGATACAGTTTTGAGACAGGATGGTAGTCTAACAACTGTTGGTGTTTGCATATAATTTAAAAAAAGATCCATTTTGTCCTTTCACACTTGGTCAGGGAGAAATATCTTTGTCACCCATCCTTGGCTCTTAAAATACTCCTATTGCTTTAAAAATAAATTGAACTATTTGAAGTTAATAACATTAATATTTCATAATATTAAAGTTTATATTCTGTAACTTCTTTCATCTCATTTTTGATAGAGGTTATTTAATATTAGGTAAAATATCCTCACCCTGCTGTAGACATTTAATCTGACATGAAATGAATCAGTACATAATGGTAAACTACCTACTTAAGCAAATTTTATCTGTTGAATTTTTTTTACAGTAGCAATCTTTATGCGTCCAGAAAAAAAACCCCAAAACTCCCCACCTTTCTAAAAGTTTATTTTTCCCTTATCTAGAAGAAAAAAAATTTGTGTGAGTGTGTCTAAGTGAAATAAGATATTAGGATTAATGTACATCTAGGAAAAGGAAGAATGCATTTATAAACAACAAAACTTCAGTTTTTCTTATCAGATTATATCTAACAATCAGAGTTTATTCTGAGAAAATAAACTATGGGTAAAGCATAGGTAATGGAATATCATATTTCAGAAGCATTGGAGTCTGTCAGCATTTTTATTTTCATTCTAAAAATTAATTCTCTTATTGAAGTTAATTTTTAATTAGATGCATGGATGGCAACTCATTTACCAATGCTATAAAATTAATTCCCACATATAGTAATGTAGTTAGATAAGGTGTATTTTAATTAGTTCAGATATGCTAAATTGGAAGTAAGGGAAGACACCGATTTGGACACATGCACAGTTAAGTGCATTTCAAGTAGGAGGACTGCAATTTATTCACATGATCAAATACAAAAAGTAAAAGCTTTTTTTGGGACTATTAATAGCTGACTGAGGAATCTAGTTCTAAAAATTCTATAGGAAGTGTATGGTAAGGAATCTGTTGCAGTAATTATAGTGGCATCAGCTAAATCATTACTGCACTGAATAATAGTTATAGAGAATATGTTGTACCAGAGCAAAGTATATGCTTATAGCTATCAAATGTATTTTATAATGAGCTTTCTCAATGGCAATATGGGAATTTCAAAGCTTGCTCCTGCTGCCTCTTTGGTTTAACTTTCTGGAAAGAGACAGTTGCAATTTCAAATAAAAAACTGAAATGCACTGGAGCCCTGAATGCCAGAGGAGATTTATGGCAGGCTGACCAGAGTCTCCAGACTCTTCAGTGAGAATTTGAAGATTTTACTGGTATTTTATTATCAGATACATTTCCAGTACCAGTAGGATTTTTTGTGATGCTGATGAATTGCTTCAGGACTAGTAAGCCTGTAACATGCAATCCAGGGGGAAGTACAAGAGCTTTTAAAGCTGATGCAAAAGTACTTGGTGAACAAACACTATCAAGGACTTCATATGCTCAGGAGAAGTTAGTATTAGAAGTTCTTGGATAATGTACATAAAGAAATTTAACTCTATAGTGCAAATGGGCAATGAACAGTTTACTGAGGTAACATGTTCTCTGTGGTTAGGCCTGGTAGTCATGCTGGGCCAGCGCACTTACAATCTCCCAAGGTAATTTAGCACTTTCTTCTCTGTGCTCCCGTAGTTCAGACTTTTGCTTCCCCTGCCCCTCCGCCCCCTCCCACATGTCAAAGAGCAGTTAGTGGTGGTGCCAGGCCTCTGCCAGTGTTCCCAGACTGCAGGCACTTTATTGCTAAACCTATCTCCAGAAACATGTGACATTTGAGATGCTTCTGTAGGGATTTGTGACAGAGCAGAGTTTATGTTGTCAGCAAGAAACACTGATACAAAAAAGTATGGACCTCATTGCATGTTCTTGCCTCAGCCATATTTTAGTATTTGTTGATATCCAGTGGTAAATGTTTTCAACACACCCGAGGCTTGCTTTCTTCCCTACATCTCCAGACTGCAGTTTCCCTTGTCTCTGTAGCAACAGTTACAGCCCGTTTCTTGCACAGCTTTCTTGCACTGGCTTTTGGCCAGCTCCCTGATCAGTTCCAATGGTGTTTGGACACTATACTTATGCTATGGGCAGAGCTTTCCTCACAAAGCATCCTGCTCCTTGGGTGCAGATGCTGTAGCTGAAAGAGGATGTAGGGCTGCTCTGGTTCCTGACGTTCCTAAGCTCCCTTCTCATGGCAGAGCCCCAAGATACTTCTCAGCAGGGGGAGGTGAAGGCAGTGGGGCTGCAGGGAGCATCCTGGAACAGAGCTTTGCTGTGGTGTTGTACCAGCATGAGGACCAGGATGTGCTCTGTGTAAACACTGTTTAGCAGTTAGTCTAAAGATTTACAACTCTCCCTCTTTTGCCTACCAGAAAAAGCTTTCCTAATTGGTGTGAAAAAAGGTATAAAAAGACAAAATGGGAGACAAGCTCTACATGCAGTTTAAGTGTGTAGTTTGACATAGGTAATTACAGAAGGTCTTTATATGTTGCCTGAGACTGCTGCTGCTTCTCCATTCAGGAGAGCACTGCTCTTCCCCACAGGAGTTTCTCCTAATTTTATCACCTAATCACTGGTTATCAATGTACCTTACTTTGTACAGCTTCCAACTGCCATGAAAAAGTATATATTCCAGTTCTGGCAAAGGGGAGAAACTGCGTGCTGTCACAAAAAGGGTATGGGGCTAAGTACCAATCTTCAGCATGAGAAAAAAAAAAAAAAAGAGAAAAAAAAAAGAAAAAAAGAGAGGAAAAAAAGACCTCTCTAAAGCTGCAGTTCAGAAAAATCAGAACAGAGCAGTGAAGAAATTTTCATCCTCTGTCCTTTCTAATAGAAAATGAAGTTCCACCAAAATTAAGTGTCAGGCAAATGATTGAGACCATTCATTGTGGTTTTACATTTTCTTTATAAAAATGGATGAGAATATGTCTGTTTAAGGTCAAGCTCTTTGCACTGAAACTTCTTGATTTGTCAGAGCAAACATTTTTCTGGTCTATCTGACAATCGCGTTTCTGAGTAACCACGAGGCAAACAGCCCCCGCCTTCTATGAATTCTCACCCCTGCTAAAGGTGCAGCCCTTTGGCTGTTTTGGGTGCCCGCTGGGAAAGACCATAGCTGTGCTGTACTTCCCAGCTGACCCAAAAGCAGTGTTCTGCAGAAATCCAGAGCTCACTGGTGAAGAGCTCGTTGAATGTATCCTGTGAGATGATGGTGAAGAGGATTCTGACACCTGGAAAGAGAAGGGGTTTAAATAATTGACTAAACTTCCCACTGCCATAGAGTAGCAACCAGCATAGAAAAAAAAATCTTTACTGGCTGCTAAAAAAGTCCCACAAATAGATCTATTCCAACAACCCAGCACAGGTTTCTGTTAAAAGGCAGGGGATAGACATTTTCATTCCCTGTAGTTATGCTGTCTCATTTCCTCTCTCTTTCCATCTATCCCCCCTTCCTCCTCCCGCACACATCAGTCAGGCACAATTACACAAACCTAACTGATAGGTTGTGTCAAAGAGCAAACTAGCACATAAATCCTCAGAACAATTCTTTCTGGCAGCACAAGAAATGTGAAAATACAATTCTTCATAGTTATCGTTTTCTAAAAGGGAACAATCTTGATTTTCTTAAATTTACAGGAAAAAGTATTTAAACACTTTAAAAAGTAACTGCATCAAACACAAATTTTTCCATGCATAATGACACACATTTGTGTGGACATAAGTGTATATCCACACACACATGCAGGAGAATTGCTCACCTTCCAGATACACTCTGGCCTGAGCCAAGTCGATTTTAAAGATACATCAAAGCAATGACATGGATTGAAGCAGAGTTAGAAAATTCAGCATTTCAGAGTCTCATGGTCAATAAATGCAGCATCATGAATAAATTAATTTTATATTATTCCTAAAATCTGAAAATGAATGCATCAACAAATGAAACAGCAACAGAGAGATATAATTTGCTGTCTCACTTCACAGTCAGATTAATGGAAGAGTCATGCAAAGAGTGATAGCACTAAACAGTTCCAAATTACTTCATTAACATTAGGGGCAGACCCCAAAGTGTGGATCTAGCAGTTTTCATAGCTGAAGTTAAGAATACAGGGGGTGGGGGCAAAGAAATTTTTTTACTATTATGATGAGGGAAGTAGCTCAAGAAATTTGATACTTGAAACTTAAAAGAGCTTTGATACTATGAAACCACCATGAAGGGAGATTTTGTGGTTTGTGATTTGGGTTTGTTTTAATTTCATTTTCAGGAGAAAGAGATGTAACTAGGCTCGCATTTCTCATTGCTGCATCTCTCTCTCCAGCCTCAAAAGTTGTCATCTTGCATTCAAAGCCTTCAAAATTCAAAATGCAATTACCATTTTTCTAAATCTGTAACTGTCTGGCCTTTCTCCTTACACCATTTTCTATAACATCAACTGTCAGCTACTTCTTTTCATATGTATATATATGTTCCTTACAACCTATTCTACCTTTAGTTATATCTCATTATAAACAGGTCAACTCATATGAATCACCACTGTTTGAATGTAACCTTCTTGAGTAATTTTCCTTATTTTTAATTACTCTTGTATTTCCTCTCTCCTCCTGATGTGATTTTTTTTAATGTAAAAAACCATACAGTCATTTAATTTTTGTTTTCAAACCCATCTGTCCATAAGGTGCCTTTTGCTAAAAACTGAAGACTCTCTTTTCTGCAGAAACACAGAAATTTTTTACTGAATTTATATTGGATTTTGGTTCATTAGCAGTTCTATTGTGAACTATGGTCTGTTCTTTGCTGTTGTGGTATCTGGCAAAAATCTCTTCCTTACCTATATTTTCCTGATTCAGTAATTCAGTATCGATTGATAATTTCCTTCCTTCTGCTGCATTAGAGTACCAATCTACATTATCTGTGGTTTGGGAGAACTCACATGACAATACTTTTTACATTTCACTTTACAGAATTGAATTTAGAGTATTCCTATTAAATCAAAGGGAAATTTCTTCTGATTCAAAAAAAAAAAAAATAAAATCACTGGGCAAAGTGATTTGAAAGTCTATATATTATCATTTTTAAGTAAAGAAGTTGCAGTTAGTATTTATAAAGGATTGCAAACAGTACATTTCTCAAATTTGTTGCTTCTATCAGTGTATTTCTTAGAAAGAAACCATGAACTTCATTGTCCCACATACTGCACATGACATTTTTAGATCTCATCAGCCAGTCTTATTCATATACTGAGCATGGCATCATAGGGTATGGAATACCCTTTTGTCCAGTTTGGGTCAGCTGTTCTGACTATGTCCCTTCCCAGCTTGCAGTGAAAATTGACTATCCCAGCCAAAAACCAGAAGAGCATACTTTATTGCTAAGACATGTGCTTAAGCTGTGTCATCACTAATTTGCAAGAGCGAATGATTTTTGATGTTAGAGATTCATAGAAATTATTCATAGAATCTCCTGAGTTGGAAGGGACCCATAAGGATCATTGAGTCCAACTTCTGGCCCCACACAGGGCCAGACAAGCCAGAGCATGGGGCTGAGCGCATTGTCCAGACACTTCTTGAACTCAGCCAAGCTCAGTGCTGTGACCCCTTCCCTGGAGAGCCTGTTCCTGTGCCCAACCACCCTCTCAGTCATTCATAGAGTTCAAACTGATTGTGAAGTTGAATTCAAAGTCCAAAATATCTGGTTGAAGAGATAAATCACTTGTCTTAGAAGAAGTGTTAGTCCTTCTGTAAAAATGTATACCTCCTGTCTTTTTAACTTTCTCAGCCTCTTAATCTCTAATGGTGCAAGAGAAAAGGTACTCTGAGGAAAGGAAGCAAATTTTTGTAGCATTATGCAGTTTACTGAAGACCAGTTCTATTGACTTTAGGTCACTCTGCTAGGTTTGTTTCTTCTCCTAGGCTTTTCCTGAGGGAAAACAGATGAACTCTTGAGAGAAGTTTGGTACAGCTGGTAGCTGTGTCAAGAAGAGTTCAGGCTTCAGGAAAAGCCAGCTTGTTGACTGCCAAATCTAATTATTACTGCTTTATTAACTGTGCATATGTTTGGAACAATGAATACATGCATTTTTATTAATATCTTTTAAAAACTGAATTGACAGCTAAATCATTAAATATCTCTGGTTATGTATTTTGACTTCATTTTTTTCTTTGGCAAGCGCTCCTTTGTATTAATGATTATAGTGAGTTGTAATTTGAAAAAAAAATCATAAATATTAACTTATGCTTGCATTTTAGCACTAATCCAAAACACTTAATATAGATGTATAAACAACCTAGTGTAAGTGTGTAAAACACTTCAATTGAAACTTGCTGATTCTCCTGAGCCTTACTTTGAAAAGAGCTAGTAGAGGGGTGTCCTGGTTTTGGTCAGGATGGAGTTAACTTAATTTGTAGCAGTGGATGGAATGCTGTGTTTGAGAGTTAAAATGAAAGCAGTGCTGATAACACCCTGATGTTTCTAGTTGCTGTCAGACAGTCAAGGACTTTCTCAGCTCTTCATGAGAAAGGAGGGGCGAAGCCAGGACAGGTGGCCCAACTGACCAAAGAGAGTATTCCACGCCAGTTACGTCCTGCCCAGGATATCGGGGGCTGATGGGAGGAAGACCTGGGTCGGCTCCGGGACGCGCGGTTCTTGGGGGACGGTCGGGTTCCGGGACGGCTCTGGGTGGCACGGCCTGAGTTGGGCCTGAGTTGTGGGTTTGGTGAGAAACTGCATTGTGTATCAACTGCTTTATATATGTTTGCTTTGAAGTCCTGTTAGTATTGTTACATTGTATCTTTCTGTTATCTTAGTAAACTATCCTTATCCCAACCCACGGGCCTCTTAATTTCTTGGTTTTGGGGTTATTTGCCCCTTCCTTTTCCCTTCCCTTACCTCTAACTCCCCCTCTCCCCCCCCCCCCGCTTCCTTTTTCCCTGCTCTTTTCCTTTAAAGAGCAGGCAGCTGCGTGGATCTCGGCTCTCAGCTGGGGTAAAATCATGACAAGGGGCTTTTCCAAGAACCAGAAATACCCCAAAAGACCAACCAAAGATTTTTAAAGGTTTTGAGTGTTTCAAGTTTTTTTCAAAGGATATATTTTTTATCTGAATGCACTAAAATTACTGGTAACTGTATATTCATAATATGCACACATTATTATAATATACTTTTTAGAAATATGTTAACATTAAACTAATATATTATCAATTGACTACTGAATTCTTTCTTGTTAGAATTCCAGCTGTAATTTTGTGGCAATTTTTGAGATCACAATTAATTTCAAGTTTCTTTTGGGGTTTTTTTTTTGGTTGGGTTTTTCAACATATCACAGAATCAGAGAATCATAGGGGATGGAAGGGACCTCCAGGGATCATCGGGTCCAATCCCCCTGTCAAAGCAAGTTCCTTAGGACAGATCACACAGGTAGGCATCCAGACGGGTCTTGAATATTTCCAGAGAAGGAGACTCCACCACCCCCTGGGCAGCCTGTCCCAGGGCTCTGTCACCACCACTGTGAAAAAGTTCTTCTGCATATTGGTGTGGAACTTCCTGTGCTCCAACTTGCAGCCATTGCCCCTTGTCCTGTCTCCACAGAGCACTGAAAAGGGGCTGGCTGATTCCCCCTGTGTCCCACACTTCAGGTATTTATAAACATTGATCAGATCCCCTCTCAGTCTTCTTTTCTCAAGCCTGAACAGCACCAGTTCATTCAGTCTTTCCTCGTAGGGGAGATGCTCCAGTCCTTTAATCATCTTCGTAGCCCTCCGCTGGACTCTCTCCAGGAGATCCCTGTCTTTTTTATTCCAGGGAGCCCAGAACTGGACACAATACTCCAGGTGGGACCTGACCAGGGCAGAGAGAGGGGGAGGATCACCTCCTTTGAGTTGCTGGCCACGCTTCTTTTGATGCACCCCAGGATCCCATTGGCTCTCTTAGCCACCAGGGCACACTGCTGGCTCATGTCCAACCTGTCATCTACCAGGACCCCCAGGTCCTTCTCTGCAGAGCTCTTCTCCAACAGGTCATCCCCCAGCCTGTACTGATACAAGCAGTTATTCCTTCCCAGGTGCAAGACTCTACACTTGCTTTTATTAAACCTCATCTGGTTTCTTACTGCCCAGCTCTCCAACCTGTCCAGGTCTTGCTGAATGGCAGCTCAGTACGCCTGAAAGTCAGCCACTCCTCTCAGCTTCATATCGTCAGCGTACTTGCTGAGGGTGGACACTATTTCCTTCATCGAGGTCGTCAATGAAGATATTAAACAGGACTGGACCCAACACCAATCCCTGGGGGACACCGCTAGTCACAGGTCTCCAGCCAGGCACTGATCACCACCCTCTGGGCTCAGTCTGACGCCAGTTCTCAACTCACCTCACCATCCACTCATCTATCCCGTGATCTCTCAGCTTTGCTATCAGGATGTCATGGTAGACACTATCAAAAGCCTTGCTGAAGTCAAGGTAGATGACATTCACTGCTCTCCCTCCATCTACCCAGCCAGCGATGACATCATGGAAGGCTACAAGACTGGTCAAGCACGATCTTCCCTTGGGGAATCCATGATGATTACTCCTCATAACCTCCTTCTCTTCCAATTGCTTGGAGATGGCATCCAGAACAAGCTGTTCCATCACCTTTCCAGGGACAGAGGTGATACTGACTGGCCTGTACTTACTCAGATCCTCCTTCTTGGACATTTTGAAGACCGGAGTGACATTGGCTATCTTCCAGTCTTCAGGCACTTCTCCTGTTCTCCAAGACCTGTCAAAGACGATAGAGAGCGGCTCAGCAATCACCTCCACCAGCTCCTACTCACACGCGGATACATCCCATCAGAACCCATGGATTTGTGTGCATTAGTCCCTCTGAGACACTCCTGGACTGCCCCTGCCTCAACCAGAGGAAAGCTCCTAATTTCCCAAACTCTTTTTCTTCCTTCCAGAGTCCGGGAGTCCTGAAGGATCTTTGAACTGAAGACCAAAGCAAAGAAGGCATTCAGTATCTCCACCTTCTGAGCATCCCCCATTACCAGGACATCCCTCTTGTTCAGCAGCAGGCCCACATTATCCCTGGTCTTCGTCTTACCGTTCACATACCTTAAACCCACCTTTTTATTATCCTTCATATCCTTTGTCAGCTTCAATTAAGCTCCCAATTAAGGTCCCATTACAACAGCACATTTTTACAGAATCTTCAATTTTACTTTTTAATTGTAAAAATCTTACTGAAATAGCAAAATTTCAAACATATATATATACATGTGTCAACATATACATATATATGTGATTTTTTTATAGAACCTTGATTAAAACTGAATTGAAAGCAATATGCATTTTAGCTTCATCTAACTTGAATTCTTTTGTAAACTTAGTCAACACTTACCTCATACCCTGTCATGCTGCTAGATCAACATATCTGACTTTTACACATTGCACTTTAAGTTTTCTTCAACAGTGTTTTAGATCCATGCCTGGAGACTGTGGAAAGCATTTGTTTGGGTATCTCTTGAAGTGATAGCCTAATAGAACAAAGGGCATTTTTCTATGTGAGTCTGTAGTGATACAAAGGTAGAAAAGACTTTGCAGCTTTCCCACTTTACTTCTTGTTTTATGTAGATATAACTGCGCTGGATTTAGAGCAGCAAGAAACTCCTGGGTTTGGTAATGAAAATATAGGTGTAGATTTAATCCCCAAACAGGTCAAAGATTTGAGTCCACACACAGGATTTATGTCTTGGCCACAATCACTGTCTCTTTCCAGAAAGCAAGTAACATATCCCTGTCTGGAAAGAAAATTTCAAGTCATACCATTCTACTCCAATGTTTGTACCGTTTCTAATGACAGTTTAGGAACAGGCTTAAGCATTTCTGGATTAGCCCTCTTGTTGAAGATTTACTACTACCACTATGCATAGTTTCTTTTGTGATAGTAAGGATGTTTTCCTCTTTATAAGATGTACTTTTCTCTTGTGGTACTGTAGGCCCTGGTGATCGCTGAACTGTCTTGTTGGAACTGAGGAACACTAACAATCCAGAAAGTAAAATTCTTTTAAAGAAGTATAATAGACATCTCTGTTGCATTGCCTTGCAGCTACCCAAAAAGGAGTAGAGCATTCCTAATTATACTGAGCCATTCTTTTTCAGAGACGAAAACCAGAGATACAACATAAGAATTACATGAGTTAAGATTAATTTTTGTACGTCAAAGCTTCTGATTTACAGAAATGAAACAAAAATTAAGATTACAGTGAATTCTTAGTCCAACATGAGCTACCTTATTTTAAAAAGAAAAAATATTGTAAGAGCAATCTGGATTGCTCTGTAATATAGATAAGACAAAAGCTAATGTAAAAACATTTCAAACCATTACACATACAAAAGAAAAACGTAAGCACAGGATTGGAAGCTCAACCTAGGAATCACTTATTAACTATGGAGGAAGCTGAAGCATGCCTTTCTCAGTTTAGTGTCTTTGGAGGCCTCCATTGCTTTCAGAAAAATGCAGAAATGGAACAAAACCAAATCTTAAGTAAATTTTATATGTTCCTTAACCATAGATCTTAAGTTCTCATATGTCATGAAATTAAGAGTTGAGGATTACTGCCCTATTATTACCCTGAAGGTACTGAAAAACTACAGCTATATATTTCTTTGCATGCATTTTCTCAGACTCTCAAGTTTAAAATTACATTGTATTACTGTCATGAAAGACCCCAGGAAATTCATGGAGAACAAGAAACCTCACTTCTTGCCAAAGACAGAAATTATGCCATGAAACATATTTGTCTTTCATAACTTACACTTACATTCAATCCTGGGGGAAAAGGAGAGGAGAAAAAACAAAGAAGGGGAAAAAAAGAAAAGAAAAATGGATAAAATCCACTTTCTAACAAGAGCAATAATAAACAAAATCAGCACTTGTCAAGCCCATGTCTACATTCATCCTAAACCAGTACCTGTTTCCAAGTTCACAGGTTCTGTTTCCAGGCAACTCATGTATGCTTACCTTTTTCACATTACTCACACACTGCCAACTTTCCATTGCATTAACCTGCAATCTTCTCTCTTTCTCTAAAAACCTGCCTCACAGTCCTTGCATGCTTGCAACAATCATCTGCACTTTCTCTGTCACATGTTTGTCTAAAAAAAAAATCCTTTCAGGGCTTTAGCTCCTGGCTCATATTTCTTTTAATTCTGCTTTTCACCTGCTACATTCAAGAACGCTTTCCTGACATACAGCTACTAGTCACAAGGCTATTTTAATTATGTTAATCACTCTTTCTCAGCTAATACAATTAACTATAATTAGCTGATCCCTTTCCTCCTATACTTTGTTCCCTCAGGGGGATTAGGAGTTATTAAACTAGATGAATACCCAATCCCTCTTGCATCATTGTCTCCCAGGAAGAGCCCCAGGGTGGAGATGCAACACCCACACTCTAGTCTGACCCAGCCTGAATGAGCAATAGAAGTCCCTTGAAGAGGCATCAACTGAAAAATGGGTCTTCCACCTTACATGGAGGATGGAGCTTATAGCACAGCAGTCTGCTCAACCATTTAAAAATGTTTTAAGTCTGCTGTGGATTTTTCTGGAGTATTAAGATGGTGTTTGGCACTAGCACTACTGCAAAGGCACGCACTATAGTTACTGTCGCACAGATCTTTCTATTCTATTCATACCAGAGTTGAAACTCCCCTTACATGTATGGAGCTGATTGTCTACTGCCTAATGGTCATGTACAGTTAGATGAGTCACAAAACTGCAGTCATTCACAGTAAATGAGTTCCAGAGGAATCCTGTCCCATCTGGCATTATCTTTCAGTGGCCATTTTCATGGTAGCCACTAGTGACCGCATCACAATCGTCAGAGATCTCATAGGATATTTCCCTCTAAGTACCATCACCAACCATTGTATGGGAACATTTCTCACCAGCTAGGTGTCCCAAGTATTTGGTACAGGCTTTTTGACGCAGAAGGCATGTGTAAGACCTACAGAGCATACAAAAGTATTAAAAAAAATAAAAAAAGATGTTGGAAAGGTAATTTGGCTACTCTGGATGACGTGGAAGAACGTGATGCAGAAGCACAATAATGCTTTTTGAAAACCTGGAATAATGGAACAAGGAAAACAGGTGAACCTTTCTCAAAAGCATGCTTATCACCACCAAACAGAGATTCCTGCAACTTACTGACAAATAGAAGAAAACCAGTGAGAGTACTAATAAAAGGGAAATGTAAAACACTGAATGTAAAAAAATACATATGTCAGAAGCAATCCTCAATTAGCAAGGATAATGGTAGATGACAGAATAGCCTGTTCCAGCTTAAGCTCCTCAGGCTGTTACTGATACTATTCCGCATTTCCTGCCATTTTTAGACTTAGTGCAAATGCTTTTATACTCAGTTCATGTACAAATGATCAGAGTAGGTATAGTGATACAGTGCCAGATTTGAAAGTGTACATCTGCTTGCCTCATCCTGAGTCATATTCTTTGCATACTTTACCATTTCAATAATTTTTATTGTTGTGACTGTAAGTTCAAGCTGCTGACAGTGAAAATTGCAAATGGCCGTGCTCCAGGGAAAGAGAACCCACTCATACTGCTCAGCCTCAGGGAGGAATTTCAAATTGAAATCACAAACTGATTTGAATACCTACTGCCATAATTAATTTGTGTATTTACTGACAATAAAGCAGACACCTGTGACCCCAATGAATGTGACCACAGGGAGATGTGACAGTTTCAGGTCCATTGTTTACGTGTTCCAAGGCATATGCATTGAAAATTTAAACATTTCTTCTCATGAACAGATTTACAGTATTGGGGGAGTATAGGGGGAAGGTATCTGGAATGACAATGCATCAAGAGACAGAAAAGATTGGCAAATCATACTTTTGAGATTTCTTAGAGCAATTAAGACCCTAGAACATTTGCTGAAAAAATATAGAACATACATATGTATGAAGGTAGAATGCATGTATATATATATTCCTCTGTTATGCTCAAGAACTTGTTTCTTGGCAAAGAGGAAACACACTTTATATGTAAACCTGATAATTTATAATTTATGTATTTGATGACCCAACAGTCTAACCCAAGAATCATTAATATTGCAGATCTATTTATTACAGAAAAAGAAATAATCCTTCTATATAGAAAAAGGCTCAATAACAGCTAAAATTGTTACACACACACTTAGTTTCTACCTTTTCCTGGTGTAATGATCACCCTTCCATTGCTCCTGTGGATTCTCACTTTGGTGGTGGTAGGGTGTTCCGGAGAGTTATTGGCATCTGGAGTCCTTTGCATGTTGGAATGTCATGTTTATCTTGATGGTTTCTTCATCTTCACACTAGAGATCCATATGGGGTCATATTTATGTGCTTGCTAACACTCTTCTACATCTTACTTTTTCTTCATCGGCCTGTGTCTCCACGTTACATACAGATTCATTACATGGTGCATTTCGCGTATGTTGGATAATTCTTTTTCACTTTCTTAATTATCCTGGAAATTGCTTTTGTCCTGTTTGAGGCCTGCATTTCTTTAACCAACCATTGGTGAGCTTATGGTTGAGGGCCTGCCAGTGCCAAAAATGTGTCCCTTCTCCTATCAACCCATACCTGTACATCTCAATGACACTTCCCGTGCCTCCACTTCTTAAGCCTCTGCAATTGCACTTGGCTTTTATTTATCTGAACTATTGCTTTATACTATCCAACTAAAACCATGGTATCATAAGCAGAAGTGAACCAATTTAGCCATAGCTACTTAGAAGGAGGCAAAGTTGCAGTCAGGTCAATAAAAGTTTGCATATTACAGGGCTAACGGGTTACAGTGTGAGATACAAAGAGGTTAACTGCTGCTTTTATATTACATGTATAGAATATGTAAGCTGTTGTGTTTGTACAGATACATATACACTTACACACAAAAAAATAGAAACTAAACGTGGGAAGGTTTAGATTAGATATTAGGGGGAGGTTCTTTACAGAGAGAGTGGTAAGATGCTGGAACAGGCTGCCCAGACCGGTGGTGGATGCCCCATCCCTGGAGGTGTCCAAGGCCAGGTTGGATGGGGCCCTGCACGACCTTGTGTAGATCCAGGCCTGGAGGCTGGTGTCCCTGCCTGTGGCAGGGGGTTGGAACTCTATGATCCTTGGGGTTCCCGCCAACCCATGCCATTCTAGGATTCCATGATTCTATACATGTATTAACATTGCTTCCTACATTGCATTTTTGCAGACTTGCTTTTGGATGATCAAGGCACAAAGTTTTACATTCCCATTTTTACATGGCATCAGTGTGAAAAGCATGTTCCAGAAAATAGTTCCTTCCACATTTCTATGGGGAAATTACCCCTTGTTCCAAATTCTTGACACGTAAGTTACAATTCCTGGGGTTTCGTTGCATAGTGGTTAAATTGTCACAAGCAGACCTAATGGAATCCACATTAGCTTTAATGCATTCTAGCTCATAGCACATGATAAACCACTTCTGAATTTGACTGAAAGTATTTTTATCTAATCTGTAAATTTAATTTATCCTGAAGAGAAAAGTACATTAATCTTAGCTTACTGGGAAAACATACATACACAGATGAACTTTAGAAATAAATGTTTAATTCACATCTTACCTTTTTAATATCTGTCTCAGAAATTAATATACTGTAAGGGATGGTGTAGTTTCAATATGACTTACTATTTCACTGCTAGCCAAAAATACTATGACCGAATGAAAACAGAACTTGGCATTAAAGCACAGCCTTTTTATATAGTAGAGTATGCTGGAAGTGTCAGAGCCTTTGAGTGTCACCATGATTAGTGATACAGAACAGAACAGTAACAAGATGAGTCATAAATGGGACACCTGTGAGCAGGTGGAAGTTAGTCAGAGATTAGGGGCACCGGGACATAGCAGAAGAAAGAAATAACAGAGTGGAGGAAAAATGGAAAGAATCTAATTTAAAGAAGTAATTCTGGAAGCTTGGGGAGTCAGGTCTTAACAAAACTCTTAAAGGTAGCCCAGGAGAAATTACTACAGTAGATGTGTCAGAGCAGAAGGAGCATGAGGAGGAGGCGCCTCTCCTCTAATACAAGGTTACAGATACAGATCTTTTGCCTTTCCATTTGTGCCCTCTGAAGAAGTAACTTTGCTGTCAGGTTTGTCAGCAGAGATATGAACACGCCTTATTTCAGACGAAAGGGGACAATTTACCAAAGAGTACTCATTAACATGTCTAAAGCTAATCTGGCTTCATTAGGATGAAATACATTCATAAAGCATTTACACAGGTAGTGGAGGTAGCTGATTGAAGGAGGCAGTAGCAACCAACATGCCACAGGCTAGGGAGCTGCCAGAAGCCTCCTAGCCAGTGCCAGAAGAGGGTACATTTGTCATTGACTCTCTTCTGGGAAGTTGTCCTGGTACCAAGGGTAGAGGAGACTTCTGGTATGTAGTACTGTCATCTGGGTAGCTAACTACATGCCCACCCCCAGAGAACAAGAACTACATGAAAATCAGTGTTGAATAAAGGTTAATAGAAGAAAGGAAGAAGAAACAAACGAAAAACCCCAAACCCAATCAATAAAAATAAAAGCAAAAAGAAACAAAGTATATTAGCAATTCTACTTTGTGTAGAAATCAGAGCATTACTAGGAAGTTTGGGAAAATCTGGGCAAGGACATACCTTTACCAGTGGAAATGTTGTATTCTTTTAACAGTGAAACTAGGGAAGGCTGCAATGGACTGTAGTGTGGATTTCCTAACATGTAGAAAATTTCAAGTGTAGGCTGCGACTTTTCCATCTGTACAGGTGCTCGCAGGACTCCACTTGTTTTGTTAATTTTATTTGGAGACCTAAGGGGAAAGACTCACTAAAGAGTGCATTGGTGTAATTCTATGTAAGTGCTTGTATACACTTGAAAAATTAAACTGTTGTGATTGCAATATGAATGATTATGAGTGTTGTGCATGAGTATGGCACATATATATGTATAGATATAGATAAATAGTCACATATAACCATATAAAAATATGCACATGTATACTTTATATACTTCATTTTAATATTAGAGTGTTATTCAGTACCTTCAGGCTCAAAATCAATGCTTACAAAGTACTCTATATCTTCAATTGCTACAGCAGTGCTGATTATTACAGAGGAATGTTTTATATAAAGAAACACTGTAAGAAAAACGATTTAACCTATCATTCTGTTTTATTAGATAAGAAATTAATAAAAGTGGTTGATGGAACCTAAAGGAATTAATCATTTTACTCTTTCTGTCTTCATTTGGTTTCTCATGATACATCCTTCTGCTTCTCTCTGTTTGTAGTCTGTAAAATTTATAATAATCTTCAGCTGTAATCCTAGCTGATGGAAGCATAAGCTGTTCAGAAATCTGAAGCCCTCAGTAGAGGAGGATCTGTTTGGGAAGCATTTAAATAAAGTGGACAGACCTAAGTCCATTGCCATCGTGGGATGCTCCCACACATGCTGAGGGAGCTGAACAAGGTAATTGCAAAGCTAGTCCTGATTATCATTGTCTTCAGATATCAGCAATATCTTAATTTTATTTTTTCTTTCAAACTCTGGAATTCACACAATAAGTGTGAATAGTGAATAACTATGAATTAGATAAGCTTTAGCACACAATTAATCATATAGAAATCTCATCTCCCAGTAAGAAGGGACAGTAAAAAAGAAAGTCCAACTCCCTTGTAAACTAGGGGCAGTAAAGACGAAAGTCCAATTCTCTTGTAAACTATCTTGAATGTAACTTGTTAAATTAATATGCATCATCCATGCAAATATAAATACATACTCCTTCTTGCAAAACACCATATGGATTTCTTCAGTTTTACTGTTGTACATAGGCATATCTTTACACATCTTGCATACAAAATTGGGACTTAATCTTTCCCCACCAATATCTGAATTAGTTTTTGTCTCCTATATTTTGTTTCTTAATGACACAGTTGTTATAATCTTGTATCATTATATTATATCAGTTTAATATTTCTCTACGGATTAAAGAAAAAAAACAGTGTGGTGATAACTTATAGAAGTAGATTTTTTTTTTTTTAGCTTCTGATGATCTAAGAAATTCTCTCCTCCTACTCATTAGGACAGCTGGCAAGAGCTGTGTGCAGTGTTCTTTGAAATATCTTCCAAGTAAAAACTTTTGCAGCTGGAGATGGCACAGTGACTGTTTACCCCTTAAAACTACCTCTCCAGTTGTTCTGACACAGTTCAAGCTTACTGAGTTGTGCCTCCTGTTTTGATCAGTGAATGATTCTGAAAGTTTTAACTGGTCTAATTTTTCTTTACTTTACCTAGCTACATTCTGCTTTATCTTCTCCGATAATAATCATACTCTCCTTTCTATTTTATTATGGTAGCTGACTAAAAAAAAAAAAAAATTGAATGCAGCATATATAAATTACACATAGTTATTACTTTAATATAAGGTTATACAATTATTAATAATTACAATCAGTAATTAAAAAAATCTTAAATAATGTATGACAATTTCTTTCTAGTGTAACTTGTAATATTTCTTCAGCATTTCTTTTGTCAAATTCATCAGCGTGCTTAAAGTTCAGCATATAATTTGCTGAATAATAGCTTTTGAACATGCTCTGCTCTCTCTTTTCATTTTTCACTTCCTCATCCATACAAGTGAAGTATGACCTCATCAGAGAAATATAAGACCAGTCCTTCTGTGTGTGAAAGCAAACTTGCAGATAGTTAAAATTTTTAAAGCAACAAAGATACTTTATGTTGAAATGCATGCCATGCTATCAATATTACAGAGAACTGCCTAGTTGCTGTTACCTAACAGTTCGCTGCTTTATCTAATTTGGGAAGCATTGTTTCAAGTGTCAAATATTTGATCTTATTATTATTAATAAACGTTATTTAAAAAAAAAGGAAAAGAGGGTTATGGTCTTGATAGGAGACACAGAATATTTTTGGATTTCTTATAGTGGCCTGGAATACTGGTGCAGCACACGTTCTGGAAATTAGATATAGGACTCTATTTAAGGATAATTTAAATATCATCTACTGTTAATACTTTAATTATTGTCTTGATGAGAAAACATAGGAATGTAGGTTAATTTGCAAAAGTAAGGTTATTTGCAGATTAGAAGCTGACTCTGGCCAAGAGATTATGACCATCAAAGTCTTTAATTAAATTCCTTGTGTTAGTGAACTGGTTTGCATACATATTTGTATCTTTGGTTTATTTGTTAAGTAAATGTTACTTGAAAAGCAAAAATGCTCTGGGTCTAGCTATCTGAATTCTTATGAGATATACGTAGTTAAAAATGTCAATGGGATCAAATCCAGTCTCAGAATTTGTCCAGAACAACTATGCAAAAAATCTGAATCAGGATCTTTAAGTCTTTACAAATGCTAGAGGATGGATGAAGACCTTTATGCATTAGTGTAACACAAGTAGCTTTGCTCCAAGCACTGGTTTCGATAATCACAAAAGACATTTTTCTTGCTATGCTGTCAAAGTTTCAGGTGAGTCAGCAGGCACTTGGTACGCTGAGTAGAACTTACCGTCAGGGGAATGCAAAGACCATGACTGAAGAACTCTCATCCCCAAGGATAACTCCATTATTGACATTTCTTATACAGGTAGTCTTTGCTGCAAGAACATTGTAGCTAGGCACTGCAGATACCAACAAAGGCTTTTTGAGAGCTATGCTGGGTGAGCAGCTGAAGGAGTGTTGCACCAGAATAGCTTTTCAGAAGTGTCTGAAATCCATGCCTTCTGAGCAACAGTTTGCAGCTACTTCAAATTTTAAGGTAGAAACACTTATTCTGAAAATCAACATCAAAGAGTATATCCTATTTTCAAGTAACTCTATTGATCAATGTGTCAAAATCTGTATATGACAAAATTTTCCTTGATCTTAGATTCATTTTTAAAAACCTTTCAAAATAATTAATATCTAACTTGCCTGTGCTCTGCTATTTGACTTGTTAATATTAAAACATTCTACTCTATTTTCAATCTCAGGTTTACAGACTCTTCAGTTACAGAAGAGATACTGTATAGATTAATTCCATAGAATTTCCTAGAAGTTAGACATTTCAAGTCTGTTGGAAAAACTTGGAGAGACGTGTTCTTCACTGAAGATTACCAGTATCAAACCCTGTCTACCTTGAAGTTTATTTATTTGCTTCTAATATGCCCTTACAAGTAAACAAAAAAGATCTCACACTTACCTTAAAATTTTCCCTAGGAATTTCTGCCTTTCAACTCAATGTGAGAAGTCAACTCGATGAGCCTTCTGTTATGAAAAGAGAGACTCTACTCAATAAACTACTGCTTTAAACTGCCTAATTGTTTTCTTACTTTTTATTATATTGGGGTTTGAAAAAGCAAATTATGTGCTATTATGATGAGGTTTTGAACTATAATTCTACAGCAAGTGTCTAGATTTAAATAACTTAGGTCAAAAGGGAGCAATAATCTTAATGACCTTCATTCTGAAAAGCCTTCCTGAAAAGACTGGATGTTGAATATGTTATTAGACTCTAGAAATGATTGATATTTTCTAAATATTGTCAAGGTAGAAAGTTAAAAGAGTAAGAGTTGTGGGGCTTTCCTTAAATACTATTTGTCAGCTCTAAAGAACAGCTTTCAGGATTTTATAAACAGATATATCCATTGATCCACATACCTGAGACACTTTAATCATAAGGAAGAAAATATGAGGAAAGAGGAATCCTAAAGAACTGCTGCAACAGAATGGTAAATGGGATTGTAGATGGCAGAGAAACAGTGCATACAATAGGCTAGAAATGCTGTAGTTGCCAACAATAATCCCCAGTGATTTCTAGAAATACATCAGTGCTCCCAGAGTTTGGAGGATTTTTCTGACAGAATATTCAAAGCAAGGACTTGGCAACCAAGTCATCACTTAGAACTAAGCTGGCTGTTCAAAGGTAAAAATCCAGTTAAAAATTACAGTGAGGGCCCAGAACTCAAGTGTTTTTCAACTTAAGCCTCTGAGGATCAGGCATTTATGTAACACACCTAATGTTCTCCCAACACCAACAGTGCTGGCCATCTCACAAGACTGAGTTGTTATTTTCTGCTACTGACAGTTGTGACAGCACTCATCTAGGAGAATGCATGCTGCTTCCCTTTCTGGTGTACCCTGGCCATCATCCATAACAGTGGGGCGGGCTTCACATCTCTTCCTAAAACAATTTCACTGTGATTAATTTGTCCAATAAGAGGAAGCCTGCAAAAGGAGCATGAGTGTGTGCTCTGGAAATACCAACTCCTGGAACAAGATTACCTACATACAATTGCATACAAACAACAAGTTTACATTCCTTTACAATGGACAATTTAGGCATTTCAGAACCCAAATCCTGTGGTTGGAACCAGTTCCAAAATATCTTTTACAAGATTTGCTACAGCCAAAGGGACATTTTTAAGCTTGCTGTTGTAAATGTCTTTGTAAGATATGAAAAGATTAGGAGGTGTCAGCAGCCTTCTCTCATCTTCCTATGCATAGGAAGATCCACAAAATGGTCACAAAGCAATAAAAGCTAATCTTGAAAAACCTCTGAATAGAATAAGATCTTCACTGCTCATTAAAGGTATCTGTGTCCTCTTCAGAGACGTATAATCCTAGAGGCAGCTGCACACTGACAAAACCTGTAAAGGCCTTTCTGCCCAGGGCTGCTTTGCATGGGCAGAGGAGCCAGGAGCTGAAGGTGACAGAAGGGCAGGCACAGGCAGGGCAGGCACACCAACAGGGACTTCCATCTCTCAGAACCTGAGCAAAATGAGCTCCAGCCATGGTATCTAGGTCCAGCCAGGAGTTTAGCAACTGATGAGCAAGTACATACTGAGGACAAGACAGAAAGTCAGGTCAGCACATTAAGATTCAGATCATCAAGAATACGCAAAGTTGCAAAATAACTCGTGCAAGGAGAAGGACAACTGGACCATTAAATCATTCAAAAACTCACATTCCTGTGTGCATTTAATTCTAGGGAGCAATGAAGCAGAAAATAAAAATATTGATAATAATAAAATGTTAATTATGAATAAAATTTAATAATAATGATTGATATTATTATGAATTAAATATTAGAAATAAGATAATAAAGAAGTAACAAGAATCCCCAAACTGGGAATTTTGCATGGTTTTTAAAGTAACTGTTGCCATTATTAATTTTACTGTCATTTAGAAAAGCTGATCTCAAGCTGAGGTTCCGGTTTTTATGTTATTCACAAGTAGATTTTTGTAGTGAGTTTAATTATTCATAATAATGAGTCATCACTTATGCAAACAATTTTTTAAGCCTGTGGTTCCTTTGGGCACTTCTTGTAATGTCTTCTCTGAGAATTCATAATTTACTATAAATGCCTTAGGGCTGGCATATTTTTATTACTGTAGCCACACTGCATAGTCTGATGACCTAATTGTATGACTGAGAAGCAAGAATAAAGCTTGAGTAAAGCAGAGTCAATATGCAAAGTCAAGCAAAACATGCAATTTTGAATGTTGATCGTGATATTCTCCTATCCAAGTTTATGTAAAAACAATTGTTTTAGAGATAATCATGAAGGATTTTAAAAGAAAATGTGTTCTATATGAACCTATGGTTTTAGTACTTCTGCTCCTTTTCTTCTTCATATAAACTCAACAATGGTTTAATCATACTATTCAAATTATCACAAATGTGTGATTTTAACTCTCAATATACCTTGCTGTGCACCGGGTATCTATGACCCAAGGTCTTTAATGCTTTAGCTAGTGTGCTTTTGTCACCTGAAGTGTTGATGGTTCTGTTACTAATTGGTTTTCATGTTTACTTCCCCTGAAGGATTTAAAAAAGTCTCTGTGTTGTCCATCTCTAAGTAGTGAGGAAATATTTCAGCATTAAGCTTTATTACATTTCTAGTTCCTTCCTTAGTATTTCCTCTTTACCACCTGCTTGGCTTCATATTGTTTGTTCTCTTTGCCTCTTAATTTAAGCTTGCTAATCATCTGTTAATGCAGTTTCAATGAAACATCCCTTGCATGAAACCTCATCAGCTACCTCATTACCAAATCTTATTGAAGTCACTCCACCTATTATCACCTGGCCAAATTTCCATTATGTTTTGTCATTGAGAATGTAGGCAAGCAGAGATTAAGTTACATGAACACTAATAGGAAATAGAAAAAAAATTAATTTAACTTAACCTTGGCGCAGTGAATAAATGCTTCACCACTTTAAAAGATAGACTTCATCTTAAATTACACTTAACAAAGGCTTCTGTTTACCTGCCAGTGTAGCTGCATCTGACATTCAGCTACTATTAACACATGCAACCGTCAAATCAAGTATGTGTAATGAAGTATACAGAAAGACTAACCACTCACAACAATTCCTGGCATTAGAGGATAGAATAAAAATATGAAATTTAGTAATAATAACACTTATTAGCATTGTAGATCTTGGGTGAAAGGTTATTAGATCTTCTCATCTTGCATCAAGGCAGGAAATAAGCATCCTATGAAGAAAAGGCACAGTCCATGGGGTCAGCATGTAGAAGTGTCAATTTTACAGAGTTCTATAGTTGTCTAAGACTGTGTTTTTTCTGTAGGTATAGCAAGGTCAGGTCCTTGTAACAGCTGTGAACCTGTTCTTATTTAAAGATAAGGTCCTTTCTAGCCCTAACTATTTTATGATTCTATGATTCTATAAAATTTGCAGTGAAGATTTTAAATAATATTCCAATGAAAGTTTCTTCGGATTTGTAGCATTTTAAAGAGATTAATTTTCTCCTTTCTCAACATTATTAATTAGAATATGATCATGTATAATACACTAATGTACATACTCTCAAAGAAATGCAACTGGAATACTAGGCAACAAAGATAATGAAGCGAGTACAATGAATTTAGCCTTTATAATCTCATCCATGCTTGTATGAAAGAACTGCAGTTAACACAGATTTAATCTTTAAACAATGTTTTCCTCTGAAGGTTGTTAACTGATTTCCATGGTGAGTAGAATAATTTCATAGAAACATAGAATTGTTTAAGTTTAAAAAGACCTTTAAGTTCAACTGTTAACATAGCACTGCCAAGTCCACCACTAAACCATGCCTCTGAGTGCCACAACTACATGTCTTTTAAATACCCCCGGGGCTGGTGGCACTACTACTTCCCTGGGCAGGTTGTTACAGTGCTTAATAAGCATTTCAGTGAAGATTTTTTTTGTAATATCCAATCTAAACCTCCCTTGTCCTATTGTTACTTGTGAGAAGAGACCAACACCCACCTGGCTACAACTTCCTTTTACATAGTTGAAAGGATTGTTAAGGTCTTCAGTCAGCGTCCTGTTCTCCAGGCAAAATAACCACAGTTCCCTCAGCTGCTCATCATAAGACTTGTGCTCTAGGGCCTTTACCAGCTTCACTGCCCTTCTTTGGACACACTCCAGCACCTTTGTATCATTCTTGTGAGGAGCCCAGATCTGAACACAGTACTCAAGGTGTGGCCGTACTAGTGCTGAGTACCTGCACCATTGCATGGGGTTGTGGTGACCCAAATGAAGGGCCAGGTACTTTGCCTTGTTGACCCTCATACAGTTGGCCTTGGCCTACCAATACAGTCTGTCCAGATCCCTCTATAGAGCAGTTCTACCCTCAAGCAGATCCAAACCAATTTGGTGTCATCTGCAAACTGACAGAGGGTCCATTCAGTCCTTTGTCCAAAACACTTGTAGAGATATTAAAGAGAACTGGCTCCAACACTGAGCCCTGGGGAACGCCACGTGTGACCAGCTGCCAGATGGATTTAACTCCATTCACTACAACTCTTTAGGCCTATCCATACAGCCAGTTTTTTACCCAGCATCCCATATGGCCATCCAAGCCATGAGCATACAATTTTTGGTGACAAAGTCTTTACTAATATCCAGGTAGACAACACACACATCCCTTCCCTCATCCACTAAGTTGGTGACCCTGTCATAGTAGGAAATCAGGTTACTTAAGTAGGACCTGCCTTTCATGAACCCATGTTGACTAGGCCTTGTCACCTGATTATCTGGAATATGTTGCTAGATGGCATTCAAGATGACCTAGTCTATAACTTTTCCTGGCACCAAGGTCAGACTGACTGGCCTGTAGTTCCCTGGATCCTCCTTCCTTGCTTTGTAGATGGGCATCATATTTACTAATGTCCTGTCAGCTGGATTTCCCCTGTCAGCCAGGACTGCTGATAAAAGATGGAAAGTGTTTGGCGAACGCTTTTGCCAGTTCTGTGTGTATACTTGTGTGGATCCCCTCTCGCCCCATATATTTTTTTGTGTATAAGTGGTGTAGCAGATCACTAACCATTTCACTTTGGATTATGGGGGCTTCATTTTGCTCCCTGTCTTCCCCTTCAGAATGATGGACACCCAGAGAACAGTTGGGATTACTATTAATTACTGAGGCAAAGAAAGCATTAAGTCCCTCAGCCTTTTCCTCATCCCTTGTCAATACTGCTCCCTGCATCCAAAAAAAAGGACAGATATTTTCCTTAGTCCTCCTTTGGTTGTTAACATATCTATAGAAACATTTTTAATTGTCTTTTACAGCAGTAGCCAGATTAAATTCTAGTTGGGCTTTGGCCCTCCTAATTTTCTCCCTATACTACTTCACAACATCTTTGTAGTCCTCCTGAGTTTCCTGCTCCTTCTTCCAAAAGACACAAACTGTCTTTTTTTTCCCCCAAGTTTTAGTCAAAGTTCTTTGTTCAGCCAGGCCAGTCTTCATTTTGGCTGGCTTGTCTTCTGGAACATGGGGATGGTCTGCTCTTGCACCTTTAAGATTTCCTTTTTGAAGAGTGTTCACCATTTCTGAACTTCTCTGCCCCTCAGGACTGCTTCCCAAGGGACTCCTAAACAGGCCCAAATCTACCCTATGGTAATCCAAAGTAGCAGTTCTGCTGACAGCCATCCTTACTTCTCCAAGAATTGAGAACTCTATAATTTCATGATTGCTGCCAACCATCACATCCCCCACAAGCCCTTTTTTTGTGAACAACAAATCCAGTGGGGTGCCTTCCTTAATTAGCTCACCAGCTGTGTCAGGAAGTTGTCTTCCACACACTTCGTGAATGTCCTAGACTGTTTCCTCCCTAATGTATTGTAATTCCAGCAGATGTCTGGTAAATTGAAGTCCCCCATGAGAATAAGGGCTAGTGATTGTGGGGCTTCTTCCAGCTGCTTTTAGAATATTTCATCTGCCTCTTCATCCTGATGGGATGGTCTAAAACAGCATCCCATCATGATTAGCTGCCTTGTTGGCCTTTTCCCTGATTCTTACCCAAGTCAACCCCTATGGGCACCATCATTCAGATTTAGACAATCAAAACACTCCCTAACATACAGGGATGCCCCACTGCTTCATCTTCCTTGATCATCCCTCCTGAAAGGTTTATAGCCATTCATCACAGCATTCCAGTTTTTTGACTCATCTCACCATGTTTCTTTGATGGCAACTACATATAGTTTTGTCACTGTACAATGGTTTCCGGCTCCTATTTATCACCCGTGCTGCATGCATTGGTGCGGATATACTTCAGCTGGGCTGTTGTTTCTGCCACCTTTTTATGAAGGGAAAGCTGTAATTACTTCATGACCATTTTCAGGCACTTCCATGATTTCCAACCTAATGCATTCTATGATTCTGTGATTTCTTATACATCAATAACCCTTGTGTGCTGCATAGATGTCCATTCCCTACCTCCACTGAGATGGCAAGCTGAAGGACCTCACTAGAACACCATCTGTCAAACACTGGTGTGCTTCCCCCAGGCTCATGTCTAGTGAGCCTGTTTTTATACCCTTTCCCCTCAAATCTAGTTAAAAACTCTTTCAGTGAGCCCTGCTAACTTCTGCACAAAGGTCTTTGTTCATCTTTGAGAGAGGTGTGCCCCATCTGTTGCCAGCAGGCCTGGTGTTGAAATGGCATGATAAAAACCCCCAAATTTCTGCCAGTGACACCAGGCTCAGATCTGGGTATTGATTTACTGGCTCTTTCTGTTTCTCTTCCTTGCAACTGGAAGGATAGAGGAGACCACTGCTTGTGTGCCTGATACTCTGACCAGTCACTCCAAAGTCCTGAATTCTCTCTTGCTTGCCCTCGGACTTCTTGTTGCAACTTCATCACTCTCTACCTGAAAAATCAATAATGGATGGTAATCTGAGGGCTGTACTAGGGTAGGAAGCTTTCTCTTCATATCTTTAACCTGGGCTCTAGGGACTCCACAGAGCTCCCCAGGTGGTCCACGCTGCATACTGGGCTTTCTGTTCCATTCAGAAAATATCCAATCTTTTTTCTTTATGGAAGCAATTCTGATGCAGGGCATAGGCCAAATTAACCTTGGTGACACTTCCAAGTTGGATGAACCATTGTCCTCATTAATGTTTGTTTCCACATGCAGAACCTCATACCTATTGTACCAGAGCACCTGGGAAGGTGAGATAGTCACAGAGAAGTGCATGCTGCAACAGACAGGAACTTGTCACCATTGCCCTCTGTCCCTTAAGTCACTGTGTTCAACCAGAGAGGGTAGGGAATCCTCTTCCTCTATATCATGCATCCAGCCTGCCTGTTGGGCCTGTCCCAGGGAAGACAGGTTGTGATTCCACTAGTCTGTCTCTCTCCCTCACACTCCCTGATAACCAGTGGAGTAGAATGAAAGTTCAGTTTCTGTGGCAGCAGCAGTTTTGGCCCCTTCTTTTTAGAGTACTGTAAGCGTAAAATCTCTGTGAGGTTCTGATGTCAGAATTGAAACTCACTGACTGCCTCAATTCAGTAAAAGAACATTTCTTTAAATATCTGCTGAGATGAGCAAGTTTTCCTTAGAGAACAAGTGTAGAAAAGTTTCGTAAACAAAAAGTAGTGAAATACCTTGTATTTCTAAATTTCAAAGGGATTGGTTAGACTTGAAGTAATTTTAATCTTTTATCATATGTAATTCAGATGATAGAACTCTTTTATTATTCTCATATGAAGTCCAGCAACTTCTAAGAGCAAAGCCTGCAATCCTACATGTTCAGAATTAATACAAAATATGTAATTCTTTGAAGATTTCTGTCTAAACTGTGGTTCTCACATGGTCTATATAGTTGTCATGCATATCCTTACTCAGACAGGATCTACAATTTCATCTTCCATCAAGAAAAATAGTCTTGAGTTGCAAGCTAGAGAATTTATATTTTCAGTCTAGTTTGCTCTGATAGCTAATCGTACTCACAGACAAAATGTTTTTTTCCTCATTTGAATATTGCTTTGATTCATTAAATTTGCTATGCTTTCTGTGACTAGATCAAGTCCTTTAGATCACAAATATATTTGTATGCTCCATCTCTACAAGGCCTTGGAGCTAAATGAACAGAGCTTCTAAAATCTCTTTACAATAAGGTATTTTTTGTAGCACTTCATTATGTGCTTCTTTTCTTCCTGTTCTCCATTGCTTTCTAAATATTATTCTCATAACTGGATTTCATGATTCTATTTACGTCCCATTAATGTGTTTAAAAAAGTCAAAAATAACGTTCCCCTCTTTATTTTGGTTCTGTTTATACTTCAGAATACCTTATATCCTTAACTGGTCTGTGTTCTTGCTGTGCCATATTCCACAGTGCCGATCAGTATTGTGTCCTTCTCTATTAATAGATCGGAAGTATTTTTTTTATTTACTTTTACATCAGTAGTTCAGAATTTAATGTGAAAATGAATGTTAAGACTTGATGAAGCTCCTTAGATATATCAAATTTATTGATTCTTACTGAACAGTACTTTTTAGTGTCTGCTAGTTAGTCAGTTCTTAATCCCATTTTCAAGGGATTGCAAAAATCATGTGCTAATTTTTTAAGTCATGCAACTTCAAGTCATGGCTTTGTAACATCTTAGTATATTACATCTGCAGTTACCTTTGTCAGTCAAACTTGTAATCTCATAAAAAAAAAATAGTTTTGTTTGATAAGTCCTGTCCTCCATAACATTCCTCTTAATTTAATTATGTATTGATTCAATCACATGTCAGCTTTCCATCCTTTCACTTGAGGATGAGAACATTCTAATCAATCTACACATTAGCTAGTTCATCCTGCTTTCTCCATTGGCACACTATTAACTCACTTCTTATCTTCAGAAATGAAACCTCTATTATTATTGAATAAAAAACAAATAGCAGGAAGCTGTAAAGAACCCCAGCCAAATCTTCATGACTTGGATTTTTTCAGGTTATCCGGACCTGCTACTTTAAGAGTGTCTTTACAAAAAGAGGAAATAAATGTGAAGACTGCCATTCAGATTACTGTTTTCCCTTGCTTAAACAATGTGATATTAGGGACTTTGAATAGGTACCCTTCTTTCAAAGAAAATGTCAGGTTTATGAACAAACAAACCATGATCACAGGATCTCTGTTACCTTGAGCACAGCAGGCATTTCCAATGTTCATAGTTTCTAGGCATATATTACCAGCTGGTCTCAGCTCTCCCTCTTACCTGCCTGCGGGGGACACACACTAAGAATGCTTCTCTAGAGGATGTGTTTTCTTTCTCTATTTCTGTTGCATAGAAATGCACATGAAGTCTGTACATTGTTAAAAGCCCTCTTATTGGTAACATGAATTATTTTATCCAGATCTTGCTCAGATTGTCTGTGGTGGTTTAGGCCTGGCTGGAGGCCAGACGTCCACCAAAGTCACTCTATCACTCCCCTTTTCGGCTGGACAGGGGAGAAAACGTATCGAGAGGCTCAGGAGTCAAGATAAGGACAGGGAGAGATCATTCCACAATTAGCATCATGGGCAAAACAGACTTAGCACAGAAGAAAGGAAAGAAAACTCTCTTATGACACTGCACTGCACACACAGTGACACCAGAGTTGGGTAATGACAAGTGGAGCCAGGTCTTAAAGCACCTCCCCCCACCCTTCCCTTCCTAGCAGACTTTAGGCATGATTTTACTCCTTTTTCCTCCCGCATTGTGGCAAGTTTTCCTTCTTGGTCGGGGAGGGGGGGAGGGGGGGGTGGCATTCCTCACACCCTTCCCCTGCTTCAGCATGGGGTCCCACAAACAGGACACAGTCCTCCATGAACTTCTCCAATGTGAGTCCTTTACCATGGGGCTTCAGCTCTTCACCAGCTGCCCTGGCGTGGATCACTTCTGTGGGGTGCAGTCATAAAATCATAGGATGTCTCTTACTTTCAAATCCAAACTACTCCAGTCTGGTCCCCTATGGAGTCACAGGCTCCTCCCTAGATAACCTGCTCCAGTGTGGATCTCTCCCTTGTTCACCTTTGTGTCTCTGTCTCTCTCCACAGGCTGCAAGTGCTGGCAGGGGCTTGCTCCCACACGGGTCACAGCATCTCCTGGATGTCTTCACCTGCTCGAGTGTGGGGCCTCTCAACGGGCTGCAGGTGGGGTCTTGGCGTTTTCCATGGGCTGCAGGGGGACACCAGCTCCACCATGGGTTTCTTCACAGGCTGCAGGGGCACCTTTCTCTCTGGCACCTGGGGTTGTGCCTCCTCCCCCACTCTTTCACTGACCTCGGTGTCTGCACAGTTTCTTACATCTTCTCACTCTCTTCTCTGGTGGCAAAAAGCAGCTGCTTGCAGTTTTTTTCTCCTAAATGTGATTCCCAGAAGCACTGTGACCATCACTGATGGGCTCAGCCTTGGTCAGCAATGACTCCGGCCTTGAGCCAGCAGGTGTTTGCTCTGAAGGGCCTGCAGAGAGCTTTCTGGCTGCTTCTTGCAGAAGCCACCCCTGCATCTCCCCCTTCTCCACCAGAACTCAGCCATGTAAAACTATGACATTGTCCTATAACCAATGCTTTGGACAGGGCTTCCAATGTTTTGGCAAACTGACTCCTTGAAGCTTCCATGTTGGCTGTATGAAAGGTAATACCTCTTCCCTGGCACTGGTCTGGCATCACTGACAGAGAAAAGGAGACAGAGAGAGAGAGAGTGGCAACTGAGCAAAAAAGCTGATCGTACCTGATGCATTAAAATATGTGGGTTTATCGATAAACCAGTATGCATCTGAGAATGCATCTATTTATTCATCATTTATTTTTTTTATATCACTATAAGGAATGCTATCCCATCAAGGGAGTGGCAATATAGTAGTTTCCATCTGAAGAGCTTGTAACAGATCACCTCTCACCCAGCCGAAGCAAAAATTATTTCATTTTACTAGTGAAAAAATCTGAAACTGATAGTGTAAAAGCAGTAAGCAGGTAAAAAAGTGTGCCCTAAACCAATGGAAATGGAAGATAGCAAGTTCTGATTGCATAATGATGGTGTTGAACTACCTAAAACATTTTAAACTTCTCAGGAAAAAAAAACCCAGAGATTTCCTTGTGAAATTAATAGGAAAAAAGAATAGGACATGAATATGTTGGGGGTTTTTTTAGCTCTGAATATCAGTTAAGGCTAATATTGTAATTTCTGCTTCATGTTTGTATCCATCACAACATTCCTTGGTGGTCCTCATCCACTTAGCAATTGCATTGCAAATGGCAGTAGCACTAAGAAGAATAAAACGATCTGAAACATGCAGTCCTTCTGGGAGTAGACATATTGTAGCCTGAAGAGTACCTATACTTTTTAAATTTCACCATTGCATTAATTGTCCATTTCTGTATCACATTAAAAAATATTAATTTCATGTCTGTTTTTAAAAACCAATTGGCTTGAAATCTTAAGTTTATTAAGTACTTCCTCCCCCTGAATTATTGATTACCCTCCAAACCTTATGTTATTCTAGAGAGATGCACATGTATCATCTAGGTGAGAAAAATACTAAAATTAAAATGTGCTCCAGGCATACTGCTTAGTTTTCTATCTTAAAGACATAAGAAAGTGTGAGCCACTGAAATTAATTCTTCCATCAGGATTATTGTGCAGTTCTCAGCTTTGAATACAAAGACATGTGAGATCAATAAGCTTTTACCATTTATAGCCCTTGAAATCTATATCCAAATCTCAGAAATCAGAGTGTAATACCACAGAATAAAACTGCTCAATAAGGAACATGCTGAGCTGGGGACAGTTCTTTCTCTGTGAAGAGCAGGGAAAGAACATCAGCCCAGATTTCTGGTAATAAAAGATTAATAAAAATAATTCTTTACCTCTGATAGGGAGGAATTACGCTGGGCCACTTTCAGAGGCCTTTGCCAATGTTTTACTAGGTGTTGGCTAGATGTGACTCTTCTCTCCAGCTAATAAAACTGTCCTGTCACAGAAGCTGCTGCTCCTGGATCCCAGCTCCCATTAAATACATATTGCAAAGGGGGGGCCTGGCTTCTTACAGTATTTTGCTGTGTGAGCGGAGCTCACAGCTGCTTCTGCGTGGGAACTCAGAAGGGACTGAAGGACACCAGGCCATGAAGATGTCCTTGGTCACAGTTGTATTTTGGAACCACACCATGCAGGTCCCCTGTGTTTTGAGCAAAGAAAAATTTTAATTTACACATTAGTGATAAAAAAGAAAAGATGATACAAATTAAATTAGAATGGAATTAAAATGCAGCCTTAGAAAGGAAAGCATTAAATGAAGAAAGAAGCACTATTTCAGGTACAATCTAGTGAAGCTGAGTAATTCATTGCCTCAGAAGTTTAAAGGAATGAGAAATGCAGGTGGATTTTAAAATGGACGAAGTGAGCACCAATTGCTATTGTGGGCATTAATTGCTTTTGAGAATTATGCAAGCTGAGAAACATAATAATATCTCATATCTGATGTGAGACAACTTATTAACTCACAGATAGAAAGAAAAGAAGAATTTTATGCCATGTTTATTGCTGTGCATTTAACAGATCCTTTTTACATCTTTCCTTAACACAGCAAGCATTGGTTCTTGTAGTGCAGTACTCAGCCTCATTTATGGAATAATCTAGCATTTCTTGTGAGGCACCACAACTGCAGTTTGCTTCTAGGAGTTTATCTTGATGCCATAGTTAATCTTTGTTTCACTCCTAATTTGGGATCCAGTCACTCATAAGAACTCTGAAGTGAAGTACAACTATTTTCTTTCCTTCCTGAGTTCACTATGGGAATTTACATACCAGCTCAAATGAACACAAGTCATCAGAGACTAAAACTGAATATATATATATATATATATTACTTTAAAAACTTACTGTTATTCAGAAAGTTGTTAAACTGCATCACAATGAACTTGGGCATTTCCATGGGTTTTCATGACATGATCCTTCTCTTCCTCTGTGGGGATATTTTTCTCCTTTGTCTTTATCTCCAGTTGTGTTTTTAGAGGTGACGATTATTGCATTTCTTGAAGTGTTGGAAAACAGTCAACAATTTAAACAAAACAGAACTACAAACACTTACATGACTAGAAGTAAACTAATAAGAAACTAGTTCCTTTCACACCATAATCAACCAATTGTTTTCTGACTGAAATGCATTTTTTTCATGTTAACAGCATCACTTTGAAAGTTCCTTTTCATTTTTAGAATATCCCTTTGATTTAAATTACAGGCTGCATATTGTATTACAGGTACAATATTTGTTTTCTTTCTTATTAATCATTACCCCAATTCTTTGTCAGATAATTTAAACAATATATATTTTCTCTAATCTGTGAATACAAGCTAAATATATTTATTTACTAACTGGTAGGCTGCACCCAATAATGAGGTAGCTCCATCTGCTTCAGGCTTGGGTAGACTTATGGTTGTCAGCTGCAACAGCTCAATTCTGTATGCTGATTGCTTTAGAATTTTGCAGCAATGCAGTTTTGTCCTTCCATTTTCCTTAACAAGGTTGATACAATTTGTAATTACTGATGGGCTCTGCCCACTCCGTCTTCTTCACAATGTGCTGAGCTCATATAAAATCTGAAAATGAAGATAACGAAGAAACCATGTTTATAAACATTCTTCCCCTGAATAATGATTAGTATTTTCACTGTGACTTTATTTTTTTAAATCTCTTTAAGTCTGCAAAAACCATGCCTCTTGTATGTGTTAGATCGGAAAGGGATCATCTGTGAATGTGATAGGAACATCCTTTAGCCCAACAGGAATAAAGCTGCTGTAATTAGACTAACAGGAGAAATCCGGAAATTTGAATAAAGCCCTTTCATTTTCTAAAACACTAAGTTCAGTCAGATTGTATCCTGTAGATCCCTGCTGTTTGTGACTTGGCAAGTTACGTCTCTTGTTTGAGAGACCTCTTCAAAGAAGCTGCAAATTTATCATCTTCAGGTGCAGAAGCAACATAAAATCAATTCTGGAACAAGAGGAAAATATGTTAGACACAGAAAGCAGGTCACTGTGCTGGTTCTAGCATGGCTTTACATCTGAGCAATATGGCTACAGAAGATTAAGCACCAAATCACACCACATAATTCTTTACCAGTGTCACCTTATCGTTCTATTAATTCATCATATAAGAGATAATTTTAAATTAATTTCTTTTTCAGCTTTTGTGCAAATGCCAGTGAAAAATAAAATATGACCTTGAAGCCCACTGAAGCTCATGTTTAGAGATTCAGGCCAAGTTGTAAAAGAACTTTCACAGTGCTATTTGCATGTGACTTAATACACTGGGATTTACAGATTATTTTCTGAAAAAAGTAGTTGCCCGGGGGTTATGTTATTCTTAGGCTTTGTACACACCTAATCACTGGACAGAACATACTTCATATTCAGTTTCAAAAGAACTATGACTTAAAAAGTTAAGGAACTCCACAGGAACTGTAAATAAATGAGAATATTTTGTATATTTGTCTTAAATTCAGAATGCTTCCAAATCATCAAGAATTCTTTTTTTTTCTTTTTCCAAGGATGGCCAAAAGGAGGACTTTTCAAGATGCTTACAGCTCTTCTTCTATTAAATCTAACATTACTTTCCCATACAAATTTTCAAAGTTTAGCTGTGTGTATTTTCTTACCCCTTCAAGTGTATGAGCAAAGACATATTGGATCATATGAAATTATCCTGGTTAAGAAAATATAAACTGATAAGGTTAGCTTCTTCATTAAATGCTGATGGTGAAAATTTTTATCACTGCAAATTATCAAACTCAATCACAGCACTTATTGCTAACCTCACTTGGATTTCAGGAAAATTTGTTACAAAAATGAAGAAAGTAAGCCCACAGTCTAACACTTTTGTGTATTTTTATGCTTCCATTTATTCAAGTAGTATTAACACTCTTCATAATTTCTAATATGCTTATCCTGCTAGATACCCTCCATAGTCTGTAGAGCCCACTGAACTGCAGTAGCTTTCTCCTGGCAAAGCTAGATCCTGTAGCCTCATTTGTATCTCCTTTTTCTCTCATCAGAAATTCACCATCAGAATTCCATTAATTTAATTTGCCTGAAGGCTTATCATGTGAATTTTTCCACTGTGAGACAGAAAGCAGCCTTTGTCTTTGCAGCCTCAGGTGTTCTGTGGTTGTACAAGAAGCTATTGTGGTAACTCCTCATGGCGGCTTTTCTGCAGGCGGATTTTCAGGACATGATGTTCCCTGAGACAAAGCTAAATGCAGCTGACATTTCATCACAGCTGAGAAAGTTGTGGGGGAGGTTTGGCCTGAACAAGGGTTTACTTTGGCTGAAGAATGAGCTCTGTGGAAAGCTGAGCTCTGATTACTCACAATCTATTGACCTGTGACTGCACGATGAACGTGAAGCATTGGCACCTATGTTTTCCATATTGGAAGAAAAAACTCCAGAACAATAGTGTTTCCTCTTGTGTTGTGTTCTAACAAGTAATGCTTCTCCATTCCTTTTACTTATCATCATTTTTCTCCTTGGCTTGTGAGTGTTTATGGCAAGGAGGATAAAGACTTGTAGAGTAGTGAGGCCAGAATTCTTGAAGGACTAAATACGCTTTTTTGATTTCACAGCAAAGGGACGGTCCAGAGCTGGTCTTCATAGCAGCAATCTCTGCTAGCATGACAAAAAGGTAGCTTGCTTCAGTTCATTACATTCTTTTCCTAAAAGGCTTATTTGTAACTTTGTTTCATTGCAAAGATAAGTTTAATTTTTACTTGTCACTAGAAGGCAACATAGCAATTATATTTAATCTTCAGAAAAATATTTAGAATTATTGTAGGTATATTTAAAATAGAAATGTCTTACAGCGGAGTGTAGAATATATCAATGTACAAACCAGATCATATTGAATAAGAAGCCAGCCTAAGTTTAATTATTTAAGCTCTTAATTTGGTGTCCTTATCACATTTTTTGTTTGCAAGTCTGTATACTTGAGGGCCTTATCTGCAAGAGGATGTTGCATTGTTGTTTTTTTGGGTGTTTTTTTAAATTAAGTGAGATAGTACTAATTAGATCTGTCTGAAAACTAGGTTAGATATGCTTTGTGAGCATTTATCCTAGATTTTTCACTGAAGAATCAAAACAAATGTGAATGTTAGCTCTAACGATAGTAATGAAGGAATACAGCTTCAGACCACTGACTACTGTTGAAAAGACTCCTGAAATTCTTTGCAGATACAGTTTTGAAGTGAATACTGCCCTTAAACAGCCACTGAACTAACTGACAGACATGACAAGGCAATGCCTGTTTTCTAGTCTATGGCAGATGCAACTATAGAGTTAGCGTCACACCAATCCTACAAACACACCTACTATCCATTAATAGGGAAGGACACCCAAATCTGATAGAGCAGCTGAGACAGACTCATTTGCTGTTTTCTCTTCCTGCTAAGACTAGCAGAGAAGGTGACAATTAGTGTCATTTAAGCTTTCCTTTCTGTTTGGAACAGATGCTTTATGACTGTGCATTTAAGCTGCCACTTATACCATGTTTTAAAGCTACATTTAAGTACAATATACACATATTATGCCAGGTGAATCCACAGAAGGGTGAATGGTGTCAATAAGAATGATAAAATAAAATGTGCGTGTACTTCTGTATATAAACATGCCTACAGTTACACTCATGCATTATATTTTGTAGCTTCTTAGGCATGATATAACGTTATGTTCCTCCTCTTTTTTGAATACAATTAGAAGATATGCTTAGATAAACATATAGCATTTAAATTGAGGGAAGGGCACTGAGTGCAAAAGCAATAACAATCAGTTCCAATAATGAAAAGTACATTGCTGTGGACTGAGCACTTGGTAATTAGAAGGTTGTGCCAAAAAACCTCAGCTAATGTTGAGGCTGAAGACACCATAGACTTGCCCTCTGACAGGCTGCACTGGTTCTGGCTTGGATAGATTTCATTTTCTTCATAGTACCTGGTATGGTGCTGTGTTTTGGATTTATGACCAAAATACTGTTGATAACATAGGGATATTTTAGCTATGACTGAATGGTGCTTACGCAACATTAAGGTATTTTCTGATTTTTAAACTGCGCAACCAGAGAGTAGATTGAGGGATGCACAATAGGTTTGGAGGGGACACAGCAGGGCAGAGGACTAGAACTAACCAAAGAGGTACTCCATGCCATAAAAAGGGAGGAGGAGGAGGGTTATGTTTGGAGTTACGGTGTTTGTCTTTCCAAGTCACTGTTATACATGTTATATATACTCTGCTTTCCTAGGGATGGCTCTAAACTGCTGCCTGTTCATCAGAAGTAGTGAATTAATTCTTTGCTTGAACATGCAGCTTTTGCTTTACCTATAGAACTGGTTTTATATCAACCAACAAGTTTTCCCTCTTTACCCTCCTTCTCTTAACCCCATCTTTTGGGGTGAGTGGCATGTGTTGCAGTGAGCGAGCTGCTCTGTGGGGTAGAGCTACCTACTGGGGTTAAACCACAACAGAAATTTATATGCCAAGTCTTTGCCCACTATGCTAATCCACAAAGGTGGATTTTCAGGCCTGTATGAAGCTTGTTGGATAGATTTTTTACTTTCCATATGTTTTCGGTGGCAGTGTGATCAGAGTGATGGAAGAATGGAGTATAATGTATTCTCTGCATAAATAAAGGAATGTCATTATAGCATGCTGTCATTCTATCAAGTTAGCACTTCAGAAACACAGCATCACCTTTTTTACAAGTGTGGTTTGAATGCTAATATGAAATTATCATGAAAGCTGTGCAACTTCTGCATCTTGAGACTAGTTCTGCCTATGTGTTGTAGTAGAAGAGTCTCCTCAACCAAAATATCCCGTTTTCTTAACAGTTTATAATGTTTTAATCTCCTCTTTTCTCAAATCCTCTGCCTTTCCCTTTCTTAATCACTCTGCAAAATGAAAAGTCCATGTATTAAGAAAGCATGCTGAGGTTTTCCAGCCAAGTCTCCACTTAAAGTAACTAGTATTTGAATCTTATTATGTACAAGAGAGAATATTGAATTCACTCCTGTCAGTAATACTTTATTGTATGAAATGAGGCTGAAACAGATTATATCATTGACAGCTGCACAATATAAATGGAGAGTAGTTACTGTGTATAGCAGGAAACACTAGAAGTGGAATCCTATTTTTTCTTACTTTATTTCAATCCCTAAAGTTGTGCCAATTTATCAGAGAATCATAGGATGGTTTGGGTTGGAAGGGACCTCAAAGATCATCTAGTTCCAAACCCCTGCCATGAGCAGAGTCACCCTCCACCAGACCAGGTTGCCCAAAGCCTCATCCAACCTGGCCTTGAACACTGCCAGGGAGGGGGCAGCCACAGCTTCTCTGGGCAACCTGTGCCAGGGCCTATCACCCTCACAGGGAAGAATTTCTTCCTATTGTCTAATCTAAATCTCTTCTTCTTAGGTTTAAAACCATTGCTTCTTGTCCTATCACAACATGCCCTTATAAACAGTTCCTCTCCAGCTTTTCTGTAGTCCACCTTTAGGCAGCTATTGGGTCACTCCAGAGCCTTCTCAAGGCTGAACAAGCCCAACTCTCTCAGTTTGTCCCTCAGGCATTGACCACAATTCTTTGAGTGCAACTGTCCAGTCAATTCCTTACCCCACTGCGTCATCTATCCATCAAATCCATGTCTCTCCAATTTAGAGACCAGGATGTCATGCTGTATAGTTTCAAATGCTTTTCACAAGTCCAGATAGATGAACTGTTATGGTATTTAGTAGTTAAGTGACTTGTTAAAAACCATCAGTTACCATTCACAAGAATTCAAATTATAATTAGCTTAAAGCAAGAATAAAAAAGCTAAGTATCTGGCAGAGATTCCATTGGACACTGTGGCATGTGCTCTTAAGGTTTGTTTTTTTTATATTACCTTATTTACCTGTTTATATTTTTCATATCACAAAAGGGTAAATTTCCATCCTGGTCCACGAGTCTTAGTCAACAAGTGGATTATCCTCTATGATGTGTATCATCTTCCTGCTGGATTCAAAACTACTGGAGAGATTTTCTGGGTTTTGATTCATCTATGAATATTTATCACTCTACTAGGTGAGTCCAATAAATCATATTTAAAACACATTCAACTCAAAATAAGTCTTTAATATTATTTTAATGGAATATGATGCTGACTGAGGTGGTTTGGCCCTGGCTAGAGGCCAAATGCCCACCAAAGTCACTCTATCACTCCCCTTTTCAGCTGGGAAGGGGAGAAAATGTATATTGGGAGGCTTAGGATTTGAGATAAGGACAGGGAGAGATCACAGTGAAAGACATTTTTGCCAGGGACTGTAGTGATAGGACAAGGGTTCATGGTTTTAGACTTGGACATGAAGAAGGAATATTTTACGGAAACCAGTTTCTCAGAGAAAGTTGTGGCTGCCTTATCCCTGGCACTGTTCAAGGCCGGGTGGGACCTGGTCTAGTGAAAGATGTGCCTGCCCATGGCAGGTGCTTTGCACTAGGTGATCTTTGAGGTGTCGTCCAACCCAAACCATTCTGTGATTCTATGACTCTATGACACTACAATATATATCAAGGGTTTATCAGACCCTTGCTAAATTTTCTCATTCTTTTTTCATTTGATCTTTTCTTTCTATGAATGCAACTAATTCTGAATCAAAGAGAAGTGATTGCTTCAGTGTCTGGTAGAAAGGGAGTACCCAGATGTGCATCTGCATGAAACTGGGGTAAACACTTCTTTGTTTCTAAGTAAAAAATTTAATTTCTGCCCTGGCAAAGTTGAATATTAGTTTTATTATGAAATAAATTTTGCAAACAGTATGGACACAAGATGGTTTGTTACTGACCTGATTTCTCAGTATCTACTGCATCTCTGCTAGTTCTGACATAGAGATCTATCTCTGTCCCTCTCTGCTGTAAACCTGCTGGCTCTTGAACAAACAGGAAGGAGTATAATGACAAAGTACATTGCAATAAGATGTGCTGAACAACTATTAGACTTTCCTGCTGAATGCTACAGTGTTAATTTTTGGTGTATGGGAGAAGGAAATTATTAATTAATTAATTTCTGTTGCTGTTTAACATGAAGAATGGAACCACAAGGTGTGGCTTTACAACGCAAAAATTTAGCTGAACTCAACTAATTCTCATTTAACTGAGAATCATTGTCAGCTTTGGACATAATTACAAAGCAAAATTCTTCCTGAAATACATGGCAATTCCATTCATTTATAATACTTGTTCAGTGCTATATTATTTTAATTTCTCTTTCCAAAGTCAAATGGCAATATTTAGCCAAATTTCCATATGCCATGTATAATTTCTTGGTCAATCTAAAAATTATATGTGTAGTTTATCTTGTGAACAGTCTCAAAAAAAACCTGACTGTTGTTGTCCAAACTTCTATGGTTCCTTGGATGTGTCAAGTAACATGGACTCTCATTTTACTAATTTAAAAAAAAAATGAACTCTCTGTTGCTAGAGAGAAAACCTGAGATGTGCAGTTAAATCTGAGATCCATACTGGGTGGGTCAACATTGATTAGCCTTAGCAAGAGATGTTTGCTGCTTCCTCTTTTCTCACCTGACACACATGACATGTCAATTATCCCGCAAATGGAAAACGTGAGATTACACATGAACTGCAGACTTGCACATGATGGGATGGTGTGTACTGCTGCAAGTGTATAGAAAGGTGAAGAGCTATTTTCAGTATCTCCTGCATTTCTTTGCTGTTTGAAGAGACATAAAGAGATCAACAAACAATGTATGTAGGACATGCTTCTATTTTTAAAATGTACTCTAAAAAATTAGTGTTCTGTGTGATCCAACCAATGAACTTGGAATTTGAAGTAGAAATAAAGAGAAGCAGTAGATATAAAGCTGAATTTTGTTTAACATCCAGATTTGAAAGAAGAGGTAGTTTGTTTTTGAACCCAATAACATTGAGTGTGCCCTGCTAGAACTATCAGAACATTACCAAGCAACTGATGTTAATAACATTGACTCAAGTATTCTAAGTATTTAAGAATAATAAGATAATTTGGTAAGATCATCTCTCTATCACCTGCCATTAGATTTCACATAACTTTTGTACCAAGACCAAAAACCTGTGTTCTTCAGAAGATTTTGTCATCTCTTTGCCAATCTATATCACCATGGACTTCTCCAGAGGATGCAGGGGAATGTCTGCTCCAGCTCATGGAGGACCTCCTCCCCTTCTTCTTCAACGACCTTGGTGTCTGTAGGGCCTTTTCTCTCACTTTTTCTGATTTCTTTCTTACAGCTGCAGGCTTTATCCTTTCTTAGGTATTTTGTTATAGAGTTGCCACCAGCATCACTGAAAAGTTCATCTTTGGCTAGTGGTGGGTCCATCTTGAGGACGACTGGAACTGGCTACTGGTGAAAGGTCTCTCTATAGTTGTACAAGCTGGCCCTTGAAGTTCTGCATTCTAGGACATTAGGTACAATACATTAAAAAATGTACGGGTTTCAAATTTTATGTTTCAATATCCATTTTATTGACTGCATGTAGACCAGGGGCAATTTGTAGTACATAACATGTCTTGGTTTCCATATTTTCTGGATTAAGCAGTTGAACAGGTCATTTAGAGATCACTCCCAGTTTACACAGGTGGATTTCCTTTCCTCAAATGGGGATTAATGGCCTTCTTTCTTATGGCAGTGGGAGGCACAGCATGTACACAAACCATGTATTTCCTCTAAATTAAGTATTGTTTTTGACAAGGATATGCCTCAGTGAATCAAGGACTTAAAAACCAAGCGGTGATATATTTTTCACTTCAAGCAAGATGTAAGTTAATGTTTTACTGCCCCTAGACCTGAGATTCTCTCCATCATTTTCATTTTACTGACAAGATAGTGAAGGAAACTGTACCCATAGCTTCAGTGAATGAGCCCTACTTTTCAAGACAGAGTTTAACCTAAAAAGAATAAATTAAGTATGTTCTTCAGATTCATCAGAATGATTTCAAATTCCTCGTATTATGTCAACTGGCCTTGAAGTCTACACTTAGAAATGTGAAGTTCTGCAGGATGTATCCTGCATCATTTTTAAGCTTTTCTGTTCATCTACTTGGATATAGGATGTTCATAGTTCATGTAAAGGGGACTAACAATATTTTCTATATTAAAACACAGTGACAACAAGGTTCAAATAAATTGTTTCAAAAAAAATTAAATATGTATATGTATTTATATAGGTATGTGTGTGTGTTTGTATTCAGAATATGATCCTCTACCAAAAAATGGTAATTAGTTTGCTTGCCAGTGCTATTATTGCTCTGCCATTTTGTACCTTTGGAACAAAACCTTTGGAAAGGTACCAATTTTTGTTCTATTTCTAGGCCTTTAATAGTCCACTATTCTTAATTAAATATTCTGGTGTCTCTTGTTGACTGCATAAGGACAGTGACATTGTCTTTAGCTACTGTTAAGTTCCTTGGTATTTTTTAAAAGCTGAAGATGGTGAATATATTTGATAAATATTTACTTTGGAGTGCAGTTTCGTTACTATAAAAAAGAAATATATATTTGAGCCATTATTTAAATTACTCTATACGCTATTTTCCATCCTGCATCTGATTCTTTCAATTCACTGAAAAGAGACTGAATATACTATTAAATAACAATGCAAGTCACTTTGTGTACAACCAGAAGTGTGTAATTTCTGACCAGATTTCCCTCCTTTGCCAAAGGTATACATTAGGACTTTAATGATGCATGAAGATGAATTCCAGTTGTAAATGCAGAAGACTTCATAATATTTTAGGGAACAAATGATTAGCGTTTTGGAAATGTGTGTGCATCTCACGCAAGCAATCTGGTTCTCCTCCTCCTTCCTGTTTTGAAGTCAATAGCCTGTGTTACAGCAACCATCTGCAGTTCCATAGGCAGGTGCAGGGTCAGCATCACAGCTCCAAGCCCGGAGTTCAGAGAGAGCTGAAAAAATTGCTAAGCAACTAAGAGGAATTTCCAGCGTCACTATAAAAACCACCCCAGCATTCACTTCTAAAAATATGGGTGTCTGATTTGTTTTTTATACATTTCTCTGGACATGGCTTGTCCAGAGATAACAGCATATGGGCTTGCTTGCAACTTTAAGTTGTGTAGTACTAATGAGAAATGTATGTCTAACCGTAAAGTGCAGGGAAAAAATCCAGACATTTTGTTGAGGACTTGGTATGACATGGAGGTGTCAGAATATTCTACAGTATTGATGCTAGTTTCTAATAGTTGCAATCACTAACCAAAAACTGCTTCAGGTGGTGCAATGTGCCAAGTAAGTGTGGAACAGGAGGACAGGCCAATGACCACTCCAAACCTCCAAACACATTGTTGTATCAGCCCAAATTTCAGTTCTTTTTTTTTACCCTTTCTACTGCTTGAGTGGGCTGAGCTGTTCCTACAAATACCTCCCCTATCTATGTATTTTTTTCCCTTTAATTCTGAGATATTAATGGGGTTTTAGGCAGAAAGTTATAATAACACCATCTTCTACATAAATAATTATACATTTAACGAGTGCTGTGGTCAACCTTGGCAGAAATAAATTCTGGTTTTGAACCTGTTATCACAAATGAGCGTGGTTCAATGAAGTACACAACTAGAGATTTGATATGCATTGAAAAAGCATTGTCATAAATGCTGTTGTCTGTCCAGCAGTGCCAGGCAAATAATGTTTTTCATCCAACATCTTTTTTTCTGAAAATATAGCTCTTGGGTGAAATTACAATAGTAATTAAGGATTATTTTTCCCCCTTTTTACACAGAGTGTTTTCAGGATCAGTAAGACTAAGCAGACTTCACTGGTGAAATTTTCATATGCAAAACATACTCTACTTGATTTTATTTACACGTCTAACACTGAACACTTTTGGTATAATGGCCTAGTAATCTCCATAATAACTTTGATTTGGTCTTAATGTCACATCAGTGCTTTTGTGAGACAAAATTACCATTTTTTTTTAGCACTACAACAATAACAACTTTGATTTATTTTTTTAAGAGTAGTAGCTCAAATATGGATTATACAATTGATCAAATTATTTGAACAAATATTGAAAACACTGGAAAAAGTATAAATTTCTTCAAAATATCCTGATTAAGATGAAATGAAGATCATAGTTTTTTCTCAGACTAAAACCAAAAGTCTTAAAGAATATCATTAAATTTGTGTATGCATGTAATTAAATCATAGATAGCATTTTAGGTTAGTGATAAGAGAGGCTAGCCAAGGCATGGATACCTTTTCAGTGAAAATGCTTGCTAGATGATGCTGTCAGCAAAAAAAGAAATTATCTTCTATAATTGGGTTCCAAACTTATCTTGACCTCAAAACGTGAACTGATTATATAAACTTCCAATTATCTAGCACTGCTTTTTTTCTTTTCAAACTCAGTATGATCTTCCTACTACTGTTATATAAGCATGATATATGCCTTCTTTTCAAATGTAAGGCATTCAGTTAGTCTATTGCTATTGTTTCGTCATTCTGTCCTGTGCATATCTAATACATTGTCATTGTTTCATTTCCAGTTATATGCTGATATTTGGAAGACTATCCATCTGTTCTGGGAATATAGGTTCCTAGTCATACACAAATTTTGATCTGCTTCTCCTTCTACCTACAATCAGTATTGCTTTCATATCCTGAATACAACTTCCGAATTAAAATATCCTTTAAAAAGGAGAATATTAAGACATTTTGAGAAGCTGTACCATTTAATAATTCATCCCTTACGCCCTAAAAATCATGTTTGATATTTAGAAAGCAGACATAAATCAAAGATTCAGATCTTCCTTCTTGCCTTCTCTTGAATGTTCAGCTTACTTCTGGCTTATTCCCTATTTCTGTGCCCTGGTGTTTATGCTTTGCTGTTAAAACTGACATTTTTCTTTTTTAAGAGTCATGTGTCCCAAGCGGGCTTTGCAGCTGAGGCTGAGAAAAAGTCTATGGTGCTGAGAAGCATTAAAAATTACTAACCCAATCTGGATGTGTTTTGACCTGCAGAAAAAAGTACCTTTGTAAATCACCTCAGTGGGTAAATATGAGGTGAAACTCGTGACAAGAGTGGACAGAACACAGGCATTGAGGCACATCGGCACATGTTAGGTCTGGGGTTTAGCTAACTAAATTCACTGTGAGAAGCTTCTGGACATGGTGTAAGAAATTGCTGGACATGGCAGATAAAACATAATGAGTGACTAATTTGGGATCTTCTGAGAAGTAAAATCTTGCGAGGCCAGGAGAACATAATCTCTGAGATACCAAATATGGGTACAGATGTAACAGAAATGAGTCCAGTGGGGAAAAATTTATTAGCAGGTGGGCTATTTGTCTGGGATGAAACAATGGTGAAGACAGGGAGGGGTCAGTGTGTGTGGGGAAAACACACATAGAAAATAAAGAGGAGCTGGAATGGGAGAGGCCAATTGCAAGTAAGTTGCTGGAACAAGTACTTCTCTGGTCAAGCCCTGTCTTTTTATTAACTCCTACTCCTAACTAGTCTTATGAGTGCACTCCATCCTGGGTATGAGTGTGTGAACCACTAGTGACCTTCAAGAGGGACTAGTTGATAAGTAGTATGAGACACCAGCGTGCTTGCCACTGGAGAGAGAACATGTGCGCCTGAGGAGCCATAGGTCTAGGAACCAGTTACTGATGCAATCATATTGTGTGTGGGAGGGTGTGGAGGTGAAACACTAGCAGAGTGCAGGTTGGACTAACATGTAGTAGAAGGACACCAGCATCTTGAGAGAATCAAAGTCTAACCCATTAACTGGGTGAGAGCCCTGGGATCTGGGCAAAGACACTAGGTGGACTTGGAGTCCATGATAACATGGAAAGGATCTATGGATGTGTGTGTGTCTGTAAATCCAGAGATTAAGGGTATGTATATGGAATATTGATATGTATATGGAAAATTAATCAACAGTGGTTTAGTTTCCCTGTTCTATGTAGATCAGTTTACAAGTACATAGATGAACTTACCTTCTTCTATCCTGCACCCTTACTAGCTGTATTAAGCAATTTGCAGATAAATCATTAATCATTTCCTTTTATGTTTAGTGTAATAATATTAATCATGAGTGAACAAATTGAGTAATCATATGGCTGTAATATGCAATTCTCATAGGAGCTCTGTTGTAATTTACTAATTACAACCATGGCACAATATTATAGACTAAATCTAAAATTACAGTTTGCTACTTCAATAATACTTTAATTCCCAAGCTGCAGGAGCAATACCTTACCATGAACATGCACCCTACTTCAACATAGTCTGCAAGACTGATGCTGCCAGGTAAGAAAAAAGCAAATAGGTTTCAGAAGTGACAGAAACACTAGTAAAAACTGGCTGGATGGCCGGGCCCAGGAAGGGGTGGTGAATGGAGTAAAATTAAACTGGCAACTGGTCACAAGTGGTGTTCTCCAGGGGTCATTATTTGGGCCCATCCTCTTAAATGTCTTTATTGATGATTCGGATGAGGGAATTAAGTGCACCCTCAGTAAATTTGCAAATGACTCCAAGTTGTGGGGAAGTATTGATCTGCTGGAGGGTAGGAAGGTCCTCTAGAGGGACCTGGATGGACTGGATTGATGGGCAGAGGCCAATGGGATGGAGTTCAACATGGTGAAGTGCTGGGTCCTGCATTTTAGTCATAACAAACCCAGGCAACACTATAGGGTAGCGTCAGGGTGGCTGGAAAGCTGTGCAAAGGAAAAAGATCTTGGGGTGTTTGCTGATACCCACCTGAACATGAGCCAGCAGTGTGCTCAGGTGGCCAAGAAGGCCAATGGCATCCTGGTTTGCATCGGTAATAGTGTAGTCAGCAGGACCAGGGAGGTGGTCATCCCCTTGTACTCAGCTCTGGCAAGGCTGCACCTCAAATACTGTGTTCAGTTTTGGGCCCCTCACTACAAGAAAGATATTGAGGCCCTGGAGTGTGTCCAGAGAAGGACGACTAAGCTGGTGAAGGGTCTAGAACACAAGTCTTGTAAGAAGTGGCTCAGGGAGCTGGGACTGTTTAGCCTGGAGAAAAGGAGGCTCAGGGGAGATCATATTGCTGTCTACAACTACTGTAAAGGAGGGTCAGCCTCTTCTTGCAGGTAAGTAGTGATAGGACAAGAAGGAATGGCTACAAGTTGCACCAGGGGAAGTTCAGGTTAAAAATCAAGAGAAATTTCTTCTCAGAGTGGTTATGCATTGGAATAGGTTGTCCGGGAAGGTGACGGAGTCACTGTCCCTCAGAATGTTCAAGGAAAAGTTGGATGAGGTAATTAGGGACATGGTTTAGTGAGTAATACGAGTGGTAGAGGGACGGTTGGACTAAATGATCTTAGAGGTCTTTTCCAACCTTAATGATTCTATGATTCTAAATTTAGTGTGGGTCATTTAATGAAGACTTAATGGAATTATTAATTTTTTCTGATAGTTATTAATTTATTAGAAAAAATTATAGTTCTTTCGTATCAGCTGATATATACAAAGTATAAATCTGTCTGAAGAACAAGCAGAATAAAGCAAATAAGCCATCTGTATAACTCTGATCATCTGGACTCCTGAAAGTTTTACATTCACTTTATTTATTTTTAATTCCTAAAAATAGGATCATAAATGTCAGCTCTATGAGGAAGGGTAACCAATTTGAGTGGCCAGTAGTGTAATGGGAAAATGAGGAAATGTATAATCTTTGAAGAGAGAAACTTATATCTAGGAAGCATATTTTAGACTTAAACTTCCTCTAAATACCTGGCTTAATTATGCACCATTATGAAAAGGTGGCATCACCAGCATGTTCTGGGTCACTGAGTGGGAAGGCATATTTGGACAAGACACATCTGTTTCCTGGGTTACCTTGCAGTATTAGTTTTGTCACTGAGATCACTACCACCACTGTCAATTAGCATGTTAATATCTGACCACTGGCTCCCTGATGGTTTTGTTTTAATTTTAGATTAAGATTAAAATTGAACATGTAATATGCATCTTTGGCAAGATTAATATCAGCTGACCTCTTTCCACCATTCACAGGAATGCTTGAGACTCTTGAAAATGCTGGGGATTTTTTGGTTAGGGTTTTTTTTTGGTAACAATTAACTGTTTACTTTTTTTTTTTTTGCCTCACCTGAAGAGAGCCTTTGTAGCTGCTGACACTTCATTTTCATAAAAATAACATTTGAATCTTGTGAATTTATGAAGCAAAGATGAATAGACTTTATAGCAACATGGAAGCAGGAATTTTGTGAGGGCTGCATGCTGTGTTTGCTATCGCGCTTTTGTGATCAGCCTAGCAGAATTTGGGTGGGTCAAACAGAATAAAACTACAGAATTAAGAGCAGAAAATAGGGCAGCAGTCAAAACCTATTGAATTTATTGTGTAATGGATGCAGTGCACTGACAGTAATCTGTCAGCTGTGGTCCTAGCTGGAGGCTTGGTAAATACTAGTACTAATCCTGAGTGGAGTTAGAGACTGAAAATTTGATTGTGAACAGGAATACTGAACTCTCTCAGGAGACTGGCATGGTTTGGTGGTGCTTTGTTAAACCTAAAGGTCTTTTGAGCCCCTAGAACTCCATGAAGGATTTGGCTGCTCATCGTCTACAGATACAACAGCCCGTGCAAGCTGAAGAGCTGCCTTGGATTCTGAGGGTTAATGTCATTACAAAATTCCCTCTTAGAAGCAGTTTACCTGTTCATTTACAGAATGGACAGGAGCCGATAGTCTTTCAGAAAGGTGAATTAAAACCTGAGCTTTCTATTGCCAGATTATTCTTTGGAGTTTGTGTATGGCTTTCCTAAGGCTAAGGATTATTTCTCTGTGTGTTTCTGAAAGTGATTTCTGGTGTATTGTAGAGGTAGTCTATTTCGATGTAAATTTAATAATTTTCTAAGTACTTGTTTAGAAATTAAAGGCAAAACAAAACAGGGAAATGTAGAAGAAAGATTTAATATTTACATTATTATTTACTGGAGTAGCAAAATTGCATGCCAAAGACTAAAATAAAATAAAGATGGAAATAATGAATGAAAGTTTTAAAATATATTCAATAGTAATGAAGAAGAAATACTGATGAAACATGGATTTAATAAGATCATATTATTGTCCTGTTTTTTGTCCTGGATTGAGTTAATTTTCACAAGAAGCTGGGGGGGGGGATAGTTAGACAGGTGACACAAAGTAGGCAAAGTCATATTCAATACCATATTACGTCATGTTCATTACAAAGTTGCAGTGGGAGACTGGAAAGGACGAATTACTGCTTGGGAACTGGCTGGGCATCGGGTGCTGGGTGGTGGGTAAATTGCATTGTGTGTCATTCACTTTCTATATTCTTTCATAAGTATTATTGTTATTTTCCATTTCCTTTGCTGTCGTAGCAAACTGTTCTTACCCAGACTCACCTTTTACCTTTTCCTTCTGATTCTTGTCTCCATCCTGCTATGGGAGAGGAGCGAGTAAGCAGCCACGCTGTTCTTAGCTGCTGTCTGGGACTAAACCACAATTATCAATGGCTATTTATTATGATAATTTAGAATTATTCTTCCAGAGGAAAATATATTACATCATGTCTGAGGGCACCAGCTGCACTATGTGTGCCTGCCCAGCCTCAATGAGACTCCCCTCATCCTGCCCATAGCACCACCGGTGGCCTCATGTCCTAGTGCCAAAGAAGGTGCTTGATGTTTGGGGCTGGGGCTGCACCGGTGCCTCCCAGCTGCCCTGCTCCTCACTAGGGTAGGGATGGGCCCTGGCCTCCAGGCCCTGGTCTAATGCCCCCTCACATGGGCAACTTCTAGTAATTGTGTGTGATGGGTTGGCCCTGGCTGGATGCCAGATGCTCAACAAAGCCACGCTGTCACTACCCTCCACAACTGGACAGGGGAGGGAAAATGTAATGGAAGTCTCAAAGAACAAGATACGAACAGGAAGTCATTCACCAATTACTGTCATGGGCAAAAAAGACTCAACTTAGAAAAAAAATTTAATTTATTACCAAATAAAACAGGCAAATGAGAAATAAACCCAAATCTTAAAGCACCTTCCTCCATCCCTCCCTTCTTCCTGGGCTCAACTTTATTCCTGATTTCTCTACTTTCTCTCCCTGAGCAGCACAGGAGGATGGGTAATAGGGGTTTTCATCAGTTCATCATGCGTTGTCTGACACTTCTTCCTCCTCAGTGGGAGGGCTCCTCACACTCTTCCCCTGCTCCAGCATGGGGTCCTTCTCCTGGGAGAGAGTCCTCCACAAAATTCTACAATGTGAGTCCCTCCCATGGTCTGCAATTCTTCACGAGCTGCTCCAGTGTGGGTCCCTTCCATGGGGTTCAGTCCTTAAGGAACAGACTGCTCCAGGGATTCAATTATTTATTATATCTACTCAGATTTTCATATTGCCATATGTACTTAGGACATATATACTTTTGCCTAAGCAAAGATACTTTACTTGGGTAATGATACCATTGTATCAATTTTTTGATGAAAGTCAAATTAAAATCAAAAGGGATACCTTGGACAGTTATTCCTGGTGTATTTCACTCCTTGCTCCCCTCTTTAATGCAGGCCTAACATATCTATTTCACTCCTTGCTCCACTCTTTTAATGCAGGTTTAACATAAAGTCCAAAGTCACCTATAGTGGCCTTCCCATTAACTTGAATGGGAATGAGATTGACATCTTTTTTCATCTTGTTTTTTTCTCCTCAAAATTTGTAGATTTAAACCATTGATCAGAGCATTTATGTTGTTGAGACTGCTTACAAATTGAGTTATTGTTGCATAAGCATCTAGCTGCCAAAGTCAGAGCACTTCTTTTCCTGACAGATCGAAAACAACACTTGAATCTTGCATCCATTTATTTTGGTCTTATATACAAGAACTATGAAGGTCCCCTGACTATTTTGGTTTTATATATAGGAATTACAGAGGTCTCCAGAGTACTATTCCCTTTTGAGGAGCTTGCTTTCCTTGGGTAAGTGGAAAAAATAAGTGAAAGCAAGAATCTATTTTCTTGCAGGGAATTGGGGACCTGACCTTTAAGCCTAAGGTCTTTTGTTCCCAAGTCAGTGAATTTCAGCCAGTATGTTCATGAGAGGCAGTCAGAATTTGGAATAGGATGGCAGAATTTAATATCTGCCCCTCCGCCAGGAACAAAGATATATGAATCTTTGGGTTTCTTCACAGTGTATCTGTGAATAGAAAGTCTTAGGGATTATTCTTTATTTTCAGCTGTTCTTAAAGTTACTTAGAAATTTCAATAATTTACTTAAAGTTAGAACCTACTACATCTCTTTGTTACAGTATTGTTACTGTGATGGCCCAATGTTTCTAGGAAGAGAGTTCTTATCTAAATTACCAGACCAAGTGCATTTGGAAAATGGCAAAAAGATTTCATTCACACATTGCCTTTGCCTCAGTATGTTTCTAATTTGAAGACTGCAACTTCTTTTTCAGAATTAATATGTGTGTGTATATTTACAAATATTTTTTTCCAGAGGTGTCAGGAAAAAATAAACTTATCTGTAACAGCTGATGTGAAACTTCTGATTATGCTGTGATGGGTGATAAAAGCTCTTGCCTTTATGATAGTAGAAATATGGTACAAAAGTCCCATACTTAATGTAACAAAATAACTTCAAAATACCTTCAAAAGCGGGACCTTCATCCTTGATGCAAAAATAGCCACAAGAAATTAACTGCAGGACTTTTAGCTATTTTGCTAAAGGTAGCAAAGAAAAAATAAACACATGTAATAGAAATTGTAGGCAAAGCTCTTTGTAACAGGTATGAAAGGGATATCTAAATCTATTTTCTGTCACTGATCTCACCTATTATACAAGAATACACAAAGAGGGAGTAAGTGGTTGTCTGGGAGAGTGTTTGATCAACCTACCACAGACACTGAATGTAAAGAAAACAGTGATTTTAAATTTTTAATGCAATTAATTATAAACTGCTTTACGTAAATACTTAACGGTTACATAGGTGTTTGTGACTAAAGTGTCAGAAAGTAACACCATACTAGTTTTTCAATAATTACAGTAATTACTCTATGAAATGTGAGTGAATCTGGAGATACAGGTATGTATGACTATACTGAACTTTTGGATGGAATATTGGTGAGCGTAACTAGGAAAATAAAGAGTATTTATACAGGGTCCTCGAATAAAAGTGTTCAATATTGAAAAGGATAAAACCATGAACTGGTAGGCAGATGATTCCATTTGATCTCATGAAAAAGGGAACACCCCTTTAGGAAACCAGGATGCAAACATTATTGTAGACAGTTAATGCTGAGTTATCAGTGCCCAAATTAGCTATAATTTGGGGATGATAGCAGAAAGATCTCCAGATAAAAAACCTACAACTTCAACATTAATAATCTGCAGCAATAAGAATGGTTTTCTACTAAATACTTTTATTTTCTCCATAAATGTAAAATTGTAGAGTGGTTTTCCCCTGGGGAATAATGAAAAAAGAGTCTCTGATTACCTAAAAATATAGTTGCCTATATGCAGAGATAATTGAAGGGAATAAAGCTAATAAAATGCATTGTCAGAACGTGCTATTTGCTGCACAACAGCAGCACTGTGAATGTGGAGAGCTCTGTCTTACTGCTGTGTAAAACTTCTCAGAATGTTAGTTTAAAGTGTGTTGAAACAAATTTGCCTTTTTCTGTTCTGGCAGCCACCAACCATAGCTCTGTTGAGCACACCAACTTAAAAGACATATGGAGAACTATTATTTGACACCATAAATTTCAACAAAGGTTTCACAACTACCTACACACCTGATGCACTGTAACTTTATTCTCATCAGGAGTACTATTTCAGTTCCTTTTTACCCCTCTGAAGAAAAGGTGAGTTGTTAAATGCAAGTATAAAAGCTCACGAATATATTGGCTGTGTAGACAGAGTTTTGTTAAACTTGGGCTTTGCCTCTTGGGTGTTCCAATAGACAGCAAATAAAGAAAAAGGCTGATGCCTTATATCTTGCCGATACAAGAAGGAAAGAAACAATTTAAAAAAATTTATTAGTGATAAATTTTTTCCTGACACACAAAACAATTTATCTGTTCTGTGCACAAAATGCAGCTCTTCAAGTGAAAGGGTAAATGTAGAGATGACATTTCTACTCTCAAAAAAGTGCACATACAAAAGAGAGGGGTCTTGGAATTCTCTCTTTGGCTAAGAGGAACAGTACCACGGTGAAACTTTAAACCCTAAGTTTAAGTGGACAAGGTAAGAAACCCGAGTTCTCTTTTGTTACAAAGATTTTTTGAAAGTCTTTTATTGAGTGAAAACTTTTAAGAAAAAAACCCAAATCCTTCAATGTCTTCATATTTCCAGAAACGGTCTGCTAATGGGAAATTCCCAGAATGTTCCTCTAGAAATTTAAAAAAATATTTGTTTGATGGACTCAAAAAAAAAAAAAGCAAGCTCTTAGCATCTCAGCAGAGAGCTCATGTATCTTTAGTTATCAAGGTCTGACCCCACAAAAACAAGAGTCAGAGAAATGTATAACACAACCTAGTGAACCAAGAATCTTAAAAAGCTCTGAAGGAGTTGCAGCATAGGCTTAAATATTGGATAACAATTTGTCTCATAGCTGCCTCCATCCATCTCCAAAATCTGTGGTGAAAAGGTTGCTATGAAAGGGCTGCTATCAAGGCAGAAGTATTTTATCATATGTATAAAAGAAAATATAAAGGTATTAATTCCAGCTAGCAATATTCTGTGTCGTCTTCTTAAAGACTATTCTGTCTCTCAGTGAGTGAGGCAGACATTGCAATTTTTGATTGCAATTTAACTAGTTTCTTCCATTTTGTAGCAATGGGCTTGTCAATTAATAGCTTTCATATCTCATAGGTCGTGATGATATTTTAAGCTATATGTTGCAGTTAAATTATAACTGCTTCTGATACAAAAAGTGGATATAAACTAAGCTTGAAATTGCAGTATTGAAATTGATCTTAATGACTGATATAGAGTCAGAAATAAATATACTCTTAACAAATGCTGATTTCCACCTTATTTTAAAACCGCTAAGAAAAGCCTCTTTGGTATTTTGGTCAACTTTGACAAACACTTAGACATTTTTCATTATAATTAGATATATATTATTACCTATAAAACCCTTATTCATTGTGCTAATGCATCCACTTCCAAGACCAATTACTTTGTGGAAACTTGCTGGTCATGTATAGATCAGATGTGTGTTGTCCAAATGTGGATGTTAGAATTTATTTTTTACAAAAACAATGAGTGTAGTAGTTTGAAATGTTAATTGTAACATCTTTTCATGTTTTCAGGTGAAAGCAACACTGAACAGGTTTTGTACATATTGATGAATTTAAATGCTCTTTAGATAGAGTGAGTGTTTTATCACTTTTAAATAGCTTCATGATCTGCAGTGTCTAACTGATGTTTCTTGGATGGAATCTGAAGTGCTTTCTTACAGAACTCAACATAACTTTCCTACCTGAAAAATTCTTTCTCTTCTGGATGCTAACAGGATTTCAGCAACTAGAATCTCCATTTTGATAGAGTTATTTCCAACCACTATGACGTCCTGGAGAAGTTTCCAGCTTTTTCTACATTTGTATGTATTTGTATATATGTGTTTTGACGTTTAAATTTTCTGCGGAAATCTTTCTGTGCACATACATTCAATTTAAAATGTAATTTTCTGTTGAATAGCAATTTAATAGACTAAACATTCTGACTATGCCCACCTGTATAAAGCAGTTTAATGGTGAAAACATTATGGATATATCCACATATATAAACCTGTTTATTTTTGGCTTGCAACTGCTGCGGGGTGTAGATTTTGTAACTGGTAAAATCTTCTACCTGCTTCTCACTTGTTCTTGAGGATGACAGAAGAAAACTTCCAGAAGCATGTTAGTACAAATGTCATACAAATTAAAACTACTAAAAAGATGGAAAAGGATGTGATTAGCCTTGTGAACCTGTCTACTAGAAATCTTACATTGGAAAATCATACTGCTGAACATGTGATCTGTTCTGTACCTCTTATTCAAAATTAAAATAACTACCTAAGTTTCAATGAAAGGCTGCCTAGGAAGAATAAAAGAATAAAACCAAGCAAGCTTCTGATTACCCATGTCTTGATACATATTTGCACTTTGAGGAAGTCCAGTGTGTATTTTCACTTACTTTGAGGAACAGGGTTCATGTTCTGCTTGGTTTTGCTCTGCATCTCTGGTATCAGATAGCACATCATCAATCAGAGAAAGATTTGTCTGAAACTCTTGCTTATCATTAAATCAGAATGAAAATATTTCAGTGTAGACATATACATCTTTTTAGAAGGGCCACAACTTTAAATAAATCATGCCACTGCTTCTAGTGAAGCTTCCTATATGCTCAGACCTCTATGTAGAGAGGTCTATGTAAAGAGACTAATAAGGACTTCGAGATTGGTTTCATTGCAAAGTACAGCTAAAGATAGGACTTGATTAACACATTACTGGTTGAATCAGCAGATATTTGTCCTTTCAATATCTTTTCAGTGTGGATCAAAAATGTATTGGGATGCTCTCAAAGGAAAACTCTGCATCAGACAGAAGTACTGCCTAAACTAAACATGATCCACCACTAAACATGGTGGACTAGGCAGGGTTGGCTGTGGTTGGTCTTGATGATCTTAAGGGTCTCTTCTAACCCATGTGATTCTATGATTCTTTGATTCTAAACCAGAAGTCATCAAGGACATGAAATTCTTTTAGCAAGGCTTTTGCGTATATCATGCATCGTTTGGCTTACTTGCAGGGCTGCCACTCCCATTGATTAGTTTAAAACTAAATGCATTTCATCACCTCAGCGTGGTCCTGAAAAGGAAGTAGTGTAGTATTTTAATGACTGTGAACTTTTCAGATATACCTCTATCTCTTCATTCTGATGCATTTTTGCTCTGGTTTGGGCATGCTTGTCATATAAAAATGAATTCAGGAGCACTGGAAATGGATGACAGATTGAAATTAAAGAGAGGGCAATAACCTCTAAATAGTAAACACACTTTTCTTAATCTCTGAGAATAAAGAAGAATGGATGTGATGCTGCAAGCTCTCTCTTCTCTCAGTAATTCTGAACGTTCAATTACATTTGAAGATGGAAAAAAATTCATCACAGGTACTTCAAACTAAAAAACCTGGCTGGCTCTTGCACCCAATTTACAGCAGATTTTATTAAAAGCCAGGAGTAATTTCAGTTTTAGAAATTTGGTTCTAAAACACCAACACTTGTCATGCAGGATGCAAGTCTGTGTATTAGTTTTTTAAAGCTATCTGCAGCAACTGTGGCGTGTAATTGCTCATGATGAACTCTCCATATTAAATTGGAGAAAAGAACTGTAACTTCCTTCAGGTCTCAGAGGTTATGGAATTTTAGAGTCTATGAAAATATTTTGCATCTTTTCCTTTGCAAGTGGCAAGAACTGGAACACAACTTCCACATCTGCATAGTTTGTGACACTTTAACAGAGGTAAAAAAAAAAGTCAGCTATTGCTACATCTGCAATTACAGCACTTGTATTTTGACTAATCACCTTTTTTTCTCATTAGGCATTATTAGTACTAACTGACATTTTCTCTGAACCCTGACCTGCTGTGCTTAATATTTTTAAACAGGAGCAATAATACATTAGCCAAATGCCTGTAATTTTTAAAGGAGGTCATGGTAAAGGCAAAAGCATCATATAGATGCCAAGACTAACAGCATCTTCTGTCTCTTCATGTGTCCATAGAAAAGAGGAAGATTTAAGCAAAGTAACCCAAGAATTATTTGTACTGAATTATCTCTTATGCTTTTAATCCCTTGAGAGAAATAGCAGGTGCTCTGCTTGGTGTCTGCCAGATGCCAGGAAGCAGAATTAACGAGATGTGAAACAACCTAAACTTGATGTATTTAACCATGCCCAGTGGAGCAAGAGGTACAACTCTTACACTAGACAAATCCAACAGTAAAATAACATGTGAAGCAGTATCTTCTCCATGAATCAACTAAATTAAGAGACTTCCTTCTTGCTTGTCCCTTTTGCACTTCAATGCAAATTAACTTAATTTTTGATAATGCATGAAACCTAGAATTGTAGTCAACAATGGGGAAACACAACTAACAGAAACCTGTCAGTCAGAACAAGATGCAGACTAAGATACCTTAAAATTGTTAACATATTTGAACTTATGACTATTCCTATTAAGACTGGATGTGTCCATTTGTTTCCTTACTTCAAATAAGAAAATATGAAAATACAATGTACTTTTATTGATATTAAGTTCGTGTCATTAAAAATGAGACTATATTGTTATCAAGCAAAGTGATCTAACTGCCTATCTATTGACAATACTGCAGAATACCTAAAAAATTGAAATGAGTGGTCATATCATGCTGGTAAATAGTTAAAACTGTTAAAAGAAAATTTTGATTTCACGTCTATTTTCTTCTATCTACCCCCAAAAAGCACTGTATAAAAGTTTAAGACACTTGACTGTTTGTGGGAAATACAACATACTCCAGCTTAAGAAGTACAAACTTTAAGTTAACTGGTATTTGAATATTTCCTCAGGATACTATGCTATTCATCTTTTTCTCAGTACAAAATTGATTGAAGAAGTAATCACCACTGGCATGTAATTCCTATTCCATTATTATCTTTTATTACCTACCCTACTCTGTTGATATAAGGGTTGAGGGAAGCTACCTTGTAAATCAAAACAACGTAATGATCCTGATTTAAAATAATTTACAAATATTTTATTTCTATTAAAGTCATCCATCAAAAAGATTTGCTTTTATGAATGCATTGATTATTTTAACTCGTTAGTAATATTTCACAAATTTGCTTCCTATAATGAACCATTCTTGAACTATTCTCACTACTCATACATCAGAGCACATGACACCTTTTTATTTTGTGAATGGCATAGGTCACCTAAATCAAGTAATTGATTTCTAAATCTTATCTAGGTGATTAAAGTTGAAGGTTGGACATTTCTAAGATAAATACAGAATATCGAGTATTCTTCAGATACATGTTGTTTTGATGTATAGCCAATGTCATAAATGTCTGCATAAAAATTAACAAGAAAGAGATGTGATCATAAAGCTAAAATTTTCAGAATTCTCTGGTCTGACATAATTTTGATGTAGTCTGGAAATGTAAGCATGAGTCTGACTAGGTCACTATTAAGAGCATAATAAGAACACCCAAAATTGATTAATAGGGAAAGAGACAATGTAAAAACACACACATAAGCGGGGTTTATTTGGAAATGGTTGTCACTGAAAAGCACATTTTCCCATAATTTTTCCTAAAATTTCCTACTTCTTTTTAAGGATTAAAGTCTTCTGTTATTGTTTTAGTGCATTATATAGAATTCTTTTTACTTTAATTATGCAATAAAACACAAACGACTTCTCATTAGAAAGACTAGGAAGATTCCCCTGGCACAAGATGGTTTTGAAAAGGGCTTGTGGTTTGGGTGGGGTTTTTTTTCTTTCTTTAAGTACATCTTCATGCTGCCTTAAATTTATGGTTTCTTTTATGGCCCTATTAATTCAGATGCTATTTATAACCAGATAAAATTATTGTTGTTTTCCATTAAATCAACAAAACCAAAGTTATTAAAATCCTCTTAAACTTCATTACTAGAAAACATCTATGTACAGGAAAAGCAGCTCAGTGTGTTTCTAACATTACACATATCCCTAAATACCACTGAAGTCAATGGGGTTTATGAACACACTTTAAAATCATTACATGCGTAACTTATTTTGTGCATAGGGAATGTCAATTAGAAGCTTAGTTAATTCCAGAAACATAATGACATCTATCTGTAGAACTATCCATATTTATGATTCACCAGACTAAATTGTTATTTTCTTTTATATTTTGTTTTAAATATTTTTATCATTAACATTCAGACACAGACTTCGATGAGAAGTATCTCATCTTTTTATAGTAATTAATTTTTGATATAAACAGAATTTTATTAAGCAGTTTGTGTCTGATCTTTTATGTATCACTTGCTTGCTCTGGGCCATCATTTTCTTGAATTATTACACTGCTTCATTTGTTCCCACATGTTGAAAATTCTTCACTTAGCAAGTAGGAATTCACTTCCAAGAAAACACTCCATGTTGATTCCTGCCTGCAAGAAAACTGGTAGTAGGCTTATTAGAATACATCTACACAGTTGTAGGAGCTCTGCCGTAAGATTCATCTTGTTGATGTATGAAAACATTAGGATTTTTTTTTCATTGCACAAGAAACATGAGACAACAACTGGAATCTTATAAAGGCAGTCATCTTTCACTGATATGAGGGGGAAGTTTTCTAGCTACTTTTAGAGCTATCACATTTCAGAATATCCTGCACCCATACCCAGCATCTCGTGAAAGCACCCTCAGAGCCAGACTCGTACGGTTTCAGCTTTGTGCTACACTTGAACAAATTCCATTTGCTAGTGCTGCCTGAAAGAACTTGAAGAGATTGTTTCTGAATGTTGTTATGGGAGCTCGAATCTCATTATTCTCATGGCCAAATATAAGGTGAATTCTGAATAGAATAAAAATTAGTTGCTGCTGTAATTTGTTGATATCAAACCCTGAATTTTATTAATTCCAAAAACATCATCTTGGATAATGCTTCAGAACAGAAAGTATAAACAGTTCATGCTCTTGAATTCCATGTGTGTACTCTGGTATTTACGGAGTCATTCTAAGTGTGTTACTACTAGTTCAGAAAGGGCTATTTTGCTCAGACTTTTCAGTATATTAACTGTTAACATTTCCCTTTTTTGGTCTTAGCTCAGTAAGTAGAAAATATTCCACTGCTTCTTTTCATTAAAATTTAAATTTAGAACCTTGCTTACCTGCCTGAAATAGCAACAAACTGCAGTGGTTCAGAAAAAAATCTTTCATTCCTAAACTTCCAAACTGCAAAGGAATTTTTGGTTTGTTTTTTTTTTTCTTTTCTCCTCCCCCTTCTTAACTTTAGTCTTTAATTTGTTCCTGAGGTCGGGAAATACCACTGAAGCCTGATGATATTTTGGTCTGAATATTTAAGCATGAGAATACTAACGTGCTAAACTACTGGCTAAATAGGGAGCCTGTGTCAGAAAATGTTCAGCCAGTAAGACACTTGGGTCCAGATTCTTGTTTTATTCTCTAGCACCAGCATAGTACAAAACCTTGTTTAGTAGAAAATATAAAAAAATAAATATTAGACAAATCATTGCTGACAATGCTCCAGCACATTTTCTTTCACGCAGATTATTTTTAGAATTCCTCTCTGTCAAGTATATATTATATATCTATTAAAAAAAACCCAAAGCAGTAGAGAGTTTTCCCTTCTTTGAACCACTGAAAGTATTCCACTTACAGTCTTCAATTTTCCATATACAAACCCCATGTAATTCAGGTTGGAAGGGACCTTAGGAGTTCTTTAGACCAACCTTCTGATTCAAAGGAGGTAAGCTGAGAGGTCTGATCATATTGCTCAAGGCTGTTTCCAGTAGGGTCAGTAAAGACAGAGACTGCATAGCCCCTCTGGGCAGGTTGTATCAGTGCTTAACTGTCCTTAGTGGTGGGTTGGATTTGGGGGCTTTGATACTTTTGTTTGCTTGTGTAGTTTTTTTGGTGTTGGTTTTTTTTGGGTTTGGTTTTTTTTTTTTTTTTTTAATACTTAGGTTTCATTACCAAATTAAAGCTACATAAGAATGAGGTATATCTAAAAATGGTGCTGACTGAGATTATTCTGCTGCACCAGTCTTACAAATTTATAGAATCATAGAATGCTTTGGGTTGGAAGGGACCTCAAAGATCATCTAGTTCCACTCCCCTGCCGTGAGCAGGGGCACTCTCCACTAGATCAAGCTGCTCAAAGCCCCATTCAACCTGGCCTTGAACACTGCCAGGGAGGGGGCAGCCACAGCTTCTCTTGGCAATCTGTGCCAGGGCCTCACCACCCTCACAGTAAAGAATTTCTTTCTAATGTATTCTAACCCTGCACTCTTCCAGCTTCAAGCCATTGCCCCTTGTCCTATCATTACACTTCCTGGTGAACAGTCCCTCTCCCATGTTCTTGTAGGACCCCTTTAAGTATTGGTAGATCGTAATTAGGTGTCCCTGGACCCTTCTCTTCTCTAGGCTGAACAAACCCAATGCTTGCAGCCTGTCTTCATAGGAGAGGTGCTGCAGCCCTCTGATCATCTGTGTGGCCCTTCTCCGAACTTGCTCCAACAGCTCTATGCCTTTTTTTTTACTGGAGACTCCAGAGGTGGATGCAGTACTCTGGTGGAGTCTCAGAAGAGCAGAGTAGGGGGGCAGAATCATGTCTCTCAACCTGCTGGACATGTTGTTCTTGATACAGCTCAGGACATGGTTGGCCTTCTGAGCTGCTAGTTGCTGGCTCATGCTGAACTTTTCATCAGTCAACATCCCCAAGTCTTTCTCCTCAGTACTGGTCTCAGTCCACTCTCTGCCCAGCCTGTAGTTGGGCTTGGGAATGCACCGACCCACATGCAGGACCTTGCATTTGGCCTTGCTGACCTTCAGACAATCCACATGGGCCCATGTCTCTAGCTTGTCAAGGTCCCTCTGGATAGCATTCACTTCCCTACAGCATGTTGATGTCACCACACAGCTTGATGTCATCAGCAAACTTGCTGAGGTTGCACTTGATCCCACTGTCCCTGTCACCAACGAAGATGCTGAATAGTGCCAATCCTAGTACAGACCCCTGAGGAACACTCACCTCCATTTGGACATTGAACCACTGACCACAACTTTTTGAGTGTGACCATCCATCCAGTTCCTTATCCACTGGGTGGTCCATGTTTCTCCAATTTAGAGGTGAGTGCATCATGTTGGACAGTGTCAAATGACTTGCACAAGCCCAGGAAGATAATGTCCATCATCCTCCTCTGTCCACCATCTCTGTTACTCCATCACAGATGGCCATCAGATTTGTCAAACACAATTTGCCCTTACTGAAGCCATCCATAATTTCAAAGTTTTTCACATAATACAATTTATGTAAACTGGCTGAGTTAATGTAGTACAGTTTCATGGGAGGAGCTCAGCCAGGTGAGATGTGCAGTACTAAAGACATCTTTTCTTCTTTTGTGTGTTGAGAAAATTCCTCTTATTCTCAGAAATCAGACCAGATATTAGTAATCGGATATTTTCAGTACATTAATATGAAGCAAAGCATGTAAGTTTTACCTGCAGTTTGGTGGGTGACTAAACATTAGCAGGGAAGCCAAAAGCAAGTTTTATATTTCATGGTTTCAGTAATTGCACACTACATTGATAATTGACAGTGACCCCAGTTTGTAATCATATGTTACCATTAAGTGCATGACCCCATCTCCAAATCTCCCTCACACTTCTGCTTTTTCACTTTTCCTGTACTATTTCAGCAAGTAATATGAAATTCTTTCTGTAGAGACTTTTCTTTGACACTGGCCCCTTTGCCAGACATAAGCACTTGAAGACCAAATGTTAGTCATGTTTTTCTATAGGAAAGACATATTTAACTTTACATACATGGATAATAAACCTTACTGTCAACAGTCAAGACTTAAAAAGTGTCCAAAAGAGAGGGAACTGAGGTTGTCCTGTCTTGTAATGTTATCATAATGGATGTTCTGGATGCCATTTGATGTTTCTGCTCATTAAATGCTTGCTAAATACCCTATTCACATCCTTTTCAGTTCTTTCCTAGACAGTGAAATAGTTATTATATAGGAAAGTTTAGATTAATTAGTGTATAGCAAACTATACTTGATGCTTTTATGCATCAGGTAGAGTATATTTTTCAGATACTGTAGTAAGACTCAATATTTATGTGTATTCACAGCAATATATGAAAGCAATCTGTACTTTCAATAAATTTTGTTACCTGAGCCTCTCCTAAATTCTATTTGCTCATCTGCCTCTCATAGCTGAATTTATGATGATTTACAGTAATAGGTGTTAGTCAGATGATTAAAAAAGGCTGTAAGTGATATAGGAAATAAAATGTGTTTACTGTGTCTTCCCATTTCAACTACAGACATAAAATTATTTCTTTCCACGTATGTTTCAAATGCAAGTGAACCAAAAGTATCAATGATTCCACTGGAAGTCTGCCTTTAAAATCAGCATGGCCTACTTAGTGAAAATGGAAATTAGTCACAGAATATATGACACTCTTTTGTTCCTTTAGCAGGTTGGTTTGTAAATATTAGCTCTCAGGAAATATCAGATGACCAAGTCAAGAGACATTAAAACAATGTAAGTTGTGTTTTCACCTTATCAGTGGGCTTAAGGAAGATGACAGTTCATTTTTTTTCAATTGGGACTAGCTAGTTGCAGTACAGTGCTGCAGATGAATACATTGACAAAAACCCAGCTGTGCAAACATGTAGATATATTGTATTGTTTAAGCAGTCTTCCATCTATTGGTGGATTTGTACAGCTGTCTGTGATTCCAGTATCTGAGATTTTTTTACTTAAGATCATAGACTTTTTAATAGTTTAAATGTTGACATCCAAAAGTAGTAGAAAGGCTTAAACCAGTTTGTTATTTCAGTAGCTTGCCTCTGCGTTGTTTTCAGCTGCTTCTATTCTTATCAAAACTTAATTAGTTTTCTTGTTTATTTTTGCAGGAAAAACAATAGAGAGTAACAGAGAAAACATTCAGTCTTTTGTAGATGTAACTTAAAGGAGAAATATGATGCTTTGATACTTAAAATAATCTAACAGTGAGGGTTTTTTTTTTTTTTGTGAAGGAACTGAAAACTTACTGAGGGAGGTTTACAAGGAGGGGCACAAATAATACTCTGCCAATCTACTACCAGGACCATCCTGCCAAGCTACTGCCATCAGTCCATTTAAGGACCATTTACAGAAGACTAGAGGAGTGTAAGGACACAATGGCAGGCAGAGGCGAAACTGAATTGTGGATGCATAGGAAGGTGCATCCAGGGCTGCTACAGCAGAGCCTCATCCCCAGTGTCCAGCTGAGAGACCTGTCACCGTGAGTCCATACTGGAGCACCTCTTGGACTGAAGAGGGGTGCTCTGCAGGGTTATGGACATGTTATGAAGGGATGTGGGGGTGAACATTTTAGGTTTTCACAAGACCATTTATGGTATGTGTAAGGGTGGAAATGAGGGTGGAGAAAGGGGGGATGCAGTCTAGATGATTTAGGAAGGAAAAAGCATGGGAAAACAGAAGGAAAACTGGATAAGAAGGATCAAGGGACAGTAAGTAGGGGCAGATCATTACACTTGCCTGGACCTGATCATGTCAGTCTGTCTTGTCTTCTTATGAAACTCTATGTCCAAATGTTTTCCTAGGCATGAGGATCTCTATTTTGTGTGCATTTGTGTGTGTGGAGCTCAGAGTGCCAGAAAGTGGTGTCAGACAATGGGTCAGAGACACCATGTATCTGTAGTAACAGCATTTGGAGAGTCCAGAATGAGCGACACCAAGTGCCAGCCACCAGATAATTTCTTCTCTGCTGAGTGCACTGGAGAGGCTTGTATGAGATGACTGCAGAATCTGGATCCTGCACAAACCCTTTCCTTCACTTTGGCTCATGATGATAGTAAATTAAACAAAACTCTCTTAGCTTGGCAGCTTCACCACGTACAATTTACAGCCACCTCTAGGGAGGCAGCCATGAAGAGTTCAAGCACAAGGTCTGGGTAACTGAAAGAACATTGTGCATAGGAGATAAATATATGGATATATTGCTCCACTGGGTTGGTATGCAGTCAGAAATATAAGCTACTCTTAAATGGGTTTAAAAAGTATGTAGGCCACAGTACACAGAGTGGTCTACAAGTGTTAGTAAAGAATGAAGAATACAGTTTATTTTTTGGTAGTAGTACCTATCACTTTCATAGAGCTTGCTGTTCTTCACATGTTTACTTAGAGAGAGAAAGGAAGGTGGTGATAATATTTGAAAGGTTTGGAAGAGAAAAATATTTTTCTTAATTAATTAGGAATGTGCATCTGGGGTATATATATTTCTTTAGCTTGAGTCTTAAAATGATTGGTTTCCTGGTGTTTGTATGGGGTTTTCTGTTGTCAGCCATTCTAATTATGTTAAATTGATTCTATGTAGCATCAGAGGTTCATTTTATAATTTCCTGCTAGAAAATTTAAAACATTAGCTAACTAATGTTCTGTTTATTTTGGAGGATTATATTCCTGTTTTTCTTTTCATATTTTTCCAAGACAATAAATATAATCCCTAAACAAACAAGAAAAAATAAAAAGGAAATATGTTTTTGTGTGTTTGTTTATTTTTATAAAAGATTATATTATTAAACAACACTGCTACAAATGTTTAAAGGGCTAAAAAACAGAGAGGAAAGTTTTCAGTATGTGTAGTTTACTATATTTATCTGTGATACATATTGTTTCTGAAGTTATTGAAATATCTAGCTACGGTTCTGAAGTCAAGTAACAACTAGACAACAATAGTTTGAAAAAAAAATCCTGCTGGGGAGGAGTAAGGAATTTATACTCCTGAAGAAAAAATATGGTAAAAAATCAAGTGGATTGGGAGAGGAAACTTAAAATACAAAGGGCCATTCTACAAAATACCCTCATCCCCAGCCTCAAGCTGTGGAATCTAGAGATTTCTGAGGATTATTTTGTTAATAAAGTGTGTTCAGAATTTCATTTTGTTCAAGTCTTATTTCAACAAAAAAACCGTCCAAACTTGAATTCAGTAAAGAAGGAAGAAAAAACTTGTACTCTCTTTTATCTGAGGCGTTTTTTCTCAACAGAAATACCTTAAGTCTAAAAATGTATAAAATTTTCCTCTAGTTTAGGAATAACAATGAATTTCAGATATATTAATTTCCTTTTTAATTTTTAAAGTAACCTTTAAAATGCAAACATTTTAACTTATAAAAACAAATCCTGAATGGTTCAACTCTGTATAAGTGCTCTTCACACTTTTCTGATTCAATGCACACACTAAAAAATATGTAGAGAACTTCATTCAATGCTCACAACAGCAAAAACGATTAGAGTTTTCTTCTGCATGTTATCATTTCAGAGTGAAGGCCTCGCTTCTGCAGACATTCTCAGGATCAGACCCTCTTACAAGCTTCTGATGAGCTCACTTTTTCATCTTTGCCTGAATTTCTAAGTTCAGAGAAGAAGTGTAAGGAGAGTTACCTGAAGACTGGAGGATAGCCAATGTCACTCCAGTCTTCAAAAAGGGCAAGAAGGAGGATCTGAGTAACTATAGGCCAATCAGTCTCACTTCTGTTCCTGGAAAGGTGATGGAACAGCTTGTTCTGGATGCCATCTCCAAGCAATTGGAAGAGAAGCAGGTTTGAGGAGCAGTCAGTATGGATTCACCAAGCGGAGATTGTGCTTGACCAGTCTTGTAGCCTTCCATTATGGGTAGATGAAGGGAGAGCCTTCCACTGGCTGGGTAGATGGAGGGAGAGCAGTGGATGTCATCTACCTTGACTTTAGCAAGGCTTTTGATAGCGTCTACCATGACATCCTGATAGCAAAGCTGCGAGTGCATGGGATAGATGAGTGTATGGTGAGGTGAGTTGAGAACTGGCTGTCGGACTGAGCTCAGAGGGTGGTGATCAGTGGAGCAGAGTCTGGCTGGAGACCTGTGACTAGCAGTGTTCCTGAGGGATTGGTGTTGGGTCCAGTCCTGTTTAATATCTTCATTGATGACCTCGATGAAGGAAATAGTGTCCACCCTCAGCAAGTACGCTGACGATATGAAGCTGGGGGGAGTGGCTGACACTCAGGAACACTGTGCTGCCACTCAGTGAGTCCTGGACAGGCCAGAGAGCTGGGCAGTAAGAAACCAGATGAGGTTTAATAAAAGCAAGTGTAGAGTCTTGCACCTGGGAAGGAATAACTGCTTGTGTCAATACAGGCTGGGGATGGCCTGTTGGAGAAGAGCTCTGCAGAGAAGGACCTGGAGGTCCTGGTTGATGACAGGTTGGACATGAGCCAGCAGTGTGCCCTGGTGGCTAAGAGAGCCAATGGGATCCTGGGGTGCATCAAAAGGAGTGTGGCCTGTACGTCAAAGGAGGTGATCCTCCTCCTATACTCTTGCCCTGGTCAGGCCCCACCTGGAGTATTGTGTCCAGTTCTGGGCTCCCTGGTATAAAAAAGATAGGCATCTCCTGGAGAGAGTCCAGCGGAGGGCTATGAAGATGATTAAAGGACTGGAGCATCTCCCCTATGGGGAAAGACTGAATGAACTGGGGCTGTTCAGCCTTGAGACAAGAAGACTGAGAAGGGATCTGATCAATGTTTATAAATACCTGAAGTGTGGGACACAGGGGGAATCAGCCAGCCTCTTTTCAGTGCGCTGTGGAGACAGGACAAGGGGCAATGTCTGCAAGTTGGAGCACAGGAAGTTCCGCACCAACATGCGGAAGAACTTTTACACAGTGAGGGTGACAGAGCCCTGGCACAGGCTGCCCAGGGAGGTTGTGGAGTCTCCTTCTCTGGAGATATCTGAGACTCATCTGGATGCCTACCTGTGCGACATGTCCTAAGGAACCTGCTTTGGCAGGGGGGTTGGACCCGATGATCTCTTGAGGTCCCTTCCAACCCCTGTGATTCTGTGATTCTGTAAGCTCCTGTTACTCAAAGTTGTTGGAGATACACCACTGCTAACATTTCTGCTTAGAAGGTCAGGTCCCGGATCACATTCTCCTTCCCCTCTGGGCAATGATGTCTCCCTATGATCAATGCAGCCCTCTGACAGGACAATCTTCTGGCACTGGACACCTTTGAGGAAAATGAAAAAGAACCTTTAGCAGAGGCTTCCTCTCTTCCCTTGGGAGTGAGTGTGAAGTTTCATCTCTTTCCCTTGGTCCCTGCCTAAGCTGTGTTGCAGCTTTGCTGTCCCTGGTCTCACACCTCATTTTTGTCTGACCTGCTGGCTTTCCCTTTTTTTTAGACTGATCTTCGACCTGCCTCATCTTGACTGACTTGCAGGGTGACCACAGAGTCGTGGCACTGGTTGCACTCTTCTAGTCATCTTAGGGCCCATCGGGTGAGAACCTTGCACCATCCAGTCCCATGGCCCCACTGCTCTCCTCCTCAGCTTCATTGAACAGCTCCCTCCCACTGCACCCTCACAGGAGGCTCACTGGTGCCCCTTCAACCCAGAATAAGAAAGATAATTCTCCCACCCAGAAAAGAAAGGGGTTTTTTACCTTTGTGAAAGGCAAAGACTAGTTGCGAGCTAGAGACACCTGGTATGTTCTGTCCTCAGGGATATCCTGTAAAGTTACTAGGAGGTAAAACCTGAACAATGTCATAACTGTGATACCCACACCCCATTAACAGGGGGATTCCTCAGCCTCCATAAAGCTCAGAAGTGAGAAGGAAGGGTGAGCTGTGCTCCTATCCCTCCTGATGGTGACAAGATCCTTCTCCAGTAGAAAGGCATCTGCTGCTGTCTCACACCTCTTGCTAAATTCAGCAATATTTTAGCTCCAAGTCTGTGAAGTCTCCAGTCTGTCCTTTACTATTCCAGGAACTAAAAATACTTATTACTGTTCTCTATAATAACAATTATACAGGAAATAAGAACATAAAAAAAACCCAGTAATTCAAGTACCCAGAAAAGTGGGAATACTGGTGTAGACGTAAAGAAGGGATTGTGTGTTTAAAAGCTTTTCCCAGCTGTGAGTGTTGGTCTAAAGAAATATATTCTTAATACATGTGCCATAGACAGCATGATAACGAGGATCAGTGCTGTCTGGGAATCTGAAACCTGACAACTGTCCTATAAAATATATCTAGCAGACAATGTGCAGTACAGAAGATACCCTGCCCCTTCCTGCACATTCAAGAGCCCCAAATACCAGTAGTCATTGTCCCAAATAACCTAGGTTGTAGAGGTAATGATTATATATCAGAACTTCTCAGTGCCTACTATCTTAATATGTAATAGACAAGCTGAATTTGTAACTGGGAGAAGTTATTTTTCAGGACCCCAGCAATGGCTTCTTGTTAGTATGAATCTTGATCCAGATTGCTGTCAAAATTAAAACAAGTCAAATAATCTGGGGACTTAAAACCAGCAATAACAGTTTCAGTTATTGCCCTGGCCAGAGAAATTAACATGGTTAGATTAGACTTGCCTTCTAGGTTACTTAGGTTCCTTTTGAAGGGATTAGATGATCTTTTAAATAGAAAATAAACCACAAAATTGTTATTCAATTATCACATTTTCTAACATTTAAACTTGTTCTCCACTGAAGAAAAGTGAAAAGAGTTTACAATTTTCAGGACCTTGTCTTTCTCCATATGTCACTTCATTAGAAAAAAATAGAGAACGTGGCAAAATAAGTAGAAGGGATGAATGGGAATGAAATTACAAACATATATATTTTATTTCTTTTTTAATTATGGAAGCTATTTTGAAATATTAAGGAATCATAATTCTTACATAAATCACAATTAATTTTCAAATTTTCGGTAGAAATCTCCTTCTTTTGACATCAACAATACCCGATTAGTTGTCTTTTTGGACCTTTAAAGCAAATGATTGATTGGAAAAATATATGTTCTTATGCACTATTCTGACTGCTACCAGAATCCTTTTAGTCTGGGAAAACAAACTCTTAAAATACCTGATTTGACTCACTTTGATAGAATGGAAATGGGAAAGTTCTGATTCAGTAATACCTTTATCTATCTGTTTTGTTTGTGCTTTCTCACTGGAAAATTAAAATTGAGGAAGTTTGTGCCCAATGAGTCACAAATTGTTAATTGTAGGTAAATTAAACTCCTTACTGGTCACTTTTTTTCCCCGAACCTTTTTTCCTAGCACTCAAACCCAACCAGAAACATCAGGGATACAAAAAGATACAGGTTGCCATATTTTCAGCTTGATATTTGTAATACCTTTCAGCGTGACCTAGAACAGGCATTTGGAGATATTTGGAGATCTCAAATGCTGTCTGGACATAGTCCTGGGAAACCCTAGGTGAACCTTCTTGAGGAGGGAAAGTTGGATCAGATGACGTCCAGGTCTCTCATCTAACATCAACTGTTCTGTGATGGCAATAAAAAAAATAATAGTACCCACCTCGCTCAGATTCCTCCTGCCCCCACCCCCCATCTATGCAAGTAGTTGATCAAATTGCCAGGCCTAGTGATATACTACTGTGATACCACTCATACATCAAAGTGACTCCAATGAAAGGGGTAGAATTATAACAAAGGAAAAAAGATACAATAGACTTGTAAGTCAGGCCCATATGTTCATAACATGAAATTTATTCATAGCTTATGACTTTAATAATTGATTGCTATTCAGAGCAAATATCACACTGAAGACACTGTGGAGAGTATAAGATCTTCTGGCTTTAACATTGTTGGATTTTCTCTGTAAATATTAGATTAAAATTATATCATCCTGTTTTTATTTTTTTCCCCATTTATTACTTTGTTAGTTGCATTTGCCATTTCTCCAGTACTGTTTCTAAGGGAACTATTGTCCCTAGAATTCATATCATACCTGTAGCATTTCTGAAGGATTTATTGCTTTCCACAGATGTGCAGATAACTTGGTATAATTTTTTTTTCTTTTTATTGTGGATGTATATTCTGCAGTTTCATCTGTTCAGAGTAGAGTTACTTTCCTACTGTAGATGAGTAAATGTGTCATCTTATTTCACAGTAGTGTACGGATGTAACAGTCAACATTCCCATGAGATACACTAGGTGGAAAGGATATGATTTGTAATAATATAAATGTCTAAAAGCATGAATAAATTCCTAAGGTTATTACCACTTTTACAGATAAAAGAAAGAAGGAACACTGCAAATTGTATTTAAAAGTTATAATCACTCCAAGGAACGCTCCCATGTTTATGAATCTTTTCTCTTGCTATGTAAGGTGAAATAATAGGTACAAGGAAACCTAAAACCTGTTTTTTCTTTCTGTGTATTGATATTTTAACTATCCTTTTCACCTGTGTTCCCACAGCCATAGGATCATTTTGTTTAACATAGCTTGCTACAAATGGACATTTTTATTCTTATGATTTGTGTCTTGAAAATGTTCTTTCATTATTTTTCAATTTAGTTAAAGAACATGTTCACATATAACAATAAAAGCGTCAATTTAATTAATTTTTAATCTTCTAAAAATTAATGATCCTTCATTCTCTAGAACTTTTGTCTCTGTGAATGAATGAACAAATTATATTTCATTTAGCTATTACAGGATACTCTAGTTCTGTTGATTCAGCGGGCTCAATCTGTTGTCAAAGTAAGAACATTTCTTTCAATGCCTTAAGATAGAAAACGTGGCCACTACAGGAGCCTAAAAACGGGCTATTAAGTACTAAATACAAGGGGTCTGTGTAAGCTTGTAACTTTGTAGCAAATTTGTAGTAAACTGGATCCTATAAAATAAAATGTTAAAGTCCCATCCAGAGGATCCCTGAGAGGCTTGAAAGGTAGGCCTGTGCAAACCACAGAGTTCAACAATGCCAAGTGCAAGGTCCAGCACATGGGTCTGGGAAATTCCAAGTACAACTACAGGCTGGGTGTAGAATGGATTGAGAGCAGCCCTTAGAATGACTTGGGGGTGTTGGTTGATGAAAAACTCAGTATGAGTCAGCACTGTGCACTTGTAGGATAGAGAGAGAGTCAACTGTGTCCTGGGCTGCATCAGATATGGCGTGACCAGAAGGTTGAGGGAAGCGATTCTGCCCCTCTACTCTGCTCTAGTGGGATCCCACTTGGAGTACTGTGTCCAGCTCTGCACCTCCCAACATAAGGAGGACATGGACCTGTTGGAGCAAGTTGGAGTGCCGCCAAAAAGATCAGAGAGCAGGAGCATGTCTCCTGTGAAGACAGGCTGAGAATGCTGCAGTTTTTCAGTCTGGAGAAGAGAATACTTCAGGAAGACCTTATAACAGCCTTCCAGTACCCAAAGGAAACCCACAGGAAAGATGGAGAGAGGTTGTTTACAGGGGTGGGTAGGACAAGGGGTAATGCTTTTAGGCTGAAGGAGGGCAGATTTAGATAAGATAAAGAATAAATTCTTCCATGTGCGGGTGGAGAGGCACTGGCACGGGTTGCACAGAGAAACTGTGATTACCCCTCCCTAGCAGTGTTCAAAGCCAGGTTGGATGGAACTTTGGGCAGTCTGGGTTAGTGGAGGGTGTTCCTACCCCTGGTAGGAAGGTCCCTTCCAACATAAATCATACAGAAATTGGTTTGCAGTAAAACAGCTCTATAGTGTCCTTTAGGAAATTTGAAGAAATGTGAATTAAGGGTCCACATTTTTTAGTTTGATACATTACATTAATTTTGATATCTTCAAAATTGTGTAACACTGAACTATACTTTTTTTTTTTTCCCCCAAGGAACTAAAGGGATATATCTGATAGATGAAGAGAAAGAATGCTTTTGACATGAAAGCCTTTCCATTATTTAATTTTATTTTAATGTGAACTGGAGTATTTAAAAGTATGCAAAGGGATTTATCATTCATCATATTACTATTTGTGGTGAAACAGCAGATTTATCAGTTGTAAAAACAGGGATGCTGAGGTTACCTGCAAATATAAGCTATGTACTTGGGAGTGAGCAGTGTCAGACTTTGCTGAATCATGATTATGATGTGCAGATATTTAATGAGCACCTTCCCAGAGGGGTTTCATTCCCACACCAAGCTCTTAGTGAAGATGATGGTGCTCAACTTCTGGGGCTGCTGTTACAGATTGGTAAGGAGGTTCACTGTTTTTAGGTCTTAATCAGTAAAATTCTAGATACAGGGGCTTTTCTTTCTGTCATTATGAGGGAGCTAAGACAGACAGCAGAGTCTGACCTCTCTTCACACCAGTAGTGGGTGGCAATTTTTGGGCTCTGGTGGCTTCTGAGACCTGGGCTTCTGGGCTTTGCTGAGTGTGGGGAAGCTTGTTGGAAGGCAATATTACCTATGCACTGTTCCAGAGTGTTACGGTTTTGCATGGTGGGGTTCTGGTATAGACAAGGAGGCTGCAGGGGTGGCTTCTGCAAGAAGCAGCTAGAAGCTCTCTGCAGGTCTGATTAACACCAGCCAGCTCAAGGATGGTCCCACCAATGCCAAGCCCAACAGCAATGGTCACAGTGCCTCTGGGAATCACATTTAGGAGAAAAAGGCCACAAGCAGCTGCTTTTTGCCCCCAGAGAAAGGAGTGAGAAGATGTAAGAAACTGCAGGCACTGAGGTCAGTGAAGAAGTGGGGGAGGAGGCGTCCCAGGTGCCAGCGAGAAAGGTGCAGCCTGATGAGAAGACCATGGTGGAGCAGGTTGTCCCTCTGCAGCCCATGGATGATGACAGGGAGCAGAAGTCCCATCTACAGCCTATGAAGGACCCCATGCTGGAGTCGGTGGAGACACCTGAAGGACACCGTGACCCCATGGAAAGCCCATGTTGGATCAAGCTCCTGGCAGGACCTGCAGCTCATGGAAAGACTGATCCACACTGGAGTAGGGTTGCTGGGGTTACCTGTGACTCGTTGGGGGATCAGGATGGAGCAGTTTGGGCCTGAAGTTCAGCACCCCATGGAAGGGATCCACACTGTGGCAGCTGGTGAGGAGCTGAAGCCTCACGTAGAAAGGACTCATGTTGGAGAAGTTCATGGAGGACTGTCTCCTGTGGGTGGGACCCCATGCTGGAGCAGAGGAAGAGTATGAGGAAAGCCCCCTCCACTAAGAAGGAGAACAACTGATGAGGAACTGACTGAAACCAGTGACACTAATTGCAAAGTGCTCTCTCCCTGTCCTTATCTCGACTCCTGAGCCTCTCAATATATATTTTCTCCCTGTCCAGCTGAAAAGGGCAGTGATAGAGTGACTTTGGTGGGCATCTGACCTCTGGCCAGTGGCAAACCACCACACAGGTTTCCAGAGCAAGTGTATATCAAATGTGCTTTGTGTAGAAAATGCCCAGATACCATATCTCCATATCTCATCTGTTGGAAAGTCAGCTTGCAAATTTCCTTATACCTGCTACAGCCAAAATAAATTGGTGGTGCAAAAAGACAAGAGATACCAGAAGAAAGAGAAAAAGTCATTATCCTTATAACTAAGGTGTCAAAAGACTCTAAAACCTCACTTTGCTTTCTGGTTCTACATATGTGTGTGCATGGTCTTTTCATTTAGATGAAAACTAAAATGCTTTGAAATAATTGAGAAGAGAGTCTATAGATACATCATTTACTTAAACCATTTCTGCAGCAGTCATTTCAGTGGAGAGGAACCTGTCCTCAGGTGACCATTGTTTTGCTTAATACAAGGCATGGCAGACACTGAGCTGTCAGATGTCTGAAACTCAGATCTACTGAATGAGTTTTCAGTAATAGGAAATTCTGGGGGAATAAAACCTGCAAAAAACCACAACCAAACTGACATTATTTTTCTTCCATTATCCAGGAACGATTTTCATATGACACCTGTTAAATAATTGAACTTAATAAAGAGGTTGTGTGGAATTTTCTAATTAGGAAACACCTCAAAATTGTTGTAGAAAAGAAAGTTGCATTCATTTTCCATTTTTTATCTATTGGATGATGTTTTGATAAGCATGGGAGGTAGGTTTAATTCTTTTATTTACTTGAAGGAGTCTGAACTCACTTTTTTCACCTGACATTTTCAGCCATCACAACACTCAGAGCTCTTTTGACTGTCTGCAACAGCTTCTCACTGTAGACAGTATTCACAGATCTATTCAACCCTGCCCTATATAATTTATCTAATCAAGTGATAATCTAGAAAATTCCAGATTATACAAATATAATAATGTAAATGTCCAGTAAGGGAAGAAGGTGAAAGAGAAACCTGAAATAAAGTAGTTCTGAACACCTAGATTGCACACAGATGACTGCAGGACTGGGAGACAACTGCCTTTGATAATCAGATCACAGATCTGCAGTCAGAAGACATCTAAATTGCAATGTGCAGCTGTGTACTGCATTTATTATCTATTCTAGATCTGAGAGGGAGGTGAGAAACCCCAAAATACCAAGGACTGTAATCATCATGATCATCATTAATCATTACTCACCAGCTGCACACAAACACACACAGAGACACACTTTTTTTTTTTCCTTTTGGCAGCTGGTAAAGCCCTAATACATATGTCATATTGATTTGGGAACTGGAGAGATGGCTTATAGGGAAAAAGCAGAATCATTCCAGTCCTCCTAAATACCTTAGGAGGAAAACCAGACTTAAAAGTTATGGGTTTATTTCTATGAAGAGGAAAAAATAGTGGGTGGTATATTATACAGGAAGTATGAGGTAAATTGCAATTTTATATCATGTATTCTTTTATTTTAAAATGTACATGCTTCAAGATAAGAGGGAAAATCTCAGTGAAATATTTTAATGGCAGGAAAATTATTTTTAGAAAATTGTAAGGTTGTTTCAAAGAGGAAGGTTATGAGGGCTATATGCAACAGATAAATATGGGAGAAAGTTAGTGTCCATTTTCTACAAAGTAAAAATCAAATTCAATTTATAAGACAAATTCAATATAAGAAGCTCCAAACTAATTTATAACAGAATTAATTTTAATATATCCAAACACATACAAAAAGATCTTCTCATTTATAGAAATTGATGCTGTTCTATGTGGGTTATTAGAAGGTAAAGAAATAAATTCTGCCTTGGAAAAATGAGATTGAGAAAGAGGGTTTAACTGACCTTGGCTTCTTGACAGACGGAGCTGCACGATCTGCATTTGTCTGCTGAAGTGAACTCAAAGCAACACACAATTAGCACATAAAGAAATACCAATCTTCTCTATTCTTTCCCCTCAAACCAAATAAAATAGCAAGCACTTATGGAAGAATCTTGGTTATTGTTTTTCATTTACAATTTCTACTGATCTGTGGAGAGAGGAGGAGGTAGTGCTGTTTGTCTGCATGACAGCAGGTCTTTCAGGACAAAAATATGGATGCTGAACCTAACCATCTGACCCACTGGGTTTATTTAGGGAAAAGGAGATCTAACATGAAGCTCAACACAAAGACTGTCAGAAATACGGTCTTTAGAAACAGACAAATGTTAAACAGCTGCTAAGATTATGTTCAGCGATCATACATTTTAGGTAAATTAGTATAAACTTACGAATTTACACTGCTAAAAAAAGATCCTGTTGATTTTAACTACCTAAACACCCTGTTGTGGTATTTGTGGAAATCAATAAGATTCTGCCTAATACAGCTAAAATTGCTGGCTATTCAGGGATCTCTGTCTGTTTTGCCTTTGTTTGTTTGTTTCTTGAAAGGGTTGGGTGGTTTACCTGTATACAAAGAAGAGGAAATTGCCTTTTTTTATACTATGCTACCTAGCTGAATGAAATATTTAGCCCAGGTTGGAACTCTGTCAATACAAAAGAAAAAAAAAAGAAAAAAAAAGGAATTACAGCCCAAGCCTCTTTGATAACACATTCAATGACTTTGAGACGTAGAGGCATAGTCTGGGGAAGGTAACATATGATTTAGGTGTCCTCGGCAAGGCTTTACCAGGTCCATGAGCTGAGACAGCAGTCTTATGATTATGTGACTGTTAGGTAATGGGTTATGACTAGGGAGAAAGCACTGCGGCAATGATGAGTGGGTTTGGTGTAAGGGAGTTAGATGGGAAGTTGATTCATAGAACTATGGTATTGATCTATTTAACATTTTTCATTATTACCTTTTGTGATAGAAATGCTGACTCCTCTAGAGAGGTAGGCTTTGGTTCATTCTGATGTGGTTACTTTTCCCCTTTGAATGACTTTGACAGGCCCCTTGCTCTTCTCTGGTTCTGTGAGTTATCTCAATTTTCTACACCCATCTATTTTGCTGCAGTTAGTTTTTTTTCTCTCTGGGCGCTAGCAATCCTGGTTATGTTGTCTTGAGTGATCACTTATAGTCCTCAGAATGGATAATATTTTCATTGTTGCTTTCCCTCACAACATTTTCCTCTGACTTTATGACTTTTTTCATCATCTTAGAAAGCTGGAAAAATTTTCATGTTAGATAAGTTCACACATTTTGATGAGGCATGGAGAATGGAAGGACCGGGCTGCTTCTCCTTTACTAACCATACTACAGCTTGATTTGATGGAAGGAGAATCACCTTATCATAAGGGGCAGCTGTGATCAGGGTTGCACATGATGTGAGCAGATAGATGATCTCCTCAGCCAAGTGGCATAGCTGCAAGATAATGGGGGGAAAGCTCAAAGATGAAATAGAAAGACTTAGGACCATTAAGGAGGCTGAAATGGAGATAGATCAGTGGAGCCAGGTTCTGCCCTCCATGCGATGGAAATGGGAGCACCTGTTAAGTAGTATCCAGGATCAAAGGGTCCCCGTATCCTGTCTCAGGCAGGTGGAAGGCAGAAGCCTAAATGAAAGGGGTGAACAGAGGTAGATTTGTGGCAAGGGCAGAAGGTGATCGCCTTCCTTGCCTGCCTCGCCTCCCCAGATTCCACTGAGTAACATATATGAGGCCCTACTGGAAGGTGGCCATCATGGTAATGATGAGGAAAACTGTTCCTGAGGTCTTACTGCAGGCAGATAGCCCTTCCAGCCATATAACAACCTCTCCCAAAAGGAAGAAGAGAAGAGTTATAGTTGTTATAGACTTGCTTCTAAAGGGAACAAAGGGCCCAGTATGCTGGGTTAACACTTGTCATAAGGAGGTCCGTAGCTCAAATCAGGAATACTACTGAGAAACTCCCCAGCCTGGTGCGGTCATCAGACTATTAACCACTGCTCACCTTCCAGGCAGGGCAGGAGAAAGCTGTGTCCCATAGTCTGAAGGGAATGAAAGAGACTTCAAGGCTTTGGGATGATTGGTGAAAGACTCTGGAGTACAAGTTATTTTCTTTTCCCTCCTTCCAGTTATAGGAGGTGACATGGGATGGAATAGAAGGATCCAGACAGGCTGGGTCTTGGCTTCTTTGGTCATGGCTGGTTTTATAAGACAACAGGCCTGACAGGAGTATGTGGGAAGGGCTTATCGTCCAGGGGGAGTAGGGTTCTAGGAAGAGAATTAGCTGGCCTTATCCAAAGGGTTTTAAAGTAGATTCAAAGGGGGATGGGATTGTTGTTGGGTTCCCACCAGTGGGGCATTGTTCTGGCAATAATGAGAACCAGAAGATCTCACAACCCCCTAAGACAAAAATGGTGCACTTGGCTTGTTCCCTGAAATGCCTGTACACCAATGCACTCACTATGGGGAATACATAGGAGTTGGAAATCTACCTATGATCAAGGGGTTATGACCTAGTTGCAATTACAGAGACTTGATGCATCAACTCACATGACTGGAATGTGGCCATGGAGGCTATGTCCTTTTTAGGACAGACAGGCCAACAAGGAAATGAGGTGGAGTTGCTCTTTATATGAAAGAACAACAAAAATGTATTGAGTTCTGTCCAGGGGAGGATGAGGAACAAGTTGAGAGTTTGTTGCTGAGAAACAAAGGACAGGCTACCATGTTTGATACTGTTGTGAGTGTCTATTACAGGCTGCCTGATCAATAGGAGTAAGTTGATGAGACCTTCTACAGGCAGCTGATAGTAGCCTCCCATTTGCAGGCCCTGGTTCTTATGAGGAATTTTAACTACCCAGATATTTGCTGGAAGACCTGCATAGCCAGCTGGTCACAGTCCAGGAGGTTACTCCATTGCCTCTTCCTAATGCAAATTGTGGATGAGCCTACTAGGAGAGGAGCACTGCTGGATCTGGTACTCACTAACAAAGAGGATCTGGTTGAAGCGGTGAAGGTTGAAGGTAGACTTGGCTGCAGTGACCATGAGATAATGGAGTTCAGGATTTTATGTGGTAGGAGGACAATATCAAGTAGGACCACAACCCTGGCCTTCAGCAGGGCCAACTTTAGCCTCTTCAAGCAATTACTGGGGGAAATCCCATGGGATAGTGTGCTGGAAGGAAAAGGGCCCCAAGATAGTTGGTCCATTTTCAAGGACCACTTCTTCCAAACTCAAGATCAGAGCATCCCAATGGAAAAGAAATGAAGAAAGGGAGGCAGAAGACCTGCATGGATAAACAGGGCAAACTAAGTTGGAATCTTCAGGTCATGGAAGGAGAGGATGGCCTCTTGTGAGTAATACAAGACTGTTGTCAGAGCATGTAGCATGGAAACTAGGAAAGCTAAGGCCTCTTTGGAATTAAACCTTGCAAGGAAGGTCTAGGACAACAGAAAGGGCTTCTTCAAATACACTGCAGACAAAACTAACACTAGAGGCAATGTAGGCCCTCTGTTGAATGAGGTGGATGCCCTGGTGACTGAAGATAGTAAGAAGACAGAGTGACTGAATGCCTTCTTTGCCTCTGTCTATACTGCTGGAGACTGTTTGCAAGAGTCCCAGATGGCTGAAGCCCCGAAGGAAGTCAGCATAAACGATGAGTCTGCCTTGGTTGATGAGAATTGGGTGAGAGATGAATTAAGCTGTACCAGTATAGGTTGGGGACTGGCCTGTTGGAGAGCAGTGTAGGTGAGAGGGCCCTGGTGGACAGCAGGATAACCATGAGCCAACAATGTGCCCTCGTGACTAAGAAGGCCAATGGCACCCTGGGGTGTATTAGAAGGGGTGTGGTTAGGTTCAAGAGAGGTCCTTCTCCCCCTCTACTCTGCCCTGGTGAGACCACAACTGGAATATTACGTCCAGTTCTGGGCCCCTCAGTTCAAGCAGGACATAAAACTCCTTGGAAGAGTCCCGCGCAGGGCCACCAAGATGATTGAGGGAGTAGAACACCTTCCTTATGAAAAAAGGCTGAGGGAGCTGGGTCTCCTTAGCTTGGAGGAGACTCAGGATGACGTTATTAATTTTTATAAATAAGTAAAGGATCAGAGTCAAGAGGAGGGAGACAGGGTGTTCTCAGTGATGGCCAGTGATAGGACAAAGTGCAATGGGTGCAAGCTGGAGCATAGGAAACTCCATGTGAATATAAGGAGGAACATTTTCACTGTTAGAGTGGTGGAGCACTGGAACAGACTGCCCAGAGAGGCTGTGGAGTCTCCTTCTCTGGAGACATTCAAAACCTGCCTGGATGTGTTCCTGTGCAATTTAATTCAGGTGATCCTGCTCTGGCAGGGGGGTTGGACTAGATGATCTTTTGAAGTCTCTTCCAATTGATAATGTGTGATTCTGTGATTCCAAAGAATAGGTAAAACAATGAGAGAAAAAGAGATTAACAGCCTCCATGAGAAGCAATCAGATATTTTCAGTAAGTCATTCTTTGGGTGCTATAAATGTTGCTTGCTTGAGCCACTATTAAAACATTTGAGCAATATGTCAGCTCTGCTGAAGAGGATTTTACCTCTATAGTAGAATTTCCTGGTCAAAAGGAATACAAGGATACATCCTGAGAGATGTATCTTACAATTTAAAGCAGAGAAGAACCAATAGCCTAATGGAAGCAGTTGTCTCCTAAAATTCAAGTGATTTATATTCTCCCTGAAATGTATTACTGATTTGAAAATAAGCCACCCTGTCCTGTTAGATGATCAGGTATTTTTTCGAGGAGTTGTTATACTTCTGTTCATGAAAGCTGTTTCATTTTGTATAATTAACAACTGTCTTGAGAGAGAATGGATCCCACGTCAGGTGAGTACTTAAAAGAATCATACCTGTTCATATTTCTCAAGCTTCCTTACTGGGACATTCCTCTTTGTTTAGAAGCCTCCTTATTGTCTTTAGGGATTTTATTTGTATTAAATTAAGAAAGAGATCCTCAACACTAAAAATGAGGCAAAAAAAAGGACATTTAGGAGTGCTAACTCCACACTGTAACTGTTAAAATCTTGTTTTTGCTTTCTTCCTTCCAAAGATTAAATGCAGCAGCAGCAAAGTTCTTTCTACACTGTCCTGATCTTGTGTCTGTGAGAGACAGAGGAAAAAAAATATCCTTATCTCAATCTTATGAGAGTTCAGAGTGACATCCACCTTTAGTGCAGAGTCTCAGCCACTTCCTGCATACAACCTCCTTATTTGCCAAAGAAACTTGGCAACTCCCTTGACAAGAAATATGTCTTTCCATAACTTCACAATTTATGACTCTGTTTACAATGAAGCCTTTGCAATTTAGTGGTAGATCATTCTATAGATTCTTGGAAGCACGACAACCTTTAGGTTGACAGACACTCAAGGAATTTGCTGTTGAAAAATGCTTTTGCAGTGCTCGGAGGTGTGGTTTTAGAGCTATGTGTCAAAATATTTAGAGTTAAGTTTATCACTTCAAAAATATAAGGGAAAAATAGTTGAATATATAATGTGTAAGAAAGGAAAAGGTTTCTGCAACATTCCTCTACCATTAAATCTATCTACTGCTTTTCTTCTGTCTTAAGGCGAAATAAATATACTTTGTTTGCTTTTAAAAACATCTATTTTCTGGTTGGTTGTTCTTAGAATCTGGGTTTCACCACACAATGATAGGAAGCTCAAGTAATTTTCTCCCTCTTCCTTAAAATGTCTTGAATCATGTTTCTATTTCATACTCTAATTAGCACATTTCTTGCTTAAGACCTTTGCATGCTTTCCCAATTTATAAAAATTAAAAGGTTTCATTTGAAACAGACTTTACAGAGTCTCTACCATGAAGTCTAAATACACCAGAGAACTGAATAGGGCTGCTAAGACTTCTCAAAAGCCCATTTTGTTACAATTTGGGAAGACTATCTTTTTGTTTCACTCTTCAAACTACACAGAAACGGGGTGGGATTTAGCCCTTTAACCTTATGAATACAATCAAGATAAAAGAGCATCACAGAAAATATCTTTGGTAACTGCATTCAAAATCCATCCTCTTTCTATCACTCTAATGACCAAACATTCCTGTCCTATAGGCTCCCTCTTGCAAACCTTCAAACAGTTTTGTATTGCAAAAATCTGGATCTTCATTATCTACCTGATGTTTTTTTGAGGTATTGCATTTTGTTGTCAGCAGGCTCATTTTTTAGCATCACACAGATCAATTCTGTATGAAAGACAGCAGGCTCCCCCTCCAAAGTTAACAAAATAATTCAGGGATGATGCAGTGCCCTGTCATGACAGTAGAGCACAGGTCATTTCTATCATTTGTCAACACTAAAGGCAGGCACCCCAGCAGCAGAATTGCTAGAGTCTTCATTTGTCTTCGGTACTAGGTATTTCCTTTGACTGTGCAGCAGAATTTCAAAGTATCATTAAAAAATCATTAGAACCCCAAATGGCACATTGTGAACCTATGCTTCGCCCAGAGTAGTTTTCCTGGGCTCTTTTGCGAAGATGAGAGCAGCAATATCAGTAATGTATACAAACTGCTGTGCCATGCCATCTACATTTTTACTGTGGGCTTGTTCAACTCAATACTTCTTCTCAACCTGTCTGTGAGCACAAAGCGAACTACATTTTGGATGGTGCAGAGCCTGGGGAGACTGCGCAAAGCTGTACCAAAGATGCTTCTGTACGTGGATCAGTATTATACCACGTTGTTTGTGACAAAAGGCATTTCATTTTGGAATGACTTGATGTCCTGAACCTCACTGATTCCTTCGAGCACTCTAGTACCTGCAAAATCTGCAAGAATATCTTTCTCCATTTGAAACAGTTAAAGCTATTTTTTTATTAAGGCTGCACAGCGATTTTATACAGCATATTACTTTATAACACTCTTCAATTACATACGTGCTTTCAAGTACAATCAATGTAAAACAGGCTAAGACATGTGGATTGGATAGCCAGTGAGATAAGTTATTGACATGAAAAAATACAGTAGGACATATATTAGATACTTTGCAGGAAAGAAAGTTTTTTACTCTCACAGTCTGAGACCTTTCATTTCCTGACCAGTCCAAGTTCTTAGCCTCTTTTTGCAGCAACCTCTGAATGGTTCTATATCCACTGGAGTTTGAAATAAAATAAAATGTCATAAAATAAAATAAAAATAATAAAATGAAAGTTCTTTCTATAGAGAAAACCTGAGGAGATTTATGTGCATGTATCAGGCGTATCAAGCAGGCAAAGCTATTAAATGAGATGACATATGTTTTGTACGCAAGGGACACCCCAGCTCAAGAAGCCATTTCAGTATACTTGCTTAGCACAGATTAAATCCTTTCTTATGAAAAAGGAGGAACCTGAAACTTGTATTATATTTAAAGCCAGGTAAAGCTGATTCCCATATAATCTTAAAGAGTTGATACAATTTCTCTGTCAGTCAGACTACTTGTTTGAGAAGTCAAAGTTCTGCAGAGCCTTCTTATAAACTAATAGGTTTAGTTTTCCCAGAAAAAATTAAAATTATGGGCCAGTTATAGGCCTTGAAATACAGATTTGTCAAGAGAAGATATATCTGCATAAAAACTACTGCCTCTTATTTTTCTGAACCTGGACTCATGAATTTTATGTTCAAATCCCAAATCCAAGGTCTTATAAGGGTTTTGGCTGGGGACTGCCTACTTTTTTACTTCCATGAGAACCCTGGAGATCAGATATGCCAGACTACTGGAAAATTATATATGATATGAGAGCAGATATATGTGATGGAAGGAGGACATAGCTCCATAATGCTGATCCCTGTAGATGACAAAGAAATTTGATGCTCTTGCTGACATGTAGCCTCACTCCTCCAGTAGTTTGCATAATCCTGCTGTGTGGGCAGAGCAGGTTATTATGAAGGGCAAGTTTTCTATTCCTTCCTGAAGGAAGGACTCTTCTACCTAAACTGTACTTGAAAGAGACTGTAAGGGATGTATCTCTCATTCTCCTTTTGACCCTCTGCAGGACTCCAGAGGCTCCCTCTGGTGCATGTTCCCACCGACCCCATCAAACAAAAACATTCACAAGAATAGAGTGGTGGGGATAACAAAAGTTTTCAGGCCGATCTTTTAGAGGCATCTTGGGATACTTGTTCACATGGTTCCTGAAAATAGTATTACATTTTCTAGATTTGGAAAAACTGTGTCACTAACCTTCTTGGAAAGTTCTTTCCTTTTTTCCATTCTCTGTGTGGGATTTGCTGAATTTCTTGTGTGTTTTCAGCTAGAAATATTTCCTCTTGCTTTTGACTTCTATCCAAAGTGTCTGCAAATCTTTCTGTTTCCTTAGTCAAGAACAGCACAGGAAAATATTGAAAAAGAAAAGGGTTTAAAAACAAAGTAAATACTATTTCATCCCATTGAAGGATGTAATATACATAACACATGAGAAACAAGTCTGCTTTTCTGGAAGTTTGAAAACAAATTACCTTTTCTAGGAAAAAAAAAAAAAAGAGAAGTGTTTTCTTGCTGCTATTTTCTGGTAGTGCCAAATGCCAGGAGAGAATAAAAAGAGAAGGAAGGTATTTACAATTCTGATGAAGGGGTAGGTGTTGAAAATGTTATGTATGATTGCAAGGATGATTTGGTCTAGGCAGCTAGTGACTGATGTCTAGTATACTGATCAAGGGAATGGTAGCACGCAGCTTGGCAGGGGCTGCAAGGCTCAGCTCTGCTCCTGACTGGCACTGATTAACCTCTATGATGTGCTGCAAGCTCTGTGCTCTGCCTCATGATAGATCAGTTATGCTACTTGAAGATTAATATTTTTATCCTATTTAGCAATGGAGAGAAAAAAGTGTGAGAATATATACTTAGTTCTTTTTAGCTTTTTCAGGAAAAAAAAATATCGGAAGAGTTCCACTGTGGGTTAAATATGTATCTACACACAGCAGGTTTATTGAAGGACCTAAACCAAGATCATATGCTTCTAACATAATTGATAGACATACGATCTTCTTTCCTTTCCCTGTTACAGCACTTATGGCACCCACAGGACTGCAGCAATAGCAAGGAGCGCTGGAACTGACTGCAGCTTCCAGTCACACCCTCGTCCAGATAAAGGGCATTCCTATATCTGATGGCAGGGTTTTGACTGGCTGATGTGTTCATGTCATCTATGATAAAGTTTCTGCATTCTCATAAAGACTAAATGTTTTAGGGAGAGTGAGTGACCAAAGCTTCTAATTCAGTGTAAAATCCACAAGGAACACACTATTTTGATATTGCAATATTTTCCGTTATTCCTTTGTGCTGTGTTTTATGGTTGTTGCTGAGAGCTGGGAATTGGATTCTTAAGGGGGAGAACAGAAAAGGACATTTTATCTTTATTGTTCATCACGATTTCTCAGCATTAGAAGCCAAGAATATTCTGTTTTTTTTTCAAACAAATAAAGAAAAATTTTATTCAAAATATTAAATGTAAAATTACATATACATTTCAGTTGGTATGTGTATTATTTGGAAAATGTATTTCTGTTACATGGATAAAGATGTTTCTTTTATATTTATCATGGCATGGATAAGCATTTTCAAATGAGATATCACTGCATGAACCGTGCTACTCAATGAAGAATTTAAAATAATAAATAAATTTAAAAATTGCCCTTATTTGCCCTTTTTTTCTGGACTTTTTCTCATCTTCTTTCTTTTCTCCCCTCTCTTACTTGGATGAGTGTTTGCTGTTTCTTGCTGAAATCTCTAGGGAAAAACCTAAATTTAAATAGATAGTTAAGGTTTCTTTATTGACATCTATCATCTGTGAAAGCAGTGTTGCCTGACTTCTGGAGCCAGCTGGAAGGACACATAATATTATTATAAAAACATATATTTATCAGGAGTTTCTTATCATCTTTTGCCTTAGGTACTCATCAGAATAAAATGTTTTAGAGCTATTCTTTTCAAAATACATCCACTCAAAATGCTGGGCCTGAGGAATTCACATAAATAACAATTTTTAATGTTGTTTCAATGGTCAAATCCAAGCATAGCTGTGAAAGTAGCCACCTTAGAGAGACCACTTCAGATTTCATTTAGAATTAATCTCACCTCCCAGAAAGAGCCATCTGCGTCTGTTTTCACTTGTGCTTGTTTCAGCCAATACTCGAGTACTCTTGACACAAATGTTAGATAAAGATTTTAGCAAAAGTTCAGATTTATCAGATATGCATTTATTTCAAAGACATTGTTGCTCTTAAATGTCTATTTTGCGTAGAGTTTTTTTTAGTTGCTATTGTAAATCTTTTTTCTTATTCATTTCTATCTTAGTTGAGATAGTATTGTGAAATGGATTAAACTGATCCTTTCTGTATCTCTATTGACATCACTAGAGTTGCATTAGGGATACACTAAACCCCATTTGTCTCATCAAACATCAGGGAAATATGCTTGGAGTATGCTTGGAATACACTTAGAATTCAATGTCTTTTTAATGCCATCTGAATCCAAAATATAAATTCATGCAAAGATTATCCAGCCTGGCACAGCTCATTATTTCATTTCAGTAGATAAACTGAAACTGAAAAACTTAAATGCTAGTAAAAAAAGGCAGAAATATTATACATAAAGAATAATTACACTTGTTTTCAAACAGTGTTTGTGAGCTACTGTAAGTTTCAGTGATTTTTCTTCCTTTGATCCTGTCCCCAAGTATTGTGTTTAAACATTTAAAACAGGTACAAATACAATGACCACAAACTGAAACACAGGACACTTTGAATATTATGAAACACTTTCTCACTTTGTGGGTGACCAAACCCTGACACAGACTGCTGGAGGCTTCCAGTCTCGGGAATGTTCATGGGCAACTGTCTCTGTGTGCCCCCACTTGACCAGGGAGGTTAGACCAGATGAACTCCAGAGATACCTTCCAAACTCAACCATTCTGTGACACTGTGATTGAAGCCAAAGATGATCCTAAAGAAAGTGCTTTTGCACATATCTACGTTGTCTTAGTGTTTCCTTTCCAAGAATAGATAGCACAGAAGTGACAAGAGGCTTGCTACACAACCATGCTTTAACTTTAGATTATAAGGTCAAGACTAAATAGAAAGAATTAATCATTCCTTTGATTAGCATTTTGTGTCTTTTTGGGAGAATATTAACACATTAGATATCATAGCTCCCATAACATTCAGTAATAAACTGATTGTTCTGCCTTTGGTTTTGTACAGCAAATTTATACTGAGATACATTATTTAGACACTTTCATTAAACATTGAGAATTTCATTATTTCAAAACTGGCAATAAAAAGCATAGAATCAGTTTTGCTACCTGCCAGAAATTGAAATAAATCCTCCAGTCCTTTAATTTAAAGTACTCTCTCAAAACCAGTTTATAAATTTTCACATTTCCTGTTCAAGAGTTTTTTATTATGAGACCCAGGGAAAAAAATAGTAGATGGAAGATTTCTTTGACTCTCATTCCCTCATATACTTCTACTATTGATACTATACCTAAACTGCATTTATTTAAGGTAGTGGGATCAATTTTCCCCAAAATGTGACAAAACCTTTTATTTGCAAAATGCAGGTTTCTCCTGGAATTCTATATTATAACCAAATTTTCCCTGCTTTTTTTCCTACTTATCTCTGCTTGCTGAGGCTACAAGGTCTTGTGTTTTCCTCTACCTTTGACGAAGTTGAGTCCTGAACATATCTTCAGTGATGGCAAAAAGAAGTAAGCAGGCAGGTCTAAAATCTTTCCTAGGTATTCAGAATTTTCTATTAATTTATTAGAGAGAGAGAGTGGTGAGGTGCTGGAAACAGGCTGCCCAGAGAGGTGGTGGATGCCCCATACCTGAGGGTATTCAAGGCTAGGTTGGAGGGGGCCCTGGGCAACCTTGTGTAGATACAGGCATGGAGGTTGGTGGCCCTGTCTGTGGCAGGGGGATTGGAACTCTATGATCCTTGGGGTCCCTTCCAACCCATACCATTCTATTATTCTATGATTCCTGAATATTTGCTTTCAGGCATGTTAAACTGCAGCCATATGTATTTCTTAGCTTTATGACAATTTTTTCCTGTTTCACCAGTTGCCAACTCATAACATGATCAGTTTAAGAAAAAATAATCAAAGACTTAGTAGGGTTTTTAGTTCTTTTTCAAACATTAGCAGGGAGCTGAATAGCAGCTTTAACACATCTACCTGTTACTTTGCCAAAGATAATGAGAATTAACATTTTACAGTCTGCTAAAAAACCTTCCAATAACCCAAAAACAAATCCACAAAAGCACTGTAAGAACAGCACTGGTAGTAATAATTTAAAAACAAATGTAAGTTAATATAATGCAGTACAGTCTTCAGATACTGCTCTCACCTTCTTTGGTGATTGTGAAAACATTTGCTAATTGCTTATGCCCCCACTATTCCCCTTCACTCTGCTGAGCCTCCCCATCACTAACTGCATAATCATCACTCTTTAAAGTCAGCAGCAGTCTGCTAACAGAGCAATTAGTTGAAGCACCAAAAGCAGCAGGTGCTGGATGTGTTGCTTTTTTTGTGACACGTCAACAGCATTCATCATGAACTTGCAAAAGATTAATAATATACACATGGATTTGCTATATGCTTTTGTTTTCTCTGAATAAAGTGAGTGCATGACAGCTATTATGTTTTTGCAAAGAGGATTTCTCAGTCCACAGAAGCTGATAGATCAGATCCCAGAATCTTGACCCACAACTCATGCCATGTGACGTCAGGAATCAAAGTAATTTGCTGAAATGTTAATAATCTGACTGAATGTATTTATTTTATATTGGAGCCAGTTGTCTGGATTTCCATTGTTGTCACAGGGAATAAATAGATTTTTATTGTCTTTTAAGTCCTTTCTTTAAAGTGCATGTGTAAACATTGCATTGCTATTTTCACATAGTATTATGAAATTAATAAAAATGGAAATAAACATTATATAAGCTGGACCTCAAGTCAAAATGGTCTTGCCTGGATGGAGAAACAATACTGAGTGTTATTTGGTAATAGCAAATGAGTTGGTTTAAAGTTAATTTCTTAGAAATTTTACTGTTACCAAATCCTCTACAGTCATAGATGTACCATGACTTTTGGGGAAGTCTTGAATATGATTTTCTTTTTCAGATCTGTAAACTTCAAAATAATCTCCACACAAAGTCTTGTAACTACAAAGGTTATATGACAAGATTCCTTTTAAAGTTGCTGCATTGATCTGCTGAGTGAGTGCATCAAGGGACCTTTATAGACAATTCCACAGGTCTGCTTCTTTTCTGAAATGTGCTTAGTGGAGAAAAGGGAGATAGGTAGTAGCATTCAAGGAAACAACACTTCTTTATTTAACAGTTATTCCTCTGAATAAAAACACACAAAAAATTACAGTATAACAACAACATGACCTGATAATTCAGTCTGGATTGATTAATCAGTTGTTGATTAGGGCAATGAGGATGGTGAAGGGTCTGGAGGGGAAGTCTTATGAAGAGAGGCTGAAATCCCTTGGTTTGTTCAGCCTGGAAAAGAAGAGACTGAGGGGAGAACTCATTGTGGTCTGTGGCTTCCTGACAAGGGGAAGTGAAGGGGAAGGTGTTGATCTCCTCTCTTTAGTGACCAGTGATGAAACTGTGGCAAGGGAGATTTAGGCTGGATATTAGGAAGAGGTTCTTTACTGAGACTGGTGGTCAGGCACTGGAACAGGTTCCCCAGGGAAGTGGTCACAGCACTGAGCTTGACTGAGTTCAAGAAGCATCTGGACGATGTGCTCTGTCCCATGCTCTGGCTGGTCTGGCCCTGCATGAAGCCAGGAGTTGGACTTGATGATCCTCATGGGTCCCTTCTAACTCAGGAGATTCTGATTCTATGATTCTATGAATCAAAAATTCTGTAAATCAGAGTGATATAAAATGTGTCCAACTTCATCTGCTCTTCATTTCTTTCCTTTGAGTGAAGATACAGAAGTATTTCAAGGACTGGAGGAAGATGACAGTGAGCTGAAGAATAAAATTTGTTGTACAGTAAGGGAAAATAATAGCATGCATATTGTTACTATGTGACATTCAGTGCAACTGTATTCTGGAGTGCAATGCAAAGACCTCTTTAGTGAAATTATTTACTCTATGTACATACTGAATCACAGATGCATAGTTTGAATAACAAATGTGTCTTGTAAATGTACTTTACTATACCCACTGCAACTTGGACAACGCAAACTGGTTTTGTCTCTGTAGACAGAAATGTTTATTAAAGTGCAGTAAGTTACACCAGAGAGACTAGAGACATAGTGGGCTGTGTATTGGTGAACACAGAACAGCTTCTGACACAAATCTTACCTTGAATTTGTAATTAAAAAATCTGTTGAGCACACATAGAACTAAATCATAGAAAGTTATATTATCATGTGTGAAGAGATGTGGCACTGCTATGTGAACTGAGGAGTAGAGTTTTAAGGCATTTTTTTCTATTTTTCTAGCAAATACAAACATATTCCTTTTTTCTACCACATAAAGGGTCCTAAATACAATATGAAGTAGCAGTGCAGGTGGGCAAACTGTGAAAGTGGCAGTGTGAAGTGAGTGTATGTATATCCTATGGAGAAGGTCGAGGAGAAATTTTACCTTTTGTTGCAACATTTGAGGGTTTGTTGGTTTTCCTTAAGCAGTGGAACTGCTCTTCATGCACTTCATCTAAAGAGCAAATGGCTCGCAAATATAAACGGTACCTCCATATATTTACTGGACATAAAATATCCTTTTATTATTCAAACCTAGAAAACACAGAGAAGTTAAATCAAGCTCCACTCTATAAATATGTACAAGTATGATTTGTGCATCAAGTGAAAGTGTATTGCATGATATTTAAGACCACCATGACTTGTAACAAGCAGTCTAAATGAAACACAGAAGTCTCTTTCCTTAGCAAACGTTACATAAACAAACAGAGTAAAACCACACAAATACGCAATCTCTCTGTTAAACTAGGCAGAAAGCTCCTCAGTCTCTAGCATGTTTTTGATCAGTATAGTTGTTTTACACTGACTTTGTCAGATACCACACATGCCTTCTGAGACACTTCGTCTCACTTATGCTCTTTGGTTTGAGTGTGTGATTTCTCCTTTTATCTGCATGTCAACAATTATGTTGGGCTCTGAGATGTCTCTAGCTCATGAATAAAATCTTTTGGGGAAGGAAGAGGAGTAGGAAGGATATAAAAATCCTGGCAAGGATCAATGCAGCAGGTATTCTGCTCACCTGATGGAGGAAGGGTGCACAGCAGTGTGACACCCATCCTGAAATTAGCAGCACCATTTACAAATATATATATATTTATACACACACACACACACCCCCCCACACACACATTTTGTACCAGTGCAAGCAAAATTAAACTTTTGAAATTCCAACTGCTTTTATGGGAACAAACTAGAGAATGTAAACATCTCCTATATAAGCATTTTTCAAATGCAGTTGAGTATTTTTCCTAACAGTCTGATACTGAAGTCATTGCTTTGATTTAGATTTGTCATATTTGTGCATGGTTTAGGAAACACGTTTATTGCTATGTGTGTGAAGATTTTAAAATATACCTATATATATAAGTGTGCATCTGTGGGTAGTTTCCCATGAATGTACTAGTTTGAAAAAGGAATGAACTTTAAAAAAAGGTAATCTTTCGATGCCCTCCATTTATTATACTTTTCTTCATATCACAGACCAGTATCAGAACATGCAAAACCGGATTATTCTAGGATAAAACTAAAGCCAAAGATTTGCTCCAACAGCTAAAGTGAGTTCAGACAATCAAATCAGAGAAGAGCTAATTCAAGGTAAAACTGACTAAAAGGTTGTACAGTGAAGAAAGCAGGTTGTCAGCTGCTTTGCCCTACAAATCTGCAACTGCTGTTTGCTAACATAGACATAACTATGAAACTCTAGGGAATTTATGTGCCTATCTAATTTGTTTCTGTTTCTAGGACACACAAATGCAATTATAAATTGCTAAAATATGAAACATCGTGAATATGCCGTTAAATATTGCCACACTAGAGCCTCAGTCATGAATGGGGTACAAAATTCTTACAATAATTTGAATATTTCTTAAGATGTGCAACCAATATAAACACTCACTGAGCCTGCAGATTGATAAACTGCTTGATCTAATGGTATTCTTACAGTAATTTAAACTTGTCATTCCTTGATTCAGAAATGTGCATGGCAGAACTCAGAAAGATTGGGAAAAGTTTTAATGTTCATGTCAATGTGATTCTTGGATCAAGCATTTCAAATTTGCTAAGGCAGATAAGAACTGACTTTGGCAGGGGTAGATATGCAGGCTTCTTATCACCTCAGTACTAACTTTCATGTGAGTAAAAATTTCTGTGGACGTTTTCAGCAATTATAAAATCAGAATCATAGGATGTGTAAGGTTAGAAGGGACCTTTAGAGGTCATCTAGTCCAACCCTCCTGCAGTAAACAGGGATGTTTTCACTAGATCGGGTTGCTCAGAGTCCCATCAAGCCTGACCTTGAATATCTCCAGGGATGGGGCCTCCACTACCTCTCTGGTCCACCTGTTTCAGTGATTCAGTAGAACTAGCGGGATATTTTAAGGATTTTGTTCAAAGCTGATGAAAGAAATGACTGTTTTGACCAGAAAGCAAGACAAATCATACAGCAGCAAGCAAATCTAAGAATCTAAGCCTAAAATGCCACCAGGTATGTAGTTGGAAGATCTCTAAAAGAGAAAAGTAGTCTGTCATTTAACTAATTGACTTCTAAAACTCACCATTGGTCAGTGTGATGATTTTGACTTCTTGAGATACGGACTATAAAGATGCAAGAACTACATTAAAGCCCGTGAAGATTTTAATAATCTCTGTATGTTTTTGTGCAAAGAGGAAGCAAATTCAGGGTTTATTTCCTACAACAGAAATTCATTCAAACAGCTCCTTTGTCACAGGTTGCTTTAAGGGAATATGAATTTACTCACAATAAATAAGCCAGGAGGATAAGAAAAAAAAAATCTGATTTATTCAAAAGTCTGGACATTTTGACTTTATTTACAAAAATAGCCTCAGGAATTGTTTTCCTCCCCTAATCAGCTCTGATATTTTAAGGACAGTCACAATATGAGTCAGATGCTTTAAAAGCCACAACTGATTCTGCATCTGCAGGAAATATTTTAGAAGCATAAAAACTTTGTTAGCACTTTTATGATTAAATTTAAGAAGAGAATTGAAAATTGAGGATGCTATTCAAAATTGCAGTACTTTGTTACTATGATCATCATATTAAGAAGATTGTTTTTACATTCGTGTTTCCAACCTAATTTAGGAGACATTCAACTTAAGCATGGCAAAGTTTCCTGAAAGATGGGGGTTTGGTGTTTGTAGTAGAGAGATAGGGTGGAAGAATGTTCATTACAAACATAAGAGATCGTCTAAATCTCTGGAGACATTGAAAAGAAATTTTTATGATTCTCTAAATTTTATGAGTATATTTATGTTGTAAGAAAACTTCAGAAAGATATGTTGTGATGATGAAAAAAAGTAATGAAAAAGACTGCATTTTATTGCTAGGAAGATTTTTGAAAAAGAACCCTCCCCCCAAAAGATGCATACTTTGCATGACAGTGCATCTTATGGGTCACCAAAATGGATACTTTCACAAAATTTAGTGGAAAAGATTTTGATTCATTGTTTTATAAGCAGGGAACTGGAAAAAGAGCTCAGAGTGCCTGGAAAGCCTATGCAATTGTAATTTACCGAATTTTGATGAACCTCACTTCTATATATTGCTAATAATGTTGACAGAAAATTGAAAGAAATTGCCATAAATTATTATTGTATCATTACCTATACATGGTCCAGGAGTTATCACTGACATGTTCAAGATGACCACCTACATGAGATATTCATGAAGATTTTATCTTTCTGCTTAATGTCTGGGAAAATTAGAAATTTTATGGAGGAAAAAATAACTTTGATTTAAAATTTCCAAAGAATTTTCAATTTCAGAGCTGAAATTATCATTTGTGCTAGAAGTACATTTCAGTAGAAGTTTTCTGGCTTATTCTTCCATTTTCTCAATAATGTAATTTTTATCTTACGTGTTAAATTAATATTTAAGTTAATGCTTCCACATCAATACTGCATAATAAAATAATCTTTGATAAATTAAAGACACTAATTAAAAAAACCCCAAACCAACACCAAAAACCCCAAACCCCTGCACTGGAATGTTTTCCAGCCCTTTAGTCACTATTGCATAACTTCTATTATATAATATTTCGTTAATTATGGCAAATAAATACAGTTGTGGAGGGTTAGAAATGGGAATGCTAAGGTCCTATTTACTCACACATTATGTATTCTACGACTGGCCAAAGATGTTGTTTCACTCTACTATTACAATACTAGCCTTAATCCAGCTAATTATTTATTTCTTATTGTAGAATAACCATTCTACATTTCTTTGTTTCAGTTAGAACACATTTTTCCCAATATGCTGTACTGGCAAAAAACAGTTTCTGAAACCTTTTTCTAAGGTCATTTAGTAACAATGATCTTATCTATCACATCTCTAGTTTAGCAGAATTTGTAATTAGGGCCTTGTTAATAGTTAACAAAATATTAATAAAGAATCATTATCATAATGGTGCACATAGAAGTTTCTTTAAGTTAATGTTATATTAAACTACAGGAATAGTATCATCTACTAGCAGAATATGTTGGCTATGACACAGGTCTTAAGGACCTTTCCTGGTGTTCAGCTACTGACAAACCATACAGATAATTTATTCTAAATAAGTTATCCAGTGTACCCAGTTGATTCAAACTTTAAAATTCTGGAGGATTGTTATTAAGCATGTTTGCAGTTAATACTTTTGAATCACATATGTAAATTGCCTCTACAGTTTTTGTATGTATGTGTATGTGTGCACGTTGTGGTGGCTAGAACACTAATGTTGTGGACAAAGCATGCAAGATTCTTCAGTGTATACTTATGATTCAAGGCAAAGTCTGAAACGAGGATAGAATAAAACATTTTACTTTTCTTTGGTTCACTGTCTTTTCTCTGAAAGACCAAGTGATGGCAAGATGGCATTTGAGGACTATTTGAAATAGAAATTACTCTATTCAGTTCCCAATGTGTATGTTTGCTATCACAAAATGGATAAACTGTTAGAAATCAAAAACCCCTGAACAGGTTAGTTTCTCTATTTTATCAATCTTCTGCTTTGTTTAATGATCGCATATAATGTATAAATTATAGCCTACTGTAATGATAACTCTTCCTTGCTCCTCAGATTGTATAAATCCATCACACTATCACAAAGACTTTTGCTAGAAAGTGTTAGTGGTATATAACTAAATATCTGCTTTTATCCAAGAACATACATAATTTTCACAGCACTTCATAGAGTTCATTACCTCTGTGCACAGTATTAGTATATACATTGTGTACATTGCCTATTAAAATTTTTATAACATATCACATTTTTGAAAGTTAGTCTGGCTTCCAAAGCCTTTAAATCATACATACAATTTGCACACATGTGTTTCATATTGTACATATTACACTTCTGTTTATATAATTTTATTTATAATTTTGTCTATATTTTTTTTCAGAAATGTAGAAACTTTTAAAGGACAAATATGTCCAAAATTGTAATTTCTGCAATGTGAAGTAAAAAATAAGATGGAAATTAGGCCAGGTTAAGTAGCCAAGAAATCCTTTAAGTGTGCTAAAACCTGAAAGCACAAGTTTTGCTGATCTTCTCTGTACCAGAAGAAAAGAGACTAGAGGCAAGATGCTCATTTCTATTTTAAAAACTCACACCTACCTCCTATTTCAGTTTGTGTCTTAAACTGTGTTTAAGTCCCTTTTTCAGATACCATCTTACACTGCAGAAGACCAAAAATCTTATGTATGTCACTGGATTTTCCAATAAAATTCATGTTTGAAAGGACCCCAAGAAACATCTGTCTCATACCTGAGAGCACACTGGTTGCTGTGCCCTGACCTTATCATTATCTACACTCTCCCTGTTCTTTTTTCTCAAAGCCTGATCAAAACTCAGCCTAGATATAACCCTTACTGGTCCATTAATGATTTGAGGATTCACCAGCACCAGATCCATGTTCTGAAAATGCTGAGGCATTAAAGCCCACCCACATCCTCCAGCTCCAGCCCATAATGCCTTCCAGGGCAACTAGGCTTGAATGTTGTTTTAAAGCTGCTTCACTTTGCCTAGAAAGTCTAAATATATGGTGGATCAGAAGGGAAAAGGAATGCTGATTTCTAAAGGTAACAATGCAGGGAACAGAGTGCTGTGTTTCACAGACCAGGTTTACCTTTTATAGCAAAATTGCCTTTGTGTCCTAAAATATGGATTAAAAGATTTAGGCATTATCCAGGCGTGGCAGAATATGTATGTATGTGGAGGAAGTTATTTATATGAGATGAAATGTAATGCTATAATTGGCACTTTGAACTCCAGTTCTGAATGGCTGTTTAAATGAGATGGATTCACATTCAGAACACAGGGAGGATCCTTAGGACTTACGAATTTAACAAAGAAGTGAAAAATAATATAAATAAAAAGACCTGTCTGGATGCAATCCTGTGCAACCTGCTTTAGGTAATCCTGCTCTAGCAGGGGAGTTGGACTAGATGATATCCAGAGGTCCCTTCCAAGCCCTATGAATCTGTGAATCTGTAAAATATATACCCAAACAGCAGCTGAAATGGACATATATACTCTACGAAAAGGTCATTCTAGTGTTTCTGTAACTTGCAGAACTTCTGCTGACGATCAGTAATTTGAAACAATAAGGTACATTTTTTTCCAGGGTAGATCTTGACAAATCTGTTAAAATTTGTCAAATGTCAAAAGATAACTGTCATAAAGAAATTGTTAAAATATACCTGAACATTCACAGAATCATAGCAATACCTCATGTGAGTTTATTAAATAAATTTAGGAAGAGGAGAAAAACAGTAAAGTAAAGCCATAAAACCAGGGAAGAGACAAAATATAAAGCAGTTGGCAAATACCAACAGAAGGCTGATGGTTGTCAATAAATGTACAAGTATTTCAATTAGTTTCAAAGAAGAAGACTATCAAGAACCTGAAAAGCAGTAGAAAGTGTATATGAGAATATGTATGTTTTGTCTTTGTTTTTCAAAGTTATATTATTTTGGGCATAACTGCCTGGATAATGGCCATCACAAATCCACTTGGTCATATTCCTTTCACTACATCTCTATTTACATCAACAGGATTATTCTAGTAGTTCACATGGCGTGCTGGAGCACACATCCTATTTAGAAATTCCTAGGAAAGATAGTCATGTCAGCAGATTCAAACTTGTCTGCAATTAACATAAGGGATGCATTTACTGTCAATGAACTAAGGAACAGTCTAGTTTTAGTTTTTCTTCCTATATAAAGTGGCAAAAAACCTGAATGCTTATTTGGTTTCCAAAAAAATGTACACAAGGTTGTCTTTGAGCTAGGAAGGATTATGTGTGAAGATGTACCATATGACTGATAAGTTAACAGTGTTTATGTTCTTAATTTAGGACATGGATAGGCAGCTAATCATTTGGATATGGAAATATTCATGTTTGAAATCCCCCAAATTTACACCTGCAATTCTTTACGTTCTAATTATAATGGCTGTTTTCCTGAGTATGCTAAGACATTTTTCATAGACAAATGAATGACTCTGATTCCATATTTCTGAAACAGAATGACTCATATCTCATTACTATTTGGAGACGAAGTTCCCCTGTCAGTAATGCCTGAGTAACATGCTGTCAATAACTTCCCTCATACATATGGGCAGCCCGAAATAAACTGCTAACTCTTGGGTGTCTACATTTGTGACAATCTGCGAGCACATCACAGTATACTCTTGAGAACTCCATCAATGATTCTGCATCTGGTATGCAATTTAACCCACATACCAAGGACACGGGGTATATTGAGACTCAGGAATCCAACTTGTCATAGGGTCAAGCTGAATGTCTCGGAATCACACTGGAAGGTGAGGAAGCACAAAGACTCCTGGGAGATACCACATGAACTGCCACAAGAGGCAAAGGGTTTAATTCTTCAACACAGCTACTTTGGGTTTGGAATGCATACAGCTATTGGGTCTAAGCCATTTGTCTTTCGCTGTGAGAAGCGTCTGGTGATCTTTGCTGTGGGAGACACTGTGTTGCGTGTGGGAAATATACCTGATAATTCCCTGGATCAATACTTAATGATGCTGACTACACACTTTAGCTAAGGCAGAAGGAGCTATGCTTGTACAATTCAGTTTATATATGTGTTTGTATGTGTTTCTGGCAAGCTTGGGACCACAGGCAGAATTTTGGAACATATAAGGATGTAGTCTTCAGATGGTACTTCAATTTTTGCGAACTATAAAGTTAACCTCCTGGGAATACTTTCTGGTACAGCATAACATAATACTTTCATTTTGTGGTTGACAGGAAGGAATTCTGCCTCCCTGTTCACTACTGAAAAGATTGAAAAATCGTGAATGGGCTGTAGTGGACAAATGTCAATGTCATATCCCGTTTCATCTCCCTTCAGCGTCTCATGGTCTAAACACAACCAGAAGCTGAGCCCCCCCGCAGCTGCTGTCTCACCACTTCCCCCCAAGGGGTTTAGGAAGAAAATGAAAAAAGAAGAACCCCTAAAACTCATGGGCTGAGATACAGACAGTTTAATAGCATAAAAAAGTAGGATGATGATGATGATGATAATAATAATAATAATAATAATAATAATAATAATAATAATAATAATAATAATAATAATAATAATAATAATAATGCATATTAAAATATATTTAAAAAACAAGTGATGCACAAATGCAATTGCTCACCACTTGTAGAAGGAAAAATATCTCCTGATACCCAGTCTGTTTCCAAGCAGCAAATCTGCATCCTGTATAGCCTCCCCAGTTATGCAGGGGTCATGATGGTAGGGAATATCCCTCTGGCCAGCCCAGGCCAGCTGTCCTGGACGTGCTCTCCCAGCTTCTTATGCAGTTGGCAGGGTGTGAGGAGCTGAAAAGGCCTTGACACTGTGCAGGCACTACAACTACCTTGCAACAACTATAAATATTGCTGTGTTATCAACATCATTCTCATTCTAAATCCAAAAAACAACACAATACCAGCTACTAGAAAGAAAATCAGCTATCTCAGCCAAAACCAGGACATGGAGATGAGAACCAGCATAGCCTTCAATTTTATTAGTGTAATGAATTTTGAAAAGTGCAAGTGACCTCTGCTGTCTGACCACATGACCTTGAAAGGATATATTGATCACTTTTACTTCTGTGCTATCTAAATGTAACTTTATTATCTTGATGTCCCCTGAATATTTTGAGGGTTCCAACTATTGACAGAAGGATCATGACTTGACTTGGCACATGCACTGCAAGGGATGGTTAGGGCTCTTAAAGGGCTTCCCTCACTACTTGCACATTAATCCAGAAAAAGGGCAACATAAAATCCTTAGTCCAGAGTGATTGGCAAAGATCTGTTGATCCTTCTAGCACTGCTCCTCATATTTGTGCTTTAAATGCCTTCTTTAATGCCTTGAAGTGATACACTTTTGTCAAGAAACACTGTGTATTAGCACTGTCATATTTAAAGTGTCAGCTATAGAAACATCACTTCTCTTCCCTCTAGCAGCTCTCGGCTTCCTTCCCCTTATCATCCTTCAGTTACAGCAATATTAAGGGACTCCGGCAGAGAAGTCCTTTGCTTCAAAGCATATATATATACTATCAGGAGTTCAAACACCACAAAGGGGAGACAAAATAAGGCACTGAATCCAGCACACCAGCCAATCCCATGCCTCCAAAGCTGGCCACAGTTCAGTTCAGTTTTAGTTAAAATTTCAGCTGAGTTTTACCAGTATATGCTCACAGGAGAATAGACCCTCAGGATACTGTCCATAGAGACAATAACTGTAGCAAATGAAACACAATTTCCTGGTTACTCACTTTTATCAGGATGGTTCATATAGAAATTGCAAGGTAAGTTATATACCAACTCTAAGCTGAATCCTGCACTCCTAGCTTTGTGATTAAAATACATTGTTCATTTTTTTCATTAAATAATTCTGGAGCCACAGCTAGCCAGAGGCTGGTGTTAAGCCAACTCATGCGCTCCCAGTTAATAGCAGTTCATCTGACAGCTATGAATATCAGAACAACTAAATTCAAGTACATTTTCTGCAATGCAATTGGTGAAGAAGGATACTTAATAGTCTATGTCTTGGTGGGGCAGTAACCCACAAACTGTTTGACTGTGAGAAGTTAATGTGGTATGTCCATGGTGGTAAAGAAACCACATGGTGCTTCTCTTACCTCGATAATGAAGCTTTCCGCTCTGCTGTGAAGAGGTCAAAGAAAATGGCAAGAAATCAAATGTGCAGTGGATAATAATCAAAATTAGTAGAGGAGTTGGAAAAAAAAATTATAGGTTACTTGCCACTGTTAATTGTAGGTTTTGAGGCTTTTGTTTTAATTTCAGACATCTATGTAAGAAGAACCATTAATTAACCTCATTCAGTACCAACTCATGAACATGTATATTACACACTGTTTGTTGATAATAGGCCAGGCTGTGCTAAGAAAGGAACGTGTTCCAGTAGCATGTCACTGAAAAGAAAGATGGGGTGGATGCTTAAAGCGTGGCATTCTTATATGAGATGACCCTTTTCTTCTTGCACTGAACTGTTGCCGCCTTCTGTCAAAAGCGCTTGGTATTTGGGCTATAGTCCAATTACTGTATTGATCAAAGCACATTCTCTGGCTCACTTGCAGGACTTGGATAATAATAATAGTGTTTAAAATTGTTTATTTCAACCTTGCGAACTGTCACTGCTCTAGCCAAATTATATTATATTTTTTCAGGTCTCAGAGGAAAAACAGCATAGGAAATCTGTATATATGCTGAAACCAGCTGCCCCCACATCTGATGGGTAAAGTCAGGTCCTGTATTTGCATCAAGCTCTTTTGGAGTTTTGATTTTGCCTGTAGGTAGGGATGATCTTTAAAAAGCAGCAGAATTCGTTGCAGTGATAGGTGTCAGGTAAGGGGTAAGAGTGCGGTGTGTGGCTGGGGGGGCCCTACTGTTGAGTCACGAGGTTCAGAAAGGACCCCTTTGCTTTCTAGACTCCATCTTAGAGAGGAACCTGCAGTTATGTCCAGTCTTAGTCCTGGACTTGGTTAACAGTTATCAGAGTCAGTGTTTTCCTGTCAGAGCCCCCAAAGGACTGTCAATTAAACAGTTTTGCAAAGTTGAGACTAAAAAAAGTTTAATAATGTAACAGTTATGAAAGATCTTGATTGCCATTTTTAAATGCACCTACTGCTGTAGCATTAATATATGACTATGATCATAATTTAAATGCTATGGTTATAATGAAATGCTAACAAAATACTATCCCAGGTATAATCACCAAAAGGGGGAAATCACAACTGCTTACCAAGAAGACGTCCCTGTCTTGGACAGAGGAGAAGAATAGACCATAAACTGCTTCTTCAGTGTCTTTAATTTCATCTCTCCCCCATTGGGAGTATCTTCCTCAATACCCTTTATATCCCAATCTTAGTTATTCCCTCCCAGGGATGATCTGGGTGGAACATTGAGTAGTATAGTCATCCATGTTTATCATGTGCTGTATTTTGCTAATTAGCCTATTTAGGGGTGTCAACTTTAATATTAATTTTGCAGTTAATGAGGAATAAGGGTTCACTCTAGGCAACGTGGCCTTCAAAAATTTGTGTAGAAACCGTCTGTCTGTTTATCCCACATTCTCAAGCCAACTAGGGCCGTCCTGCTGCCCCAAGACTACTTCCTTTGGCTGCTTCTCACACCAACACTGTGGATCTCCATCCAGAATATTTGTGTAACTGATAAGTGGAAACCTGTGCTTTTAACCTCTGAGCTGCAATTCCTACAGTAATAAAACAAGGTATCTATGTGTGAAGAGTAATGATATGTGAAAGTAATGGATAAGGTATCCTGCCCCAAATCATGTGGTCTCCCGTTTTGTGAACAGCATAGATTCACCTAATTCTTTTCATTCTTTGTTTTTATCTAACATTTCTAAACAATTAAAAAAAATACTGAAGGGTGTGCAGACCTAGATTTATGGAAGTCTTACACAGGTTATATTGCATTATTATTTAGCTGTCTTATACCTATTTATGAAATTTTAAGGCTAGATTATTATTATTACTTTTAAGATTTTATTATTATGTGAAAACTTAATATTATTACACTACCTAGTATTAGAAATATCTTTTAATTTTAAAATAAATTAATAGTAAAACTCAGATATTTCAGTTCATTTCAGTTCCATCACGCAGAAATTCTTATCTTTCTTGTGGTCTGGACTGAAGTCAGGCAAGGAATGAAAATAATATAATTTCTCTGCTTCCAACAACACAGTCTACAAAGACTCCTACATCTCCTGTTCTAATGCCTCACTGTCCACTATTTATCATGGGACCTTTACAATTTCATAGGAAAATGTATGTTTAAAACTTCTGCTGATGTGACCTTTTCGCTATGTGTATTTCAATGCATCTGATCTCTCCAGGACTTTTCATAGTTTCCTCTAGGTACCTGCAAAATACAGACTTGTGAGTATTTGTTAGAAATTATTTGAGAGAGACTCAGGTATATACAATTCAAAGTAAAAGTAAGTATTAAAAGAAAAAACTCATGTGAAAGCAGGTGCAGAATGGGGATAGATCAGCAGCTGAAGTATCAGGGCACATATTTGCCACTCTGACAAAACTATGCTATTTGGGGATGTGTAACTCATGGATAGTGAATTTATTTTACTTTGGCAATATTGACCTATTTTGAGTGTGATAGACTTTGTCTCCAAAGTAGCCTTTTTCTTTGTGTGAGACTGATCATACTTCAAATTATGTGCATAACTATAAGCATCCTCCTTAAATAAAGCATGTGCTGCTACATTCTAAGGCCTGAAGAAATATTTGTGGACATGTGGAAAAGAACAATAACTTTTTCATATTTCTAAATGAAAAATAAGCATGCAATTGTGAATTAAAATTGTTTTTAAAAATATTCCAAGAAAAATAATTAGTATAACTGTGTCAATATTTAAGAATTCCTCCATGAATATTTGTTAGACATTTTCACATGGATGAACTTTACCCTTAGCCACTGCTTTTTCATTTAGTTTCTAAAAGCACTTGGAACCAAACTCAGCTGAGATAAATATTTCCTAACCAATGGTTCCAAATACTTGCAAATGTGCCTGTTAAGCAGGAAGCAACATAAAAAAGGTTTCTGGAATAATCATAAATAAGCGTCGTTTGCTGTATTTCAATTCTGTAAGATAAGTAAATTCCCACTGTCTGTATAAAAAATAATTTCAGGAACAATAAAAGTTATTTCCAATGCAATAATTTTAGTGTTACTTTCATTTAAGTTTGCATTCATTTCAGAATTAATTCTGAGCTCTTTTACTTCAGATTAGTTCTTACTTGAATGAGTTTTTATGCCTAAAATTAACATACTTTGAGAACCCCCTTCAGAGGTGTATCTAGGAAGGCATCAGCACTGCTATAAGGAAGAAAATTAATTCCTGTCTAGACAGCCAGCAACATGCACCCCTTTTGTCTTCTGTATCTGTAAATTAATCCCCGAACCATTTGGGTTATCTGTTTCTGCTGCAAATGAATGGGCGTGTTTGAGTTACTGGCTTAACTCCAGTCAAAGCTGCGACTGTCATTCGCTGCAGAAGTACATACCTCTCCCAACGGTGCACTTGCTCAGGAAAGAAAAATACAAGAAACAAGATCTGTTTTGTGGGACCTGGTGCACGTGACAGCTTCTGGACTCTGTTGTCTTGTTACCTGCAGGACTAGAGCGGTAGGCTTTTAGGGAAAGGGCGGTGACAGAACCTTGTGTCCAGCACATGCCAGTCCAACACATGCAGTGGGAGTTGCACAGTGCTTTGACCTGCATAAAATTAACAGCCCTACATCTGTAAGTCTGCAGTCTTTCACTTGTAGCACTACAGCCTACCTTTCATTCTGTATGCAGCCTGCCACATGTGCAACACCCTGGGCTGCTGCGGCAGTGCCTTTTATCCCAAAGGGCTGTTATCCTTGCAGCCTTGCACTGAAGTATTCAGGAAAAAAAGATTATTACATCTGTAAAATGATGGGTGTTTTTGGGTTTTTTTGTAGGAAACGAATGCCATTGAAAGTGAATTTTCCCTTTCTAGCCCTTGTATCTTATTTTTTGGTTAATATTCTTATTCTAGGGAACAAATAAATCTTAATAGATAGGTCTGGTAGATAGTAGTCATATAGGCTAGAAGCTGATAAGCATTTGCTGATAATGCACATGCAGAAAGCTAAACAACCAACTGATGTGTACAACATCTGTGCCTGATAAAAGTATGCTCTTGTAAGCACTATTGCTGTAATGAAACAGTCGTGATGAAATCATATTTTTACAGTGTAAAAAAATCATTCAGAGGAACACCTTATGTAAGGAAGAGTATGCACAGAAGAGAATAATAAGCTGGGAACATCCTCACCAGTTCTTTTCTTGGCTGGTGACTAGGAGAGCTTTCCCTGCTTTCCCTTTCCCTTGGCTTGTTACGCTACATTGCTTTTTGCTGAATACACTCATGACCTAGTCCAGGAATAACTCCTTGTCCTTGCTTAAATAAGCATTTTTGAAGATGTCCATTTCATCTTGGTTGACTCTGTGTTAATACAGGAAACTAAAATATTTATACATAAAAGGAAATGGATAAATATCCTCCTTCAAATACTATTAAGCAACATTGCTGTGACAAAACAGAATAATCCAGACACCTATCAATATTTAATCAAACATTAATTCTTTACTTTTTCAAACAGTCAATATCAAATGGATTGGTACTGCTAGATTTTCCTAGTTCTTTTCATAGACTGAACAATTAATTCACATTAACAGGACATATATAATTGCTAAATATAAGCCATTATATGACTGAACAATATAGAAGTTAAATTAATTTTTTTAAAAAGATTTTATTTACATCCCAGTGCACTAATTGCAAATTTAAAAAAATGATTCTGTAGTTGTTGTTGATCTAAGCTTGATCTATTGCGATTACTTTTTTGTCCTCTGTTCTACACTGAAAGAAATACTACTCCTTGCTGCTAGGCAGCTGCCATTTTGCTGCACAAAACATACGGAAAAATCTGTCTCACAAGACTTTGTTATATGTTTATTCTTCAGAAATAATTTTGAGATCTTTCTGTACAATGGCAGCCAAATCATGTGGTGTGGTAAATAAGGGGAAGATAGGGCTTTCTGCTTTTTATAATGTATTAGTCAGAAAATGCTAATAAAAGGATTTTGAACTAGATCACAGACTCTCTGCTTACGCAGAAAAAACCACAACAATTTATAGAGATTTGATACACACAATATACAGAACCTACCCCTTAATCACGTCTGTGTATGATTAATTTTAAGTAAGAAATTTGAAAGATTGATCACAAATTAGGTTAACATGACAGTTGCATTAACCTAATACTCAGGGGAACCCAGTTGGGGACAAGGAGGTCTATGAGGTAGCTACTGTACCAGCACAAGATACAGATGCACAAGGCTTCTAAGCCAGACAGAGTAGGTGAAGAAAGGTGGGATGATAGGGGGAATGGAAACCAGGAGATAATGCTGGTTTCAAGATACCAGTAGCTGACTACAGCAACTTTTTGGAGAGTGTCAAAGTAAAAAAGAGTTTTAAGTGCCACATAAACAAGCATCACACTATCCCTTTGGTGATATTTGTAGGGAAATTTCATCCCTGAAAAAGGCAAAACTTCTTGTAAAATCTATCCAGTTAAAAACGGAGCCTGACTGAATGAACCTAATGCTAGTGAGAGTTAACCTTCTAGCCTTGAGTGGGAGAGCCTAAGTGGACAAAAAGTAGACTGTAAATATTTTTTTGGTATAGGTGGCAGGGAGTTCAGAGTGGGGTGCTGAAGGAGTGGCCCCCCACAGGACACAGAGGAGCCCATCAGCCAATTCAGTGGCACCTCTGGGAAAAAATATTTAAGAAATGTCAGAAAAAACTGTACAGATAGCAGAGGAGGGAAAAGTGATTAAAAAGGAAAAAAAAGAGAGAGAGAAGGTGGGAGAGGAGTTGCTTCAGGTGTTAGAGAAGAGATTCTCTGCAGACCCATGGGAGAGACTGTTCTGAATCAAGTTTTTCCTGAAGGACTGTAGCCCATGTGAAGGATGCATGCTGAAGCAGGATGAAAGTGAGAAGGAGAGGAACTCTTATGGCCTACCGTAACCTTACTATTCCTCATCCTCTTTGTGTTGTATGGGTAGTGGAGAAGCTGGAGGTAGAGTTGGAAGTGAAGGAGTAAAGGAATGGAGGGGTGGGGAAAGGTATTGTTTTTATGTTTGTCTATGTTTCTTATAATCCAAATCTATTTTAATTGACAATAAATCAATCCTTCGTGTCTTTTTTGCTTAGCTGTTGCCATCATGTCTGTATCTTTACCCATAAGCTTCCTTATCACATTTTCTTCTTCTGTCCTGTTAAGGAGGGGGAGTGAAAGAGCATCTAGGTGGCTTTCTGACCCTTAGAAAAGATTAACCCAACATAGCTGTTTATGTGAAAGAGGAGAAAAATCATTAGAAAGACTTCCAGAGAAGAAATAAGGTCATTCTGACCTAGAGATATTATTTTATTGCAGCAATCTGAATGACTATCATAAGGATAACTGCTTATTTGGACACAATGGAAGATGTTGCCACAGTGAAAAGTAAAATTAAATGAGGTTGGTAAAATTTGTATTTGTATTGACAGTTCAAAATGGCTCTATCTTATATTAAATGGGGAAAGAATGGAAATGATAAGTTAGAAATATAAAAGATGTATGGCTCTGATGTTAGATTTGATGATGCTGTCCACAGTGGTACAGAAGGAACTAGAGGGTTTGAACACAGAATACTAAGATCTGCTTTTTAATCTTACTAAGTCTTATCTGATGACTAGTTATCCATGATAGATCTCAGAGAAACAATGAGAGTTTGGACCAAAACAGTAGCTATATAAATGTGTTTTGTATAAAAACCCTAAAGTTTAATATAGGCTTGTGCAAAAGATTACTCTTCCAAAAAAAAAAAAAAAAAAAAAAAACACATTGCAGGATCAGGTTATAAGTGCATTAATTTTTGAGTTGGAAAAATATGTTTGAATTCAAATAGTTAAGTTCTTATATTTGTGTCTTAGAATCTCAGTATTGATATTATCAGTTTGCTTTCAAAGTTGTGGGTTTCTGTTATTAAGTCAGATATCTGAGGTTTCATTATGGGTTTTTTTCTGTCATTTTAATTTCTGATTAGACTTTAACAAAGAATGGAATACATCTTTCCATCAGAGTCACTTTGTTATTGCTATTCACATTACAAATGAATTCATTAGCATTCTCATCACAAAATCCAAGTTCATTATCTGGTAAGACAAAAATTTCTTCAGATACATCTTGAGGTATTTGATTTGCCTTATTTATATTCTCAGTAGGCAACTTTCACTTGCTAGAGATGAGTATAGGTAAATCGTGATTCTGCTCATTACTTTATCCTGATTGAGATTTTTTCTGTCCTTTGTAACATGGAATCCTTATTTGTTTTCTTCTCCCTTTGTTTAATTGGTTCGTGACTCTGAGATACAGTGTACATTCTGTTCTTGACTGCAAAAAACAGATTCAATTTTTTAAACCTGTAGTTCATATTCAACAATATATTAAATTGAAAATCATATTTGGGTAATAAATAAAACAAAAGCTTAACTATTTTAAATACATATTAGCTGGAATATGTTTATTATTGAATGAATTATGGACATAGTGTTAAATCTGTACAACTTATTTGTGGGGGGTGGGAGCAGCTTTTGCGTTTAGTCTCAGCTTTCCCTGTAAAAAAGTACGTACTTTCTACCTGTTAATCTAAAACTTTTGAACCCTTCTCCTATTCAGTTTAGTCCCATTCAGTTCCACTACACGCTGAACCTTGTGCCAGACCTTCATTAACAGCCCAATATATGCTCCCAAGTAGGAAAACAGACTATGCCTAGAATATAGACTTCAGCTGATTAAAATTCCTCAATAATCATCTCTATTTTCTGTATTAATCTGTAGTATTTTCTCAGGAGTCTGTGTGGTCCTTTCTTAAGAGCTAGTAAAAACTTGCAGATTATTCTAGTTAGTGGTGGAAGTGCCCTAGAGGAACACTTCCTCACCACGTAGCCAGGCCACTGGAATATTAGAAAGCATCATGTTTTAAAATAGCAAGCTAGACATAATTACTCACCACCTTTATTTCCCCATTTTAATTACAGAGTTCAGCCCCAGATGGCGGCTGGACACTGTGCGGCTGCTCGCTCACACACCTCAGGACGGTTTACTGAGACAGCACAGGGAGATGGAAACAGCAACAACAACAGGACTGAGAACAGAATGTACAAAACTGATGATACACAATGCAGTTTCTCCCCAAAGAAATGTACAAGTCAGACTGCACACTGAAGACTCATCATGAAGTCAGATCATCCCTGAGCCACATGTCCTGGAGCCACCCTGCACCCCACAGAGAAATCCCCTTTGTATAAAAGGATGACATCATATGTTATGGAATACCCTTAGGTTAGTTTGGGTCACCTGTCCTGGCTGTGTCACATCTCCATGTCTGGTGACAATTAACTCTATCCTAGCCAAACACAGGACAGAACCATGTCTTTATTCAGTTATTCCTATGAAAGTGTTCAGTATCACTGTGAGACATCCGGGGGGACATGAAAGAACAGCTTGTTTTCTAACAGAAGAAGCACAGATATTACAGGAAGCCTAGGATATTTTTTAATGGCAGATAGAGTCTAGGAAGACATCCAAGAACATCTGGGGAGGTGGCACATTGCTTCTTTTTATGGAAGCAAATTGGTTGGGGGCAGCCATAGGTGCAGTGCCCATGAGATGGTAGAATTCAGTATTCTATGTGGAAAGAGCTGGGCTATAAATAGGATTACAACCCTGGATTTCAGGAGAAGCCTTTTCAAAGACCTGCTTGGAAGAATCCTATGTTTTAGGGCTCTAGATGGTAAGGAGGCCCAAAAGAGCTGGTTTATATTCAAACATCAATTCCACCAAGCATAAGATATGTGCATCCCCAAAAATAGGAAATCAAGCAAAAGAGTAAGGAGACATGCATGGATATGCAAGGTGATCATGGAAGTTTGTTGAAAATGAGAAATGGGACTGGCCACCTGGGAGCAATACAGGGATATAGTGAGATAATGTAGTGATACAACAAGGAAGGCTAATGCCCATTTGGAATGAAAACTTGCAACAGATGTCAAGCACAACAAGAAGGGCTTTTTCAAGTACACTGACAGCAAAAGCAACACTAGGGAAAATGTGATCCCACTGCCGAAGGAGGTGTGTGCCTTGGTGGTGGAAGATACAGAGAAGGTTCAGTTACTGAATGCTACCTTTGCTTTAGTCTTTACTGTTAAGGTTGACCCTCAGGATGCCCAGATCCTGGAGGTAGCAGAGGAAGTATAGAGAAAGGAAGATCTTCCCCTTGTTGAGTGAGCATAGCACTAGTAGCCAAGGACCTCTGAACTTCAGTGGTGTGTTGAAAATCTAGAAGATACTTTTTTTTTCCCCCCAAGGAGGATTAATGCATGATGCTTTTATTCATACAAATAAAACCACTTTTCAGAAGATGTTGACACCTCTTGAGTGCACACTTGCACCGCATATTAGGTACCTAAACCTTATTTTTTACTGTATTATTTTTTCTGACTGGGTCATTCTTACAATTCTCCTCAGATATAAGGATGAAGATGACTTAAAAGAAGTATCCTACTGCCTGTTTAAGACATAGCATACACGCTTTCTATTTTGCCTGACAGCTATTCTAATAGTGGTATCATATATCCAGAAAAGTACATTGGCTTGTAGGCATGCTTGTATATTCTTAAATGGACTTGTACACTTAAACTCTAAGACTTAAAACATTTAAGAAGAGATAAAGAAATACTGATTTATGATCAACACTGAAAAAGATAGGACTGAAATTCCTTGTTTTTCCCAAGGCATAATGAAAAAGACCTGGCACTAAATGCAAGGTAGGTTGCACTTTGATAAAAGTTTATTCCATTGCTGGCAATGGAACAAACCAGATGCTTGGAGCTACGCGTTAGATTCTAGTACGTGACTTGAGAACTGAAGAAAGCTTTGAGCAAAATGTCCAACTCAGAGAAACTCTTGTTTTATCTGTGCTATGATTGAGAGGGATTTTAATACAACAAGACTGTGCTGTCCACTAGCACCATTTTTAAAGAAGACTGACCATACCCACGGAGCCTTACCATGCAAATACCTTACGTAGCCTTTGGCCAACCTGTTATTTGCTATATTCAATTTCATGATAATACCTGGCACAAAAATTGTCAGAAGTTCATGACAACTAGTGGGTCTTAAGCTTCCTCTGGTTGCCCCGTTTCTTTTTTCCTTGGCTTTGGTGGGCTAAGGGTAAGTGCATATCAATATGACAGAGCAGGAACACAATAACAACTTTCAGGTGTCCCAAGGAATAAATCCCTCAGGGATGCAAGAGCAGAACTTGCTCTGACCTGTCCCTGACAGAGGGTCCTCTCTGCTGCTGCAGCTGCTGCAGCTGTGATGGAAACTGGGACCAAGAGTCTGACCACGAGGCTCAGGCAAGTTGCTTTCTGGGGGAAGAAATCTACTTTGTCTTTTCTTTGTATTTGCTTTTCCTTCTTCTTGGAGAGGCTAGGAATATGACCAGTGATAGATATGCCTCCAGAATTCTCATGATTTCTGTTTTCCTGTGAGGCTGGGAGGTCAAAATTCTCTGGCTGTAATGCAGGCCTGTAATTATCCAACATAGATTGGAGTAGCAGAAGTGGGAGTGGATGTGCTATATGTACACATATGGAAGTGTGAGAAATGTCTTCTCCCCAAAGGCCCCTTGCTGCTGTGGAGGGGGCAGGAACCCTGAGCATGGGGCTCAGCCTGGCGTGAAGCTCCCTGTGTGAGTCAGGGATGCCCTTGTGCTTTCCCCACTGCTCCTTTTGATTTAGGGCTATCAGGTTGAGTAGGTTCTCCTCCCCCTCTATTCTGCCCTTGTGATGTCATGTGTGGAGTGGTGTGTCCAGGTCTGGTCTCCTCATCTCAAGAAAGATGGGCTATCACTGGAGGCAATCATTCTCCAGAGGTGTCCTCTTGCCCTACCATTCTGTGATTCTATGAACCTGGACACCCGGGGTTTGATTCTGATCTTTATGCCAAGATCTGGAATGGAACCTTCAGGGACTCACCAAGAGATACTGCAGCTGCAAATACGTTTAGTTAATAGGACTAGCCTATAAGTGACACAAATGACAAATAATAATACCTATAATGTGGACATCAGATCCTTGCCATCATTTCTTCTCTGTAGATCCACACTTTTCATTCTACATGGCTTGCCAATGCAAGTATAAACATAGTATTTTAAAAGAAGGGGAGATCTTGTGAAGAACTATCATCTAGGCCTTGCTTCAACTGTCTTCGATGAGTATATATTACTTCTTGGTCAATGGTATCACTCTATTTTACTGAATCAACAGGATCCTTGATGACTCTAACAAGAGTTCAATGAGTAGGATGAAACAAATGACATATGAGCAAATTTAATGTTGTAGTGTTTATAAAAACAAACCAAGGATGAGATTTCTTTAATAATATCAATGAAATGGTATTTACCACGATTGGATCAAACTTGAGATAATGGTACATATTTTGTTTAAAACTATCTGTGCACTGAAGCAGTATACCACAGGTGTTAGTATTTTACTCTTCAAACAGCACACCTACACTTTCAAATAATGGAAGTACTTGAGGGAAAAAAAGCTGTTGAGCAGAAGCCACTGAGACGTGCTTTGGCAGAGATACTAAAGGGAGGATATTAACAGCACAATAACTTTCCACTCTCGCTATTTACAAGCACCTTTTCTTTTTCAGCAATTGTCTGCTGCTGTGAAGAAGCAGCAGCTTGTAACTTTCCTCCACCAACTCACATTTGCACTGCAGCTGAGTTAAAGTATTGTGGGACAGAAAAAAATCTGTCTCAATGTTGTTTAAATATATGATATTTTGGTTACTCTTGCACTGTATTGAAAGACTTCAACAATACTATTATTGCTTTGGTGCTTGTTTTTGTTCTTATTGTTTCTACAATATTTGAAAAGCCTTGCTACTCATTATCAATGTATGTGTCCCTATTTACCTCCGTATTTTTATCTTGGGGAGATAGACCCCATCGATAACACTTCTGCAAGTTTGGATTATGAAATACTGCTATAAAACCCTCTCAGTCTGTCAAACCCTTTATGGTTGCAAATGATTCATATTTACCTTTCATGATAAAAAGGAAGCATATATGTAATATTAGATGTTTCTTAACTGCTCTGAAAACTGAAAAATATGTAGCTTCATTTATCCATCATTACATCAAAGTAATGTGCACTTGTTCTGGAAAAATGAAGAACTTCTGTTGACCTTTTAGGAAAAAAACAGCACCTCCTTTAATTTTCAAATGCACTTTGACTTAAACAGTAGAAGCACTTAGCCACAAGAAGTAAAAATGAAAGAATAGAAAAACTGCTAACAGAGGAAGTCTACATATTGTGTGAGGGAGTTGTCCTTTTTCCAATTTCTGTATTACTGCTATGAGTTGCTCCATTGTAAGATTTACACTGACCAAGTTATGTCTTTGGTAGACTCACTAAGTTTCTTCACAGCAGAGCAAATTTAATACAGATTGGTGCCATAGTAGCAACAGACAAATTGCTTTTGCTAACCTTAGGGTTCAGATAAAACCTCTTCATGTCTGTTTGAAACACATAGCCCTCTAGGGCATTTTGTGCACAGATGAGCTACGTTGTGGTGTATTTTGGCTGTTCAAGATGTCTTCACTGCCTTTACTCCCTAATATTTTGAAGCCTGAATGGCTGAATCGTTAAGCCAGGTGCTCCCACTTCCTCTGCTAGGATATCAACCATAGCTTTGGGGAAAGCAACCAAGAACCCTGACTAGGAAATACAGTTACTCACCTGGGAGAGGTGGTCAGAACAACAATAGCTTTAATGTCCTACTGTACAGTACACAAGTACATTGCTTCTCTTTTATTACCTGTAGCAACCTGATTCATGCAGTTATCTCTGTGGTGGAGACACAGGTCAGGGTTAGCTATATGCATACATACTTTAACGGCCTCTTCCTTGAAAATGGAGTAGCTGCTATGAAACTGCTCAATAGCCATTAAGAATTGTGAGGCATAGTTGGAAGGTGCCTGAAATCAAGAAGGGATTTCATGCTTTCTGTTGAAAGTCAGTGACAAGCCTGTATGTGGGAAGATGACAGAATGACTGGCCAGTGAACAGTCTTGTTCAACACCAATTTCAACATTTTACTGTTTAGAGTATGCCATAGGAGGATGCCAAGATTTTTCTTATTTTAGTTTGATTAAAAAGATTTAAAAGTACAGTTCTGGTGTTACATTTTACATTTTCAATCAAAAATTGAAAATTTTTGCTGCAAGAAGCCTTAGCTTGTAGTCCAGATGGCAGATTGTTGCGATGAATGCTGATAAAACTCTCTTCATTAGTAACTTTTATTAGATAGAAAATGTTTTACAATTTTTTTTTAAAAGATGGCCATCTTTTTGACTAATTTTGAGGTCTTTTTATCTTAGACTTTCATCCTTTGTCAAATATCTCTTTTTTAAAGCTGTTTTCAGTACAGCAGTTACTCTAGGTATAACTTTGTGACATTCATAACACAAGAAATAACACTTCTGGTAAATATTTCTCAATGGAAAACAGAAATTGACCTATCAGACAAACAAAACACCCTCCCTTCCATAAGCTATACACAAAACCTTCTTTCTCCTTTTCCTTTTGTATATATATTGCATCTTAAGAGCCCAGTCTGCACTTGATTTCTACATGTCACATAAAAGGTAAGAGTCTGTTGTGTGGCAGAAGTGTTGAGTCATGAGGTTCAGAAAGGATCCCTTGCTTTCTAGACTCCTCAGAGAGGAGCCTAGGTGCAGCTAGGTCCAGTCTTAGTCCTAGGCTTGGTCAACAGTTCATGTCTAAAGGATTATATCTAATACCCTATATCAGAGTCAACATTTGCCTGTTAGACCCCCCAAAGAACTTTCACTGAAACAGTTTTGCAAAGTTGAGAATAATAGAAAGCTAATAAAGTTACAGTTACAGAAGTTCATGACTGCCATTGATAAATGCACTTACTGCAGTATCACTAATATTTGACTATGATAATAATTAAAACTCTCTGATTATAATGAAATGCTAAAAAAATACTGTCCTGGGTATTCTCACCAAAATGGTGAAATCTCAGTTGCTTACTAAGAAGGGCGTCTGTCATTGACAGAGGAGAAGAAGCACAGACTGCCTCTTTGGGGTCTTCAATTTCATCTCTCCCTCAACAGGGGTAGCTTCCTCAATACTCTTTATACCCTAATCTTAGCTGTTCCCTCCCAAGGGTGACATTTAACGTGATTTTGTAGAATTGAGTACTGTAGTCATCCATGTTTACCACTTACTGTTTTTTGCTCATTAGCATTTTTAGGGGTGTCAACTTTAATATTAATTTTGCGGTTAACGAGGCAAAAGGTTTCTGTGTAGAAACCCTCTGTGTTTATTGCACTTTCTCTAGCCAAAACAGAGCCTCCCTGCTGCCCTAAGACTTGTCTTTTGGCTGCTTCTTAGGATCTCCATCTAGGATATTTGCATAAGAGCTAAGCAGAGACCAGTGCTTTTAACCTCTGAGGTGCAGTTCCAATGCTAGGGTGTCCTATTTTTCCTGGTATTACCTTGTCCTACTTTAAGGTGTATTTTGTTTGACGTGGGCAAGTCAGATTTCTGCTACATATCATGAAATACCAAAGATTAGTGCCACTGCTGTGTTATCTCCTTTTAATTTGGCACCACTTAGTTAACACTGAAGGATTTGTTTGCATGCTGAGAATTGACACAGGTAATATTCCTTTTTGTATGGTATGCAGACAACTGTATCAAAGATCTACATTTTTTAAACAAAAAACCCAACCCAATGTTCTTTGGTTGCAGTTCACTGTTTTTCTGATATGTCTTTGTATTTTAGATTTTGCTTCTGGCAGGATTTAAAAGCATGACAGTATTCATAATGTTTAGAGTGACTTCATTAAGATACTTGATAAATCCCACCAAGAACCAACATACACCTGCCAGTAAGTCCTAGCATTTTGCTGCTACATAATTTTGTTACAACATTTGTCAAATTATTATTGTTCCCAGTGCATAAAAGTTGGTAGCAAATATATCTCCCCAGAGAGCTCTAACTGACACACAGTTCGTCAACATTTTAAGAGCTGAAGCCAGAAAAGTAGATTTTTCTTCTTCAGATATGCATGCTAGAAAGGCAGGAGGGATGATAGCATCACAGGAGGAAGAGAATGGTGTCAGAATAGCTCTGTTATGAAGTAGAGCACTTCAGAAAAAAATATCAGCACATGATTTTTGCACTTTCTCAAAAATACATAAGGAATAACAACCATCAAATTGTATGAGTGGGAAGTAGTGTTGTGTAAGTCTGAGGGTTGTGTATTGTTTTGATTTAATGAAGTCCTATAGAATGACATGAGGGTAAGTTGCATTCCAATTTTGAACACGATTTCCATCTATTTTTGCAGAGAAATAATTTGTTCAATATACGTTCTTTGACCTTCCTGATTTCGGTATGCTAACTAACAGGACACTGCATTCATGTATGCCTTAGAAACATAAAACTAACTCTGAAAGAATAGGTTCCTAAGATGAAACTTACTTTATCTACTGGAATCCTCCCAAATAAGAAATGTATAATGACAGGCCGAACCTTACATACAAATTTTGTTTATTTCTATACTAAAATGAATTTAATTCTAAATGAGACAGTGTATCTTGCTTACCTACAGCTCCCTTCATTAACATGGGAGAAGAAAGATGTTCTTTCACTTCCTAGTCAAAGCTCCTCTTAAACTTGCATTAAACAAATGGCTCCTCTTGCTGAAAAATAGTGTCCAAGGACAGAGGAAAACATTATATGGATTTTCTTGTTTTATTCCCAAAGTCTGTGCCTTTCCTGCTTTGCTGTTATGCTGATGATGTTAATTCTGTATGTGGGTAGATTTGTTTGTACTACTAACTAACAGTTGTGCCAATTTACAGGCAGTATGAGACAGAGTGCATTCATTGCACTCACTTGTCTGAATTATAAGACTTATTTCCACCAGTTGTGGTTTAACTCCATCTGGCAACTAAGCAACACGCAACTGCTCACTCCGCTCTGCCCTGGTGGCGCATGGGAGAGAATAAGAAGAATAAAAGTGAGAAAACACCTGGGTTAAGATAAAGACAGTTAATAGTTAAAGCAAAAGCTGCATGTGCAAACAAAGCAAACCAAAGAATTAATTCACCACTTCCTTGGGCAGGTGTTCAGCCATCTCCAGAAAAGCAGGGCTCCATCATGTGTAATGGTGATTTGGGAAGACAAATGCCATTACTCTTCTTCCAGCTTTATTTGCTGAGCATGATGCCATGTGTTATGGAATGTCTAACTGGCTTTTGAATATGCCGGGGGATGAGACTCCATAATCTTGATCACCAGAACAGTAAAATTGTTTGCTGAAGTTCAGATGACACCTCCCACGTTTCAGCTCATGTCCATTGCCTCTGGCCCTGCCAGTCATTAATCATCTTGTTGGTCACTCAGTGGACTCTCTACAGTGTCCATGCCTCATCCTGAGGATCCCTGAGGAACTAGCATTCCAGGTGTGGCCTCACCAGTGCTGAGTAGAGGGGAAGAGTCATCTGCCTCAACCTGCTCCCAACAGTTTGCCTAATGAAGCCCAAGATATCATCTGTCTTCTTTTCTGCAGGAGCACATTGCTGGCTCCTGTTCAACTTGGTGCCCACCAGAACTCTAGCTCTTTTTCTGTAAAACTACTTACTGGCTGGGTTGCTCCCAACATGTACTGGTGCATGGTGTTGTTCCTCCACAGGTGCAGGACTTTGCACTTCACCTTGTTGAACTGCATGAGGAAGCTGTCAAGGTCCCCACTGATGACGTGACCCTCTGGTGTATCAGACGCTTCTCCCAGTTTTGTGTCACTAGCTAACTTACACTCTGACCCATCATCCAGATCATTAATGAGCAGGACTAGACCCAGTATTGACCCTTGAGGAATACTGCTAGTTACAGAACTTAAGTTAAACTTCATACTGTCTTTGTATTCACTCCTCCTTCCCCTCAATAGAGGATTCCTATATAAAAGAGATCATACACATGAAAAATCCTCTGTCTGTGGTATAAGATTCAGTTCTTTCCCATGCTGTGCCTCAGTGAACCTACTATTCCAGTTTTATTAAGAGAAACATGGCACAGATTCTACAAACCAGACCAAAGACAATTATAAAACTTTTCTTTAATTCTACATTTCAATAATGTTCTGTGTTTAAAGTCAACTGTTTTCTGGCACCTCAGCATAAATTTTAGTCAGATGAGCTTTTAGTGTTGTTATCTCAACAATAGGCTGAACAGTTAACAGGTCTGAGCTTTCATCTCCTTGTATTACTGGTGGTGGCAAATCCTGCTTCCAAACTTGTTCACATGCTGTGGCTGTTCCTCCATGTGAGATGGATTCAGCTGGATTAGTAAACCAGAGATACCTACTCCTTTTTCCCATGGAAGGCAGCACACAGTATATAGTTCCCTCTATTTCTACTAGCTCCTGCTTTCTTACCTTCACCTCCTTCTGCTCCTTGATATAATTTTCACCTCTCCTTGTTGATAGATGCATCTGTGAAACTGCAGACATGGACACATTTGATTTTCTCCAATAAACTTTGCCCAATAAACTTTCTCCAATAAACTTTGGTGTGGTTCAGCTCTCTGTGCATACACCTCTGCTCTCATGAAATCTACAGTAAAGCTTGAAGTTTACCGGCACCTTGGTCTGTCCCTTGAAGATCATGGCAGCACTTTCACTGACCAGAGCATTCTACACTTGCTTTGGCACTCACCATGTGATCCACTTTCTCATCCAAGGCTACAGTGATTTCCCAGTGATAACATACTTCCTTGTAGGATGTATATCCTGTCTCTCCCTCTTCTTAGCCCTTCTCCAGGAAACTGAAATAAATTTTATTTCAAAAATCTGAAATAAATTCAACCCCCACCCCCCTCTTTATTTATTGTTGATGACAGGTTGGCCACGAGCCAGCAGTGTGCCTCGGTGGCTAAGAGAGCCAATGGGATCCTGGGGTGTTCTGGTAAGAGCTTTGTTTTACCACCTGGTGCAATTCTGAAATTCTGAACCTACTACTTGGCCAAGAGTTGTTGCAAGAACAGAAGACAGTGGCTGAACTGTCATAAGAAATGTATTTTCACCTTTTTAATGGTATCCACAAGGCAGGTTGTGATTCATGTTAGAAAGATAGAATTGGAAGGGATGCATGATGCTGCCCTTCTACCATTCTGTGAAAGTCCATGGAGAGCTGCTCTATCTGATTTCACACTGGCTGTTTCCGTAACTTTTCCCTGACAAGTTGTAAAATAATTTCTTCCTTTAGATATGTGTTTGTGCTGGTGGTTATGTTATGTTATTTATTGTTTTCATTTGGTATGGTTTGCTTTTAGTTTTTAAGCTGAGATTAATTTAAACAAAACTGTTTGAAAAGGATGAAGCTATGGGTATACATTTCCTGATAGGAAATTGTCTGTTGTGTTGAAGCTTAAAACAGTTCTGTTTCATATAATATTAAATGTCTGAATTTTTAAGAGTTGTATATAGAATATGTGCATTATTACTGTCCCACCTGACACATAGCTAACAGAAGAGAAGGAAGAATCTGTGCAAATGACAAATAAAACCAGAAAATTCATTTTCTCTAGACAAGTAATGTTAATAATTAATCTTGCTGAGTTTCTAACCTATTATGGCTTATATAGAATACAGATTTGACTCAATTAAAATGAGAGAATGGTTTAGGAAGAGATTAACAAAAACAGGGAGGGGGGGAAGAAAGTAGGAAATTTCTGAAATTCAGCAGTGATTCTTTACTGTGAGAGATGCATAGGGAAATACAATTATATGTCCTAAAAAGTAGCTTGTTTAAAGAAAAGCAAAATAAAATACATCAAAGAAGAGTAAGTCCAATACATTGCTGCCTATTAAAATTGCCCCATGGCCCTCAAACCAAGACCACATTAGGTGCCATGTTATTATCTATTTCAAAAGTTCTATCTGTCAATGAAAGACATAGGATGTGTGTTGAAATATGTATGATTTGCTGAATATGTATTATGTGATCTGTTCCTAAGATTTCTAGTCATTTCATGGATGTAGATATGGCAGTAACAAGAAGGTCATCTCCCTGGCATGTAATTATTGCAGTCAGTAGATTATTGTTCAAACCAACAATATATTGTAACTTGAAAGAAAATAGCAGGTTTAGGGTTTAGTTCAATTCCTTATCAACAAAGATAATGTTTTTTGCCTGTTTAAGGTGGCACAGCAACATTTTTTACAGCACGACTGTAACTCTGAATGAGGCTGTGTTACACAAACTGCATCACTGATTTAATAATCTCTATGTTTTACCTTATGATATGGAGAATGCTGCAATATGGCCACAATTACCAAACTTTTTTTTTTAATTAACATCTAGGTGTGGCCCCAGAGAAACATTACAGCTGCTTAATGGAGATTTAAATAAGTGAGCACTATGCTTACAACTGCTGTTTAGGTCTTCTAAAGCTGTTATAATGAAATCAAAGAGAAATATCTTCCCTACCTGAGATTTATTTTAAGTTACAGGCCCACTCAAATTGTAGCATGCCTATAGAAAAGATACATCCTTTCAGCGCTGAGAGGGAAATTTAAGGATTGCTTGTATTTCTTCCTTTCTCTCACTTGGAATGCAATTCTCTCTGCTCTACAAATTTGGCACCATTATGTACATAAAGTGCTTGTGCCAGACGCAGCCCAAGAATCACTTTAGATGACAATCTTAAGTGACTTGATGAATGTTAAGAAACTCCTATAGAAAACAGGAAAATTGTGGTCAGAGGTAATCCGCATTGAGCGTGAGTTTGAAAGAGATGAAAATGATTGAAACCATGAAGCCTTCCCTGAAGGTACCTGCAGACTGTTCGTCAGCAGCCCGGCTGTAGGCAATCTAAATCAGTTATATTTTACAGCAGCCTGACAGGAAATTCTCACACTCCAAATCTCCCTTTTTGTTGGAAAGCTGTTTCCCAGCTGCTCTTGAAAGTTAAGCAGCTTCTGTTGGGTGAAGTGAGCTGGTCTGACCTATGAGAAATGTGTAGTACTCATGGTGAAAAAAGTATGTAGTCTATACAAAGAGAGGTATTCACTACAAGATCTACTCTTTCGAGGTTACAGTAATACTCCAGATAAACCCTTAGTTATGCTTGTACTCTGAAATTTTTAATCTAGTCAAAACCCCAGTTTGCATTACCTGGGTACACTTCCTGATTGTATTCAGACCCCATGTCAAGCTGAAGCCTTAGATGGCTCTCATACCTCTCATACTTTTGTTTCTGATATGTGAGCTTTGTTCCAGAGATTGGAAATGCTGTGGCCCTGAGAGGAAGCCCTCCATTTGGTGGGTGGAGGAGCTGCCTCCTAGCATGCCTCAAGCAAGAACTGTGAGGAGCACAGCTATTGGACACCAGACCTCTTTGGGACCCCAGGTGTGACTATGAAAGAGACATACAGGGTGGTAAGTGCAGAGAGAAAGCTGCTGGACTGAAAATTTCAGCACTTCAGGTAAAGGGGCATATTTGTGTTAAATATATCTTATTGGTTGGTTAATAACACATGACTCAATGGGTTTTTTCCTTCTGTTCATTCTTTCAACATTTCATTAGTTATCACTCTAGTTTTAAGCTCATGAGCTTTCCCCAGTGCCCCCATTTTTCCTAAAAACTTGCATTCCAGAATTTCAACATTTATAACGTCTGGTTACCTGTTCCAGTTTGACAACATTTCACTTGCCTGCTGTTACAGATGTAAATATATTATTCAGGAACAGTTTTCCTACTTGACTTTATTCCAGGTCTCAGTGAATCCCTACTAAACAGTGGTTTACTAATAAATTATGAAGATATTTATGCACTGAATTTGCCTCAAAGGGAAAATATTACATATGGCTCAAGTTTGTCAAACAAAGTATGCAGTACAACTGACAAAATTATTATTTTTTAAAATTACTTTTAAAGGAATTTAACTAAATGGCTGTAAGCCAGATAATTTAAAGGAAATTTTAAAATAAAATATATTTTAAAAAAAGATTTTTAAGAGGAAACCTTCAGAAAGGTCGTGAAGACTGTGTTATTTATAATCTTGTGTAGAAAAATAGATAGACGTTCAAAACTGCATATGGCAAGATTCACTAGAATTGTCTCTGGTTGGTGTCCTGTCATACATGCACATATAAATACCAAAAGCGTGATCATCATCATAGTATGGATAAATTATGAAAGGTACTTTATGTCCAATGACAGGACTGGAGAGAAGGAGATTTAGGCAACCTATATATTTCCTCATAGATGCTATTTGGCTATTTTACTCTCTAAAGAAGGTTAAGTCCTTGCAAAATGTGTATATAATGATCACAGGCTGGGCCTTAATTGCACTAGAACTTTGTATATGTTGCCCCCCAGTTTCATTAATGGGAGTTCAGTAATTGTTATATCTTTTTAGACTGTCAGATAGGAGCAGTAATTGGAACTAGTTGGGCTTTCAGGTCCCTTCTAAGCCAAACCATTCTGTGATTCTATGATGATCATACTCAATATACAGAAGCAATGAAAATAATTTTAAAAGGTTTTGCTACTGATTCTGTCTATAATGTGAATATTCTATCTTTTTGTGCAGTGAGTAGTACTTAAATTCAGTGTCTGTAACATATTTTGTAATTTTTTTAATTTATTTGGGGTTTTTTGCAAAATATATGTCCCAACAGAGCATAAAGCAGTTCATCAGTTTTTCACAGTTTCCACCCGTAGATGTGTGTGAGTAAAGGAAGAGAAAGAAAGTAAGCTAGGGCCATAACAATAATAAAACATCTTAGAACAGCCTTATCTCTATGCTTCAATTAAAAAACTGAGTAATCCCACTGGCTACATACATACTTTTTCCTTTGATTGAGACCTTAGTTACCTGATATTGAAATTATGACTACATATGTGCATCTGATTGAAGAACTGTAGCCTGAAATTTCACTTGCTGTTTATGAAACCTTAACTTCACATTAACCTAGATCTCTTTCTCACGCTCTTTGTGAGATTTTTAATACATATCATATTACTGTTATTGAAGCATTGCAGGGAACAATGACACTGCACCAGGCTGCCCCATTGCTGGAGTGACCCAGTGACAATAGCATGAACAAATGTGTATTGCAATATTGTGCTGTCAGTCTCTGGAGGTTTTTTTGCACTCCTCCTCCACCTTCTCCAGGTCTCTAAAACTACGTTGTTAAGATGAGCTTCTACTTCGGAAAACAGCTCATTGCTACTGAAATGCAATGTGGAGTTTCCTCTGAGAATCCATTTTCTTCAATTAGTGGAGCTGTTAAGTGTTAACCTACATAGTGAAAGGAAATAAAAGCATGTGGGAAAAAAAATATCATCTCTAATTGTTCTATAGGGATAATAGACTTTCCTTTAACAGATAATGAAAATGAAGTAGAAAAATTTAAATTTACCATCTCATTTACATTTTACTATGCACTTTTAACAACTTTATTAGAAAATGATAGGAAGATAAAATCATCAGCTATTAGATTTGTGTTCTGCAACTTTTTGGTGTTTTTTTTAAAAATACATCTTTATGAAGTAACCAGAATTTATTACTTAGACATTCGTGGTCCCAAAATGACTCACTGATTTGCTCAGCATATCTTACTTCTGAGGTGGAGGTGAGGAAGTATTTTTGTCATCAGTTTTTAGTATGAATCAAGTAGACCTGGACCCCACCAAATTAAAAGCAAGTAAAAACTTAAGAGAAGAAAAGTTACAAGGAGATAAACATATGGTTTTGCTAGTGTTCAATCAGCTCAGCAGGTCCACCATTAGTACTTTTATACTAAGTTGCTTACATCACTTCATACTTCGTACTCTTCCAAACTACACAGATAGAATGAAATTTCAAATACATAGAAGCAATGTATAACTACAGTCACTGTGTGTGACTTCACTATTTAAATTTCCCCACACCATTGTTTGAATACTTTTGAGGCTCTGCTAGAGCATTGCCTCTATTATTGTTGTGTGAAAATGATTCCACTTCCTCTGATTATACCTCAAGTTATAGCACTGCTGTTTTGTTATGCCTGTATGAAGAAAAATAACAGAATCAGTTACAGTTGATTTACTTTCCTCTAGCAGTCTGCTATTTTTCGTAGTAAATGATCTGAAATAATTATAAGACTACTTCCTATAATAAGCAGATGTATATATGATTTTTTCTCATAATAGATATACACCTTTATCTTTGGAAGCGCCTGTGACCACCAGAACCCTATTATTTTCTTATTATTTTGTCTTATCTGCCTCTTCAATGGCATTGCAGGTCTCCAGTGTCTGGCACTAGTTTTTTGTTATACAAAAAGTCCTTTATAGACATTTTATTTTTCATTTTTTCTACTGAACAAAATGTTCACAAATAATAAGTAGACCTAATCTGAATCATTCTGCATTTCCAAATAATATACTTCCGTGCACTTTACCTGTAGTATTTTATTTTTAACTGAAGCATTGGGTTGGGAAAGAGGATTATGCATAAAAACCTTTATTTCCCTGGCAACTATTTAGTCATCCTGACTAAACCAAGTTCTATTTTACATGTTAATTATTATAATGAGCATATCATGGCTAGCAAAACATATCCAATAACAATCACCCAGCAAGCCAAAAGATCTTCCAGAAGGTACTCTTAGATTGAGTAAAATAAAAATTTAGGATCAAATCCCCTTTTCCAGATTGTTTTAAACACCTCAGTCTTGAAGTCTAAACTTTCTATGTCGACAATACAGAATCATCTGTACTGGAGAAGAGGATAAAGTCTGTTTGTTATGAATGCATGAATCCATGTACATAGCCATACAATCAATGTGGTTTCTAGCTTCAAGAAGAGTAGAAAGAATATGCAGTCATTTTCTTCTAATTGGGAAGAGGAGGATCCATGAACAGATTGAAAATTCACTATTGGAATCCTATTGTGAAAATCACCTGGTATGAACATATTGAGATAATGATATTTTATTATTTCGCAGAGTTTTTTGCTCAAGTTGTGAGGAAACAGCTGAAGCTCAAAATTCCATTTTGAAGACCTTACAGTACTTTTATTTTTTTACACAGGAAAAGAAGAGAAAGAAATCAGTTTAGTTATGGTGTTTTTCAAACTCTATATTAAAACTTTATATTGAAACAATGAGTCTATAAAATGGGTTATATAAAGCAATCCCTTTATGACCCTTACCCAGTTTACTGCACTATGCTATAGCTACTGATACATTTGCAAACATTCCTTACATCATTTTACTACCAAAACCAGTGGAATAGAATTATGACCTACATCTCACAATTATTATTCATTTTTTGGTTAAATATTCCTTTAGGTTCAGAACAAAGAGCTTTTCCCTGAAGGAATTCACTTTGATTTGAAATGTTTGCATATTTGTATGATTTATTCTGTGTGCCTTGGAAGCCAGACAATCATCTTGTGGTGATCTCTTAAAGAAAAACCTTTTCTGCTTTTCTTTTCTTTTAGCAGTAGCATACTGGAGACTAGGAGGCACATTTATTCAAATTGATGTTTCAGAAAAAGCTTTTTTTTTATTCAGAACTGCTTTTCTAACACATAGATAGCTGCAATACATATAGTTTTCAAATATAAATCAGTGGTCAGGAAATGAGTGCTATGGTATTAATTTTCCCTTTTAATTTAATTCACTAACTTGTTGAATGTATGCAGACACAGCTAGCAGTGCAGTTCTATCTGCAACTAGGAATACATGGGCAGTGTCTGGTACACTGACTGCCTCCCCAAGGTTTAATAACCTACAAATTGACTATGTCTTGATGACTTATCTTTTTGTCTTTCTTCTAGGTGGCTAAAAATACCTCTTCATTAAACATCAAACCTGCTGTGTCAACATCAATGAAGAGCAAAAAAGACAGGTTTCCCTCAGGGAAAGTTGTTTCCAGATAAATCTCCATAGTTTGTTCAGATTTTTAGAACAAAACAAAACAGAATATAAAATGCAGCCACATCTATCAAGAATATTTATATACAAAATCATAATTATTAATGAAGTGTTTTTTAATTACTGCTTGCATTTTCCCTCCTTCTTCTGCTTCACCTTTTAAAATGATTAAAATATATTTGTGAAATCAAAATTAAAATCAGTCCAGGAAAAAAAAGAATCTGTAATGTGATTTGATTAAATAAGAGAGAAAACAGTGAAATACATTGGAGAAGAGGAAAAAAAAGTTTTAAACACATTTTAAAAGATTTTTTTCATTATAGAAATATGTTGTCCAAAACGAGACTTACATGTTTAGGGTTTTCAGGACTTTTCCTTCCCTGCACTTATAAGGAGAATGGTGAACAAAACCAAAAATAATGCACAAATATATTTGTCTCAGTAACTGGAAAACAAAAGTAAAACTGCTCTTGTTTCTCAAAGTATAATGGCTTTTAATCTGTTATTCCTCCGTAATGAAGAAGAAAGATAAAGCTGCATACAATCCTGAAGTAAATCTTTTTGTAGGGTCATCTCCACATCTAGCATTGTTTGGATAATTAATGATTGGGCTAAGATTCTTTGGAAGTTGGAAAAAATCTTTGGTATTATTTATACCCTGGGTAAGGTGAAGAAGAATGAGCATCCATTGTTAACACTCTCTGAGCAGTAGCTCTTTTCAAGTCCTTTGCTCCGTGAGTACACTAGATGATAGCAAACATGCATCGCTTTGCTGTCCTGACACCATACAAAATGTGTGTACAATGCCTCAAATTTCTCATCAAAGATTGCTACATAACCCTGATACCGCAGTGTCTGACTATGTTATAATTCTACATCTGTTAATTCCCACAGAAGTCATATGAAAAAGACAGCAACTCTTATTCCCAGCAGTGAGAAGAGGAAAACGGACAGAGGCACAGAGAGCTGAAGTGATTTGCATGGTGCCACACAGCTCTGTGGTGAGTCTTGAAATTAAACCTCCGGACAAAAAATGCTTGCCTCCTTCATTTATATAAATGGCAGAGTTTTACACCTATGCACTTGAAGATTAATGGTGGATCAAAGAAGAAAGACAAGAAAGGGGCAGATGAACATACCCAGAAGAGGAGAGAAAGGTTTTAAAGTACCTTTGAAGCAGACAACAGTGGTGAAGATATGTTTTGAAGATTAGATAGAAGGTAATGAAATCACCAGATGAAGGAAATTAATATTAAGCTCATAGGGATATTAGAAAAGAGGAAGCAGATCAGCTAAAGGAGAGGGGGGAAAAAAAAGAAAGAAAATTAATATAGAGATCTTTGGATAATTATATCAGTCAAGGAAGAGTAAAGAGGTTGAAGGAAAAGTAGTCCTGAATCAGTCAAATAAGTAAATGGGAAAAACATTCTTGTCCAGTGGTTTCTGTATCAGGCCAAACTAGAAGAATATAGTAGGCAGAAAAGAAATTAAGGATAAGAAGGAGGGAACCCCCCAAAGTTGAATTAATTTAAATTGAAATAGATTAAATAGAGCTTTCTCTAGAATTTAGGCTTATCTAGAGAATAGATTAATAGAGAATTTAGGTTGAAACATCAACAAATCTCCAAAAATAACTACAATGACAGATATTATGGATCTGTGAAGCAAAAAAAGAATTTGATTTAATAACACATTTATTTTCTATTTGTACATTGAAATACAAGCAGCTTTAAAACACAAAACAGAAATTAATTAAACTGGGTCTTTACAGCCTGTTCATGATCTAGGTATATTATTGACAATAGAAATTAACTTTTTGTATATACAGAAATGTCAGATTGTGAAGCCTTCCTGGAGAAAAACAGCTATAAATAAATAAACTATCTTAATAAATCTGTGGGCTGTAGGGGCATACTTCTATGTATTCTCTTGGAGCGAATTTAAAAAGGACGGATTGTATATAGCCACAAGAAACATTTAGCTCAAGAACAAAATTCAGGGATTCTTAGTATTCCTGTTTCTAATACCTATCCACACTGAATATATTTGCAACATCAATCATTTTTGTCAAATAATGGGGTTTTATTTGCATGTCAGGATATATTTGGGGGTGGCGGTGTTGTTTTATGACATAGTTTTGTTGTCGTTTGTTCCTTTTGCTTTGTTTTCCTTTTTGAAAAGCTTAATATTAAGATACAAAATGTTGCAGCATTTCCTGAATGTTTGTGATGACGTAGAGTTGAGGCTACCATGAATTTGTGAGGCGATTGAAGACACTGCATAATGTTGTCTACTTGGTGTAAAGGGAAAAAATAATTCTCACCCAGAAGAAAAATAATTGAATCCCAATACTTCATATGAGGTAAAAGGAGGGCAGTATTTCCACAAGTGGAGAAAAGAGCACAACAGCCCAACAAGAGGAGATGATTATTTGATTCACATGAAAACATAAACTGTTCTCTTTGAGGTAAAAAGTGTTAGTCTGACTCCTCTGATCTGAAAAAACAGCAGGCATTTTCCATTTCTATGCATCTAACTACCACTGCAGCTGGAGAAATATAGGAACTGTTGAGAGAAAACAATGCAAAATTAATTGTGTATCTGCAGATTGCAGTTTCTTCTCATCTGCCTGTAGAAATGGTAAATGCCAGGTAAAATTTATTTTTTTCCCTCTGTCACTATACTTCACCCTCACTGTTATTTCCTCTCACTGGGAGCCTCTCAGCATGCCTCTTGATTTCCCAACAGCCCTGGTGGTTTTCCTGAAACATGGTGCATCATGCTCTTCCTTCCCTCATGCCTCACCTGGGAGGAAGCAGGAGGAGCTGGGTCGTGCCTCAGCCCAAAGGAAGGAGAGTGCCCATGTCAGCATCTCTACAGGAACAGTGGCCACAGGAGGTGGCAACAAAGGAGAGAAGCTGGTAGCCTATATCTGCAACTTTGTTGTATTAGCCTCGCCTGACGCAGACACTGGCCATGTTTTCCTGTCCACATTGTTCTTGTCTTCACTATTGCTGTGATATTGATGGTCAGACTGGTTCATTACACTGGTAGTCTGTGTTCTCAGTCCCATACTGCCATATATTTCTGCATTGAGCTAGAGGATCCTGGTTGCTTTTGTGACATGTTAATCCTATTGCTCTTTAGCAGTTGACAGTTTAGAGGTCACACACAATCCCTCATCTAAGCCAGAATGTCATAAACATTAAAAAAGCGCTTGTTTTTAGACCATGGGACCTGGATATGACCATAGCTCTACTGTTATCTTTCTTCTCTGATCTTTTTCTCATAAAGGAAGATTCATTAGATGGATTGTCCTAAATCCCGCAGCACTTACCTGCCTCTGCACAGTGAAATCTTGTTTGTATCATTTTCCCCAGACCAGTTGTCACAGTCCAAAACTGCATCTTACTGTATTACACAACAAGATTCTCCTTATTCAGTTTCTTCTGCTGATAATTAACAGTTAAGATTCTTTGCCATCTGTTTTCTGTTGAAGCATGTATCCAAATACTTCACAACTACAGGGAGTTGTAGTAGAAAGTATTATGATGAAGTACATGCTCTGGCAGACCTAAAGCTGCAAGGACTTAGAATATTTCATTTTTCTTTTATTATTTAACACCAAGAGACTATTAAAAAAAGTATTTTTTATAATTTTCTTTTTGTTTCTAAGAAACAAATACCTGAATATATGTAGCCATAAGTCACACTTATTATGATCTGCATGAAAACTGATTATATGGCAACTTTGGGAAGTTTCCAGTCATTACCTAACAAGTAGCACATTACAACTCCTCAAAGTCAATACAAGGACTGAGTCTTCTTCAACAGCACAATTACAACAGGGGACAATGAAGTAAAGCTTACTGCTGCAGCATTGTATTTTTTTCAAATGGTGTTGGCACCAGAATTCAGCATGTAAATACTTGATTGTGAAAATGATACTGGTGACAAATGTCTAAAAAGTTTGATTTTTTATTTGACTGGTTTATCAAGCCCTTTGAAATTGCTCTTTGTGCATGCAGAATTAAATTGGTATTTTATTCATGCAGCTGTTGAAGTGATGCTATTTTACAATTCAAGTATGTAAATGTTAGGCCCAGGAGCACTCCCAAGTTTTTTGCTCTGAAAGTCAGCACTAGGCATGGCTTGACTGTGCAGGAGAGAGCGTCCAGCACAGAGCATCCTCCTGTATTTCAGTTTCCAAAGACATCTGATCAGACATCCATATATTTAGGATGTGGCAAGGCACAGAATGTAAGTTTTATGTAGTCACAGAGATTAATTTATGACCCATTTTGATTCTTGGCAATATGAAAATTTTTTCTCATCAGCTGCAGTAGGAAACCTACTTACTAGCACAGATGTTCTGTAGTCATCTCTAGTAGTCAGGATGAATGTCTCCCAGCAGTGCCATTGGATATTTTGCAAATCTAAGAAGTATGCAAAAGCCTTTGAGTTGATATGTGAATGACAACAACAAACTAAACAACTTTTAAGCATTTTAAAATTAATTCTAAAATGCTATTTTCCCATATTCTTTTTGTAGTAAATATTTTTTCAGCTAAAAAGAACTCAATTTCACCCCTAAATTGGCAATAAAGTTTTAATTCAGATTTTTCTTTTTAAATAAATGTCTATGTCTCTATGATAGTAGAGTCTTTTCATTAGTCTGAAGAATTTTATTCTGAAGTACAGTGTGATGGGACTGTTGTGGTTTTGCCCAAGCCGAGAACCAAGCACCATGCAGCTGCTCTCTCTCTAAGAGGGTGTGTGGAGGGAATGCCGGGGAGGGGAGAGGGAAGGAAAAATAAACTCAAAAAAACCCTCCCAAACCTCATGGTTTGGGATAAAGACAGTTTACTGGGACAGCAGAGAAAGAAAGATATAACAAAATCAGGACTTTATAGCAACATACCCAAAACTGGTGATCCACAAATGCAGTGTCTCACTGAACCACACAACTCAGGCCGTACAGCTTGGAGGCGTCCTGAAATCGGACTGTCCTCAAAAACTGCTTGTCCTGGAGCTGTGTGCTACCCGCCCCCTGCCCTCCTTTATCCCAAGGATGACGTAATTGGCATGGAATTCCCTCTTTGTCCAGTTTGGGTCAACTGTCCTGGCTGTGTCCCCTCCCAGCTCCCTGGGTGCCCCCTGCTTTCTCGTTAGCAGGGCAATATGAACAACTGAAAAGTCCCTGACTGCTTGCCAAACACGTGCTATTAGCATGGCATTCCACCAACTGCTAGAAGAAAATTAACTCTATCCTAGCTGAAACCAGGACAGAAACTTTTGAAAACATGCTCAGTGATTTTAACCCAAGAATAGGTGCTTTCAATGCTGTTTTTTGGTTTTGTAAAAAAACACACCCTGAGTTTAATTTCAGCCTTTCTGAACTCAAAGTAAATGCTGACATGGACTTCTTTGAGATCAAGTGTTGACCCTTTTACAGCAGGTGGGCTAGGCAGAATCCTTGATTTGGAAGAGAAATGCTTTTGAAGAGTCTGCTGATAGAAGCCATTGTTGTTGTTTAACTTAGCTGGCAGCTGTAATAGTCCCACAGCTGCTTCCTTACCCACCTCTCCCAGTGGGATGGGGAGGAGAATCTAAAATGAAACAAAACCAACTAAAATTCATGGATTGCAATAAAGACAGTGTAATAGGATAGAAAAGGAAGATTAATAACAATAATAATAATAATATACAGAGCAAGTGATGAACAGTTTCTCACCACCTGAAGCCAATGTTTTGTGAGACCCTAAGCTGCCTTGCTTCCCTGATTATCACCCATATATGACATGGTGTCATATAGTATGGTATATCCCCTTGGCCAGTTTGGGTCAGCTGTCCAGGCTGTGTCCCCTTCCAGCTTCTTGAGCACATGCAACCTTCTTATGAGCAGGGCAGCATGAAAAGCTGTAAGTCCCTGACTGCTTGGCATCAACTAAAGGCATCAGCGTCTTATCAGCACTGCTCTTATCCTAAATCCAAAACACAGCACTAACCAGCTACTATGAAGCAAATTAACTGTATCCCAGTCAAAACCATCATATTGTGTTCTTTCAATATTCTGATACTTTTACAGCTCATGTTAATTGCAGCTGTAGCAATAATCAATAGGAAAATCTAGGTGCTTCATTAGATCATCTTAAAAATCAATGTGAATAACTTTTCTAAAAAGGTTTTGTGACAGTAGATACTAATAGTGAGATAATAGGCCAAAGAACAGTTAGTTTATCATAACTAATCATTTAAATCTTGGATTTAAAGGACAGCAATAAGGTTTTCCCTCTTTCCTCCACTCAGTAATGCTCATTTTCCTTTGCTATCTAATATGCAAATCAGATAACTTATTGTTCATAATTATTAGTGATGAAGCATATGTATAATAAAGTTTTGTTTTGGGTTTTTTTTTTGTATATAATTACATATCTTTCAGTATTAGATCTGTTGGGGCAATGGAATGTCTCCATGGTGTTTTAGGAGAAAAGGTAATTTTAAAAGTCAGATTTTCACCATCAGGTTTATCATGATTCTAGGGAAATATTTTTTTGAAGAAGGCACAGTATCTTTTATCCCAGTCATGGAATCATAGAATGGTTTGGGTTCAAAAGGACTTTCAAAGATTGCATAGCCGAAGCCTGCCATGGGCAGGGACATCTTTCACTAGATCAGGTTGCTTAAAGCCTCATCAAAACCTCGCCTTGATCACTTCCAATAATGGGGCATCCACAACTTCTCTGGGAAACCTGTTCCACTGCCTCACCAACCTCCTCCTATTTCTTTGTTATGTCTGACTTAAATCTACCCTGTTTTAGTTTAAAAGTGTTCTGAAAGCCCTTTCTTATGTAGGTATTCTCAATTCCAAGATCTGTTGAATCAATTATATGAAGAGTTTGAGATCAAACTACCTGAAATCCAAAAGTTTCTCAAGCAGAAGTTTACTTGAGTGTGCCTAAGGATGTAAATTACACTAATCAAGTCTTACAAAACAAATAACATTGCAAAAATAAGACTTTACTACTCTATGTCTGTTTTAGACATCTACTTACATTGTCCAGCAACTATAAATATTTTTTAGACTAGATAGGATTAATCCCAAAAGGTTTTTGTTTTTTTCTTATCCATTTCCTCTTTACTGTCCAAAGAAACCAGGACTAATAAGTGTACTTTGCAGGCTGATTCTTTACTACTTCTCAGTCCTCACATAAAGTGAAGATGAAGTGCTATGTGGAACACTGGTAGAGATTACTTTGTTTCTGTTTTATACACTGTCTAAATTCTTGGGATGTAGACTCTCAGGTGTAGTATGGTATATATGAATTAACTAGCTTTCTTTGATAGATCCAGGAATTTGTGCGTACCTTGTATACCAGTGACCATTTTATGACTACAGATCAGATTTCTGAGCATCAAACTGGGCTCCTAGATGTCTAAATACTGAATCACAGAATAACTGAGGTTGGAAGGGTCCTTCAGAGGTCATCAAATCCAACCCATTGCTCAGAGCATATTCTCCCTACTTTTAAATTCTGAATATGCCATGTTCAACATTTTCTGTTCCCTCTCATCTTTTCACTTCACCCTTCTGAGAACAATCTGAATATTCTCTACACTTTCAGTCATCAAACTTCAGTTGTACAGAGTACGACAACATTTAGAATGCATGTACAAGCCATGGTCCCCAGTCCTCTCTTCAGTGACACATGCTCTGCTGCCCTGAGCATCTTGGTAGCTTGCCTCAGTGAGTAAACTGTCTCTGTGTGGTTTGCATGTATGTGTACACGCTCACATCAAGAATATGTCCTCAACCTCATTGAACATTAAATATAGACCACTGAATTTGGTAACCTCTAATAATTTTTACAACACGGAGATATCATTCACACACGATCTGCTACAGATACAATCTGTCTACAGAGTATGCCATAGCTACACCTGGGAAGTCATGCTTCTCTCCACCTACCCCAATAAGCAATTGGGAAAGGACAGTTGTGTTGGTTTAAATCAGCAGTAAGGAAGCAGTTGTGCTGATTGCATTCCATATTTGGGTACAAAATGTAGCTTAATTTGTCATGGATCCAGTGCTAAGAACATGACTCCAATGCTTCTTCCTGTAAGGCTCCAGTGCAGTACATGGAGTACATGTATGCCAATTGCATACTAATTTTGATCCTTTACTGTTGCTGTTTTCTTCAGGCTACTTTTAGGTTGCTGTGGTTACTAATCCACATGTAAACATATTTCACTTCTTTCCATGAATCAAGCTGAGTTTCCCCTTCTTAAAGCCAATGTTTACAAAGGTCAGTACATAAGCATTTGTTGTCAGCATAGTCATGGCACCAAGGGAGAGCTTGTGGAACTCAATGCTTTCTTGTACTGAGGAGCCCAGATCTGGACCAGATATGGTCTCACCAGTGCTTAGAGGGGTATGATCAACCCTCTGGCTCCACTTTTGCTTATGACTCAAGACTACATTGTTTCTATTGCACGTATTGCCCATCAGGAACTCCAGGTCCTTTTCCACAAAGCTGATTTCCCATCAGTCAGTCTGCAGCATGTTCTGGTGCATGGACCTAATCCTCTCTAGGCATATGACTTTGCATTTACCTTTTTTTTGAACTTCTTGAGGTTCCTATCAGCCCATTTGTCCAGTCCCTTTTGTCAGGTCCCTCTGAATACCAGTCCCACCCCCCAGCATATCAACCTTTGCGCTGCAGATCCAGCTGCTCTTATTGTCCAGATAAAAAATGTAAGTTTTGGTTGCTGAGAGAGATCACTAGCAACCAGATGCCAGGTAGATTTTGTACTTCTGATTATTACCCTTTGAGCCTAATAGGAAAGCAAGTTTTTCATTCACTTCCACTCAGTTGTCCATTTACTGAGTTTGACCAATTTAGCTATGAGATTACTATGGGGAACAACATCAAAAACCTTGCTGTAACTAAGTTATACAACATCTACTGCTTTTTCCTTGCTCACAGAGCTAGTCAGCTCAACAGAGAGGATAACCAGGTTAGTGAGCTATGATTTTGCACTTAATGTAATCTTAGACTAGACATTAAGAACAAACCATCTCTATCATAAAGTATTTACATGTATTCCTGGAAAATTTCCTATACAAACTCTTTAAATGTAAGAAAATACTGATTTCACTGAAATGGGATCTCTGCATGTGGGAAGATACAATCAGGTTGCTTTAGACAAGGGATTGTCTAGCCTTTAGACATGGTAAATTAACCAGATTTATATTTGATTTATTTATTTTTTTAAAGTTTCTATTGCACTCTGCGATGCATCGTAGTTTACATGTGGAATAGAATAATGTCTCTTTTTCTTTGGATAGTTTAATGTTTTACTTTTTCTCACTTTGTCATGAAATTACAGTGTCTGAGGCAATGTCTCAGATATGACCGTAAAGACTAGGAGATAAAATAAACATTTCCTCTTTTGTGATAGCTTTGTACACAACAGAAAGAAACACTCACCCTTCTACCTTTTATATCATGTTTTGTTATCCACCCTGTTCATAAAAATAAAGTATGTCAGGAAAATATGAAACAAGGAATGGATAGCACGGACTTTTGACTGAACACAGTGGTTTCATGGTTTTTGGAATCGATCTAATGACAAAGATTTAGCTAGATGCAAGAAGAGGTTCAAGATTTGCAAATCATAGAATCATAGAATCGTAGGGGTTGGAAGGGACCTCGAGAGATCATTGGGTCCAACCCCCCTGCCAAAGCAGCTCCGTAGGACATATCACTCAGATAGGCGTCCAGATGGGTCTTGAGTATCTCCAGAGAAGGAGACTCCACTACCCCCCTGGGCAGCCTGTGCCAGGGCTCTGTCACCCTCACTGTGAAAAAGTTCTTCCTGTGCTCCAACTTGCAGCCATTGCCCCTTGTCCTGTCTGCACAGACCACTGAAAAGGGGCTGGCTGATTCCCCCTGCATCCCCTGCTTAAGATAATTATAGACTTTAATTAGGTCCCCCCTTAGTCTTCTCTTCTCAAGGCTGAACAGCCCCAACTTACTCAGCCTTTCCTCATAGGGGAGATGCTCCAGGCCCTTGATAATCTTCGTAGCCCTTCTCTGGACTCTCTCCAGGAGATCCCTGTCCTTTTTATACCAGGGAGCCCAGAACTGGACACACTACTCCAGGTGGGGCCTGACCAGGGCAGAGTAGAGGGGGAGGATCACCTCCTTCGACCTGCTGGCTACACTCCTCCTGATGCACCCCAGGATCCCATTGGCTCTCTTAGCCACCAAGGCACACTGCTGGCTCATGGACAACCTGTCATCAACCAGGACCCCCAGGTCCTTCTCCACTGAGCTCTTCTCCAGCAGGTCATCCGCAAATGCATTTTTTAATACATTCTCCATGATAGAAAGTCAAATCTTTATGTTTCAAAAACATTGAAGATACAGAAAAAAGAAATGATTTCCTTATAAGCAATATCTTTTATTTAAACAAAGTTACATTCTATTCACCATTTTTTTCCTATAATTTCTGTATTACTTATTGCAGTTCTCTTTGGAAATTGTATTTTCTTTAAACTAGTCTGGTGTTTGGAGTTCTGTTTGCATGCAGTCAAAGCAAATTAAAAGCTTTATAAGAGTGTTAATGGGCTTTACATCAAACTCTTGGAAAGCAATTTTTTTTTAATGTAGATAACAGTATAAGAGATGTACTGCAACATACATTTGGTCTTTCTTGAATGGTAGGAAGAAGTATTCAATTTTGCAGCACTAAAATCTGAAAAGGCACTATTTACAGTCTAAAAATGAAGGGGATCCAAATTATGCCACCAAGTCACTGTAGGAGTCTTTTCCTTCTAGCTAGAGAAAATTAGCTAAATGTGATTTTCCTGGTTTAGGTGGGCTCCTCTGGCTAAGGGTCAAACGCCTACCCAGCTGCTCACTCAATCCCCCTCTTCAGTGGGAAAGTGATATCTAAAAAGTAGAATTTTCCACTTTAGGGACAGAAATGTGTTTGGGTTAGTGCTTAGACACCGTTTAATTTAGGGTTAAATGCACTAACTTGCTTTTTTAACAACTCTACCTTGCTTTGCTAACAACTCTATCTTTGAGGAAGAACTGAAGGACTGACAAAAAAGCATGCTATGCTTAAAAATTATTCTTCATGAAGAGCTGAAAAAAGACTGGTAAAGAGGAAACATTCTTCCCCAGGAGGGCAATTGCCAGGGAGACCTAAAGTCAACAAAAAAATGTCAGTAACTAGGGGAAAGGTAAAGGTGACTTCATGACCACCCACCCAATTAAAGGACTATGCAAATTATCCTCCCCACCCTTCAAGGAGCATGAGTGCTACTTTAAATATGTTTGACCAATTGTAGATGACACTGTAATTATTAACCAATTAGCATAAATTTAGGTGGGTTTTTCTAATCTTGTAAGAAGATAAATATGTTGTACGTTGTGTGCCAGAGTCCCAACTTTGTGGAATTTCCATGTAGCACTGATCTCTGTGCAGACATGGAATAAATCAAATACCTCTGCTCTGTATGTTTATTGGTGTACTCCACACTGGGTAACAATCCCACTTTTGGGACTACAACAGTGCGACAAAATAGGAAGACATTAATTTAATTTATTGCCAATTAAAATAGATTTGAGTGATGAGAAACAAACAATAAAACAATGTTTTAAAACTCACTTTCAGTCCTGCTCTGCAGACTCCTCTGCCCTGCCCCTGAACAGCACAGGTAGAGTTACAAGTAGAGGTGAGTTAATACACAGTATTTTCTCTCAGCAGCTCCTTCCCTTTCATACTGTCCCTTTCTCCAATACACAGGCTGCAGGTCCTTCAGGAAACACCCAGGTGTTACAGCATGGAATAACTTACAGGCTGCAGGGAACTACCAGTTCCACCCTGGTCCTTTCCACAGGCTGCAGGGGAATGCCTGCTCCAGTGCCGGGAGCACCTCCTCCTCCTCTTCCTTCTTTTCCTCTGACCTTGGTGTTCACACTCCAGTTTCTCTTGTATTGATAATAATAGATAGCTGAAAGAAGTTCAGTACATTCAGATTGAGTCTTAACTGTGAATGTAAAGTTTGGGTAAGTAAAGCTCCAAATTTTTACCTCCACAAGTCAGATAGCAGATTGTCGTGGTTTTACCCCGGCTGAGAGCCGAGATCCACGCAGCTGCCTGCTTCTTAAAGGAAAAGAGCAGGGGAAGAGGGAAGGGGGGGTGAGAAGCAAGGGAAGGGAAAAGGAAGGGGCAAATAACCCCAAAACCAAGAAGTTAAGAGGCCCGTGGGTTGGGATAAGGATAGTTTACTAAGATAACAGAAAGATACAATATAACAATGCTAACAGGACTTTAGAGCAAAAATCCATGAAGCTGTTGATACACAATGCAGTTTCTCACCAAACCACACAACTCAGGCCGTGCCACCCAGAGCCGTTCCAGAACCCGACCATCCCCCTAAGAACCGCGCGTCCCGGAGCCGCCCCAGGCCTTCCTCCCATCAGCCCCCGATATCCTGGGCAGGACGTAATTGGCGGGGAATACTCTCTTTGGCCAGTTGGGTCACCTGTCCTGGCTTCGCCCCTCCTTTCTCATGAAGAGCTGAGAAAGTCCTTGACTGTCTGACAGCAACTAAAAAGCATTCCATCCGCTGTTACAAATGAAGTTAACTCCATCCTAACCAAAACCAGGACACAGATTTAAATGAAAACAGGATACAAGGTTTGAAAAAGTAAAATAAACCTTTATTTGGAAAAAAAAAAAAAAAAAAAAAAGAGGGATGGAAAGAGACAAAGGGAAGGGAGGGATGCCACTGCATCTGTGTAATGAGATGTTTACAATTTCTCTCTGGAAAGCAAATTGCAATGCAAATCAAAATCCCAGTTATTCATGTTGAAGTCAAGGGAACTTTCTATGCTTTGATTCAATACTCTTGAATACTCTTTTTCAAGCATATACTTATATTAGTTCCTGTTCAGCAAAACAGGTAGAGATGAAGATAAATTGATGTAACTATCCATTTAAACTCCAGTGACTTCAGTGAGAAGTTATTTTGGATTGGAAGTATTATTTTTGGGCACTCACATAATACTTTGGGTAAATCATTGTAACCTCTACATGACAGCTTATACTACTTGGAAATGTAGCCTGTATTCCTAATGGAATAACTTCAGAATCACTGAAGTCAACAGAATGCCCTAAGCACACTCATCAACTTCAGTGGCTTAGTAGTAGGCATGTAGCTAAGTATTCTGCTCTCTCCTAGAGATTAGAAAGATAAGCTATAATACATAGTTGTCTCCAAAGATAGTGTAGTCTTCATTTTCATAGATATGAAAATTAGATTTTACACGTCATAGTCTGGAAGGTACTACATTATGTAAATTTGTTTTGTGGATGGAAAATATAAGATGTACAAAAACATTGCATTCTGCATTGTTAGTTACTTTTAAGAGCACAGATCTATTACTACTGGGTTTACCAATCTTCACATTATATTTTGTTTTTCCTAAATCCTTTTTCTGCCTATTTACTTTGATGTTTAATGCATAGTAGATACAGATTATAAACATATGCAAAGAAACCACTCCATTATGGAATGCATATGTGACTTTACAAATGACTATTTGCTTTTATCTGAGTGTTAGGATTATGAGTGCATTAATTAATTAATTAATTGGCCTTAACTGCCATTACCAGCCTCACCTGGGATCCCTGCTCACGTCTTCTGTTCATTTTTTCTGGGAATTTCATGTGGCGTGGGCCACCTGTCCTGACCTGAGCCAGGTTGTAGATGTGCCCTGCCCTGTGCCCTGATCTTCCTGGAAAGACCTCTAAACCTGCTTCTTTGGTCCTGTACTGTAAGTAACTCTGTGATGACTCTGGCCCTGCCTGCACTTACTGTGGATGAGTCCCAGTGACAGGTTGCCCCAACTTGTCTGGGAACATCCTGCCACTGACACCACCCTGGCTCTGATCAGATCATGAGGCATGGCATTCTGCTGTTGAGGACACTGCCCTGCCTGTGGAAAGAGTAGCACTGGCTCCTGGCTTATGCTTCCCTGTGCAGCAGCCCTGCTGATGCTGCTCCCTGATGCTAAGTTTCTCATGGCTACAAAACACCTGGCTGAACAATTCCCCTCCTATCTGAGGATTTTGCTTCAACAAAAATTATGTTTTCCTTGGGAACAAGCTGGTTCCTCTGCATTTTTGATAGAGAACAGGTAAGCAGATAAGCATTCATGCCAATTGGCATCATGGTGGGTGAATGGGCAGCTTGCCCATCTCACTGGACTTCATCATTGTGAGGGCTGTCCTGCTACCCTGATTTCCACCTGGCAGACTTCTCCAATTGCTTGGCCTCCTGGCTACCTTCCCGGCTGCCTTCCCACCTGGATAGCTAAATCCCTGTACAAAAGTTCTTGAAACATACTCTATGTGGTCTCAAAACAATCATTAGGTTTTGTGCAGTGAAGTTATGCAGTAAAGCAAAGTTTTCTGTGTTTCCAAAGAGAAAAATGGAAATATAAAAAATAGATAATTGTCAACAGAACAAAAATTGTACTTCAATTTCCTCTTTAGTTTTCACAGCGGTCTCTGTACAAAGAAAAGGGACTACCATGGCAACATTACTTGTATTAGCAAATCTAAAAGGCTACATAAGCCATTCTCCCTTCACTTAGTCTATTCAGTCTATTTTTTTTCTTCACTTAAAATGAAAAAAAAAAAGGCTTCAATAAGTCACTCTGAAATGTTAAAAAGGTTCAGGACAATCTCTTCTAGGCTTTGAGACTTAGTGTTATCATTAAGTTAAACTAAGAATACCTTTAGAAATACCTTTATGTAGCTTTCTGTCTGGGAGCATCAAGAAATTAGGAGATTGGTTTTATTTTTTGAGTGTTATGTACTATATGTATAAAATAAATGGATATGCACACAGGTACATACACACAATGTGGCTTAGGCAAGGAGCAAGCCTCAGGCCTGATCTTAAATGCAGCTCCCAGGCCAGTCAGTGGATGGTTCTTGGGTGGAGGACCCAGATAAAGATATTCAGGACAACTGAGTCTTGTTAGAATACTCAGGTACTTGAAAAATCAAGACTCTCTCCCCAGGTAGGTTTCCAAAGGGCTCTTATGTGAGGTCTCCTACAAACAGCCTTTTCACCTTGGTCTTTGGACTGTGTTTCAGAGGTTTCAGTCCAGGGCAGGGTCAAAGCACAAAGAAATCTGAGACTGCATGGAAGAGTGAGGCAAAATAGAGGCTTTCAAAGTAAAGCGAGAGCAGTGGTGGGAACACTCCCCCAAGCAGCCTTTGCACGTAGGCAAACCTATGGCTCTGTGGTTTCAGTTTTCACACAGAGAAAAGATTGCTACTTCAGTATAGTGCTTGGTAATAAATACATGCTAGTCTCAAAACATCATTTTAGTAAATACCTTTCTTCTTTGACTGGGTGCCAAGAACCATCCTGTCCAACACATTTCACATCCTCTGTAAGGATTCTTTTTTCTTTTCATTTTCCTTCCACTCTTCTAAGTACTTCTCCCTTCTCATAAGAAAGGTGGATTACTCTGATCCTTTCTGCTTGCGTATTTGCTTTTGATTTTCTCAATCCAATGAAAATTACTAAGCTTAAATAAATCAAGGGATATAAAGGGCCAAGTAAACAGTTCATTTAATGAAGGAGGAAGAGGATAATATCTGAAATACTCTGTTGGAATAATTTCACCTGATCAGTCCAAATTCTACCAGATTAGCAGATGGCAAGAGCATTCCAAATGAGTGCAAATCTGTCCTTTGTGCTTTTATGATCCCAGGAACATAATATTTATTCTGATGATAAGTATCTTGAAAAAATGTTGGGAATAGAGCTAATGTATTATAACTATGTTAAGGAACAAAACACAAGGCAGAGAAGAATATGCATTTTAGAATCCCTGGCTCTGATGGAGCTTTAGAATTAAGTTTGATGTCTTGTCCAAGATTTTTTTTTCTGTTGGCAAAATGAAATAGGGCAAGAGAAAAGATTAATTCCTAGCGATATAAGGGAAATAATGTTCGATTCATAAATTGGATATTTGAGCAGCAATTTCTATCATATTAGAATAATTTGTTTTAAAAAAATTTATAAATTTTAACAATTCATACAGAAAAAAAATCCTGAATTACTTGATATTATGGATAATTTATAAAGATCTTTGCAATTTTGTTGCATTGTATTCTCTCCTGCTTAATGTCATCTTCTGGTTTAAGCTTCCACATGTACCAATTTCTTAGAATATGACATGACAGTCATGGAAAATGATGACAGAGCTTTTTTCCTGTTTCCATCTTACCTTCAGATACAGGTATTATATAAATCTGTAACTCATAAATCTCACAATATTTTGTATCTGGAATAGAAAAAAAAGCCTAAGGATTTACTGCATTAATCTCATCTACTCTATTTTTTGCTTTCTCATCTGCAGTACCACAGTATAGATCTGAGGTAACCCAATGGAAATCACTGAAATTACACGAATGTAACACTTGCATTCATTAGCACAAAGCATTCCTAAATAAAGGAAACTAGGTTAAGCTGAGGTAGAAGTTCTAAATATGCATCGAAGAATGACTGGGAAAAACAGTTAATTCTATACATCTCAAAAAATAGGAAATCACATGCCCAGGAATTCAAAAGTGAAGTGACACTTAAAAGACAGCTAAACATTTTAAAGCGGTGAAGAGCTTATCTTAGCTAAATGCATTAATTCAATAGAATAATTGAGTAATACCTTGCTAGATATGACTGGCTATTATGCACTTTAGGGCTTTTTTTTAATGTGGTTTTGTTTTGTTGTGGGGTGTATTTTTTTGTTGCTTTAATAACACCTGGTAATAAGTCTAAAAACTTCACTGTAGCAATATTTAAAAAAAATAAAGCTATTCCAAAAAGAGAAAAACATCACTCAGCATATCATTTTCAGATTTTCGTATTGGTGGAAGAACTGTTGACGGCTAATTTAATAAATTCTTCATAAAACTATCCAAGGTGAAGACTGTGGGACCTAATGAAGCAGTGAGTGCTGTTAGCTAGATCTGGTGCTGTATCCACATTCTTTGAATGATTCAGCTCTCTACTGCTTCAAAAAAACTTGACAGCTGAAAGTGAACTTACAATTGCTTCTTCCCAAACTCAGCAGAAGCAAAGCTTCATGGATTTTATCACTAAAATGCACAGCAATGTTCAGTGAAAACACAGGAGACACTTATTTTCTAACTACTTTAAGCTGTTAGTATATGCAAAGGAATTACAGAAAATTCACGTGCACAGAAGCTGACCTACTTACATTTAGTGTTCTATGTTAAATATCAAAAAGCACATTCTGCTGACAGTATTATATTCCTTGGGAAGCAATAGCACCTCTTCTAAAGCATTTTTCATTTATTCATGCTGAGACTGTTCTCTTCCTGCATGTTGATGTTTGATACTGTGATTTTTGTAACACAGATGGCTCCTAAGTGTTGCAATAAGTTATATGGAAAACAGAGAGAGGCAGGAAAAACAGTAACAGAACATTGGAAAAAAGGTCAATTTTTTAAAATAGGATCAAGGTTTGGAAATAGTAATTTATAGATACTGTTTGGGAATTTAAAATAACAACAGAAGTAAAGTTAATGTTGCAGAGTTGTCATCATGACAGGTTGTCACGATAGGTACACATAAATTGCTGGGTCATACAGCTGAAGGAGGCAACATCAACCTGATGCTATCATTGCTGCAGACTGCCTTGACTACAGGTGTCTATATTTTTAGCCTACTGAATTTGGCAGTGGTTTGCAGATACTAGCAGTACATCAAGGCAAAAAAATGTATGACCATGGAAAATGAAGCTTACAAAGGGAAACCAGGTTATAAAAATGCAAATAAAGTCAAAGAGTTAAGAAAATGAGGCAGTTAAATGTTTTCACCGAATCTTTAGTAACATGTCCTACATTGTGATTTGATTCTGACATATGAGTAGTAATAATTTGTTTGTTTTGAATTATCAACAACTTTAAAGGCATTCAAAATAAAGCAACTTTGTATAATTACTTTAGTCAGATCATCTTAGTTTCATCTAATGGTATAATTTTACATATTTGTCTTTTCTTCATATCTCTGCCGAATGTAAAGCTGCAGCTAACTTTATTGGCCTTCAAGATCCAGGGGAGTACTTCTTTCCAGCCTTCTCAGAGCTGAGTCCAGTGAGATTCTCTTTCCTCCTTCCTTGCTCAGATGGATCAAGCTGCTGCAGTTCCTTTTTGCAGGCCCAGCCATCAACAAGTCTGAGTACATGCTACAGAAAGGCCCAGCTTGACCCCTCACCACAGGCTGATCAGAGTTGAGTTTCACTGGTGAAAAATGGACACAGCCCAACTCTCCAGAGAAAACCACAGCTGAGTATGTATGACATGAGTAACCACACTGCTTTAAGCCCACAGAACACTGAGGTCCTTACCATCCATCACCATCTATCATCTCTATCACCATGATAGAGTTTTGGATATTTCCCGGTGCTGGTGTCTTCCTGCATATCAGCTAGTCCATGCTTGAAATATTCTAGCAACTAAGAAAAACACACTCTGATTTTGGATCTACCTCCTAAAGGAGAAACATAAAACTGCTTGAACATAAATTTCTAGTGCTATTACACCGTTGTACTGTGGCTGACAACTATTAATCCAGAAGCAGGATGTCACCATATTTGGGAACCTATGTTTAAGCAACTGAGTTGTTCTGCTGAACTTAGATATCTACAACATAAATGACCACATGTGGGATAGGTATCTAAGCTCCTGCTACAAGCGATAACCATCTCATCAATACAGACAATTGAGATAGAGAGCTATTCAGCTCTCTCAAAGCAGGAATCTATTTTAGGAAGAGATAAATAGATCCCTAGACTCCATTGACTGTTCTGACTACACTGACTACGATAGCTTAGACAGCAGTTTACATGTTGCTAGCTGTGTTGTTATCACAAGTATTTAGATGTCTGAATCTGAAGATAAATTCTATTCTTAAAGACATCTTTCTTTTTTCTTAATTAAATATTGATATGGGAATTTTTAAGCGAAAATTGTGCCATTCTTCCATATTTTGAATAAATACTTCTATAATTTATATTGAACAAGATATGAATCCAAAAAATTCAAAAATTCTAGACCAAGTATTAATATCTAACTCTATACTTTATAGACTATTTTTTGGGGGGATCAAAAATTGTGTCTGTATATCTAGTCTGAATTTGATGCTTATGGATCTAGAAGTATTTTGGGTCTGAATAATGAATCAAACATAAGTTAAATATAGTTAACTTTTCTAAACATGTATTTTCTAGAATACAAAACACCAAGACAATTTTTAGCTATATTCAATATTTTGGTTCTTATCATTGTTATACTGGAAAAAATAAAACTTCATGCACATAAGTCTTTCTTCATATTATAAACTACATCAGGCTGTGCTCCAGGGCTTGCTTTGATTTTCCAGTCTACTAGAATGGACATCTGCTCAAGAATGATACGACTTCAGCAAGGCCACATGAGAGAAGATAGTCCTCTCTATGGAAGGATTTGGAAAGATTGTAGGTCTCACTGTTACAGAGTTGACATACGGATAAAGTGAACATTTTAGAATTGAGTCTTTTTCTCAGCTTCTCTAGACGAAACATAACCTTAGTTGGTCTAATGAAAAGTATTACTTTTCACTCACACTGTAGTATTATATCTAACCCATCAAAGTTGTATCTAGTGGATGTAACAGACAAATGCAGCTGGCTGAAATTCAAAGTGAAACTTCACTGGTTTGAAATCTACAGCAGCTGTAATCACTGACTGAAGAATGAGTTAGGGCATCAAGAACTTACAGTTTTGGTATCATGATATACAATTGCAAGAGACTTGCTGAGAAGCTGTATCATTATTAGATCATTTTTAGATTTAATTAATAATCCTGATGTTAAATCACTTTTCATCCTTATTCTATTATTATAAATCCTAGTGTTACTCAGCATGTAGGCACTGTCACAGACTGGGAAATGTTATTAAATTTAAAAAAGACGGAAGAGCTGTATTTATGAAGAAGGAAGTGTGGTTTCTTCTTTTTTAGAAAACGGGGATAAGATGTATCCTTTTAACTGGAAATATTTTATTTTCCATACTTTTTTAAAAAACGTAGTTGAAAACCATACTTTCAGTGAGTTATCTAATGAAGCATTATACAAATTCGGTTTTGGAAGAAAAACCTTCTTTATACAAATAAATGCCTTGATATCTCATCGCTATTATGAAAACTCATTTAGTAAAAGTGAGCTAAAAGAACAAAGAAAGATATGTTAATCAAAGTAGTCTGAAAGTATAGGATATATCATATGCAAAATGGAAAGGAGAAGTTAATACTGAGTTTTGGCAATTTTGTTTTACTCATCTTCTGATAAATATGAAACTGTCTATTTTATGAAGTCTATAAATTCAATTAATCATTAAAATCCACAGCAGGTCTACCATGTGGTGCGTACAGCAGCAAAGACTTGGAGCTGTATAATTAAGTATGAGCAGTCCTTGAACAGAAGTTTAGTGAGTTCAGGCAAAAAGACTGAGCATCAAATGGAATGGAAAATTCTATTATTATGTATTGGGTTTTGAGGAAAGAGCTTCTACCTACATTTAATTTTAGAGGCTAAGTGTCATCTTTATACCACTCTTCTCTTTAATTCATTTTTTAGAGAGATCTTTTCTGTTACTTCACTCCCTGGGTGCAATCACACAGCAGGAGGTTGCTTTTAGTGATGTGGAACATGTAGATTTGTTATACAATCTCTTTAAAAATTCTAATGTGGCAGGAACACAGAGGTAAGCTTTATAAGTAAGTGATCTAAGCACCAGCTTCTTGTTTTAACCCTTAACAGGCCTCTATTCACATTTAAACACCTCCTTCACATTCAGCACCTCAGGAGGCAGAGGAAGGGGAAAGAATGGATACAAGGTAGAAAAGCACAGAGAAAAAATCTATCTGCAGTTTCTAATTTAATTACTAGATATAAAAGATGGTTCCTCTAAACTTAAGCATACTCTTGGTGAGGACTGGAGGAAGAGGCAGAGGTAGTGCAAAGACAGTGTTCTCTCTGATTTTTTCTTCATTGTGTGAAAACATAGGTTATCTCCATTATGACTTCAGTGAAAATATATTAACATTTACAGAGAGCCTAAAACAATCTACCAATATTCTCAATCCAAAAAGTGATAGTCTGACAGTGATACACTCAATCTACTGTTCTTAGGAAATTAATTTTCTGTGCATATACACAATGCCCAGAATCGGTTTGATTCCTGCTCTAGAGCAGAGGCACATTGAGCTGGAGAGGACTATTAGCAGTTTCAAAGGCCATTGTAACAAAGAAGAAATGAGAAGATGTGAGATACTATTTCTGGGTGTATATCAATTTTCCCCAGACATTCTGGCATAAGGTCAAGGAAAGATAAGGTCATTAAGATAAATGTGACCTTGGTAACGTATAGCAAGATTGGACACAGGGATGGACTAGGGCTCAACTATGGATAACCTGTGCCTCTTATTCACTCAGGATTATTGTATGGTCTCTCCCTGTTGCAGGTGACATCCAGTCTTCTAGAACAATTCTTCTGGAGGCTGTTTCCCCCATCGTGATGGACGTTTTCAGTGTACCTTACACTTTTCTCCCATTCTGAACATCTCCAATGTTAAATGCATTATTTCATTTTAGGATTATGTCATTCCTTGAAGGCTGAATTTTGAATTTCATAGGTTGTAATTCCAGAGTGGAAGACTTCTGAGCAGTATGCTATGCTGGATATTACCTTTTTGTGCAATTCATCAGGAATGAAATATTTTTAATATGTATTCATTAGTTCTTTTTTTGTTTGAATGAAAGTCTGTAGTATGTAATTTCCAACATGAAATAGCTCAAGAATGGAATAATTATTTTTCCAGCATGTTCAGTGTTATACTTGGAATAACATTTTCTAAGTAAAATTTTAACATTCCTCAGTGTGCAATTACAGATTTCTGAGATTTTGTTTGAAGCATAGAATATGTGAAGTTTGAAATCGGTTTAAAACTTTAAAATTTTTGAGTGTGTAGAGTGAGGATTCTGAATTTTGGTCAGGTAATTACCATTTGTTTTGTTTTGTTTTTTTTTTAATGAGTAAATTCTCCAGAACCACCAAAACAAAAAGCCTATAGACATAAACCCCTTTTCTGTCTCGAGGCAAGGAACATGTACAAATTCGTGTTGTAATTTTTTTTTTTTTTTAATTTAGGGTAGATTTGGATTTGTAAACTTAGATTCCAATGCATGTTGTCAAAGAAACACCATTTTCATTAGGATTTGGTTTTGATGACAAGTAAGAGAGGGGTGTATAGGCTGCTAAGATGGTTGTTCCCTGACTCATGTTAGTCTCAGAAATATTTGTGATTAGTCTTACTTGGACATTGGTAGCATTATTTTCTGTATTTCCAGTGATGAGAATAATTTCTGTGGCAATAACACAAGAATGTTTTCTGTAGATATGACATATTGTTTTTCACTACTGGTAGTAATAAAAGAAAAATTAAAAAAAAAGAAAAATAACATATATCCATCTTGCTAAACAGTTTTAAGGAGTCTTTTTATTCTAGCATCATGTGTCTCTTAAACTCATGAACTCCCAGTGCACAAGATTCAGAATAGAAAAAACAATCAATAGCTATAACTTGCACAGTCTATTTTTATTTTGAAATCAATTGGTATTTGCCTAAGAGTATAATCAGTAAGTAATTCAACTGGATTTACTTAAGTATGGAAGAATTAAGTGCAAAGATAGAATTCCATGCTTTTAGAAGATCAAAAGAGAACTTTATTAAAGGAAGATATTACTATGCAATAATTACAGAAACACAGTTTCCCTGTCTTGAAAAGTCAATGAATTTCTCACAGTTGGAGAAGTAAAAGTGTGACCTTTAAAACTTAAATTGCTCCATTCAGGTGTCTGAGGTACAAATAAACCCCCCTCTATTTAGGAGGCAAGCACTCCTTGTTGTGGATCTTTACTCTGTTATTTTCTAACTGTATGCAACACTTTCTGATTTGAAATACATTCATAGGAATGCTAAGGTAAAACAAGAAAATTTTTCTTCCTTTGCCAAATTCCAGTTCTTCTAATACATAATCTTTAGAGATAAAAGTTTAGGTTTCAAGCCAGGCCTGTGCTGAAAAGGTGACACTCCAATTTCCAAACCCAAGAGCACAATGAAAGATCTCTAGCTAGCTAGTTCTATAAACTTTGCTTTTTAGATATCAGAAAAAAAAACTAAAAAATGGACAACTTTGGAGATTATCTCTTTTTTAAGAGGTCATCCTCATTGGAGCATGATCCTTTACAAGTTCATTAGCCATTTTGATCTTTCAGGTCAGCAGCAGGTATTTTCAGCCTGGGGCTTGATCGTCAATAAAGGATTGAAATGTTGCTATCACATCTTTAAAAATGGGTCAGTATCTTCAAACATGAAAAGTTAAATTTTGGCATTTTAAACTAAATATAGCAACTGACATACAGAGATGTAGTTATCAGAAGTGCTGAATACCCAAAACTTAGTTTAATGGGAGCACTTGCATAAGAAGGAAGTGCTCTATGGAGCTAAAATGTAATTTATTTTTAATAGTACTCTTCATGCACTGTGGCACAAAACGCTTTTCAAGAAAGGCAGACTTCTTCCCTCAGTCATAGCACTATAAATTCAGCATGATTTTTGTATTTAATGACAGTGTAGAGAGTGTAAATTTAATCCAAAATATTTAAGAACCATTATAATGCTTCTTATACATGTAGGGACTTGGATATATGACAAAAGAACAAGGAGAATGAGGAAATTTTCTTGAATCTGATGTGAGTGCTAGAGTTGTTTATGTTTATTTGCCTGATATTTTTTCTGCTTTATTGTTTGGTGACTGAGATAAACTGTCATTCCCTTTGTGATGCCTGACTGCCTTGGTATGTCTTTATATGCTAGTGTCAGGGGTCTCAGAAACTTGGTTTGTGGCAGAGCCCTGAGGAAACTCCCAACATTGCTTTTGTCTGTCCAAGCCTCTCAGGGCTCCCCGAATGCCCACTGCCCAGGAGCCCACCTCAGCTCCTTGGGCCATCAGCCCCTGCCCCAGCAATGCTGCAGCAGGGCCGGTTTCCAGCTCCCTAAAGGCCTGCCCTGCCATTGGACTCACAAAGCTAGGCCAACTCATGGGCCCATGCTCAGGCCCAGCCTTGGCTCATCCCCAGGGGCCTGGTGTGGGACATCCCTGTTGGTCCCCAAAGCTGTCCTGCTCCTGGCTGGGGGGTGGGATTGGCCTTGGCTGACAGACCCTCCCCCAAGGGAAGCCCTGGTGGTCCCAGGTCCCAGAAGGTGTCCTTACAGTTTGCTCCTCTGTTTTCATGACAAATCTCAGTGATAAGTATGTAAAGAAAAATAAAGATAGCTGGCATGCAGTGTCCAAAGTACATGTGGCAGTAGATTTAAACAAAGAAAATAAGAAAGAAATGATTGTAAGGTTTTATTCAGTAGCTCTTCTAAACAGATATTGGGAGCCTGTATTTGATTGAAATGAACTTTCTTGCTTCACATCCAGATGTTCTCTAAACAAATAGAGATGCAATAGCCTCAGAAAAATACCACTTCCTTTTGTTTCTTTCAACTGAAGTTGTTGCACATTAATAAATATTTGTTTCACTTTAAGTGAAATCACTGATTTTCATGGAATGGCACCTATGGAGTTGAGCACATTTGCTTTCAAATGCTTAGTGTCAGACAAAACCAAGTACTGATCAAAGTATTTATGTAAGAGTATTTCTTCCCAGTTGTAGTCAAAGTGTGGAAACCTTAGGGGGTTTTGTTGCTTTTTTTTTTTCTTTACTATTTTATTGACAAATGAAAACATTTGTCATCTTTAACTCCTATAAAACTGAAAGAAAAAAATGGGGGATCAAGGAAATAAATTATAAGCCACTCATCCTATATATCATGGAGACTGCATAACAGCCTTTGAGTGCAGGTAGAAATTCTGAAGGCAAATAATTTCTACTTTAAATACAGCACAGCAAGGCAAAAAATCATGTTTGGCCATTGTGATTCTAATTCTATGAATTAGATCATAACATTTCGCCCTTAGATAAGACAAATATTACTATAGCCAAGTACTTGATCAAGCTTCTTCAAGTGATACTTTTGCTGCTGACATTATTGACTGAGCACAATGTATTCCCTTAGAATACTAGAGTAATAAGGAAATAATCAACATTTCAGAAACATGGGATGTTCTGGCCCAAAATAATCTACATTGTTAGGTTTCTACAGATTAGCCACAATAAGTATGCAGTCACATATGGAGATGACAATGACATGGATCCTTATAATTGTGTAGAATCCTGTAGGGATTCACTTCTTGGTTTGTATCAGAATAAATGAATTACTAGTTTTGAAACTGTGCCACTGTAGGCTTAAGGGAAGAAGTTAGAAAGCCTTTGAAATACATCTTGAGGACAACTATTTTCCCACCTAAAACCTAACCAGAAGTGGCGCTCTTATTTCTCCCAGTGCCAAATCAGCACTTTTTCTCTTTCATGGTATTCCCACTTGGAAAATTGCACGCCCATGTGCAATTTTCATGTGTGGGCCCTGGCCAAGAATGAAACACCCAGATACCCAGCCACTCCCTGTGAAGCTGTGGTGGTCTAGCCCTGGCTGGAGGCTGGACACCCACCAAAGTCAGTCTATTACTCCCCTTCTTAGCTGGACAGGGGAGAAAATATATATTCAGAGGTTCAGGAGTCAACATAAGCACAGGGAGAGATCATTCTGTCATCGACAATGTGGGCAAAACAGACTCAACAGAGAGTGAAGAAGAGAAAAATATCTAATTTATTACACTACACTAAAAAGAACAGTGAATACCAGAGTTGGGAGTGGGACCAAATCTTAAAACAAACGGAACCAGATCTTAAAACACTTTCCCCCCACCATTCCTTTCTTAGCAGACTTTAGTCAGAATTTTGTTCCCTTCTTCCCCCCTGTTCGCAGTACAGCAGGGGCAGGGACTGCAGAAAATGGGGTTCTTGGTAGCACCTTCCCCCCACCCCTCCAATCTAAGCAGACTTCCCTTTAGCCATGATTTTGCTCCCTTCTTCCCCCCGCCCGCAGCACAGGAAGACAGGGACTGGGAAAAAAATGAGTTCTTGGTTACTTCTTCATGAGCTGTTTTCCTTTTTCAGATCTTAAAATACCTCTAACCTCGCCCCCTCCCACTCCCTTCTTAACAGACTTCAGTCATGATTTCACTCCCTTCTTCCTCCCCTGTTCACAGCACAGGGGGGCAGGGACTGGGAGATGGGGGCTTCGGTCAGTCCCTTGCAAGTTGGTTTCCTTCTTGGCCAGGGGGTTGGGGGGGGGCATTCATTCCACACCCTCCCCCTGCTGCACCATGGGGTCTCACCCACAGGAGATAGTCCTCCACGAACTTCTCCATTGTGAATCCTTTCCCACAGGGCTTTAGCTCTTTATCACAGTGTCTTTCAGTCTGTAAGGCTGAGCTATACACACAGGTATCAATAGTGCCTAAACAGAGCAGGCGGCCTACGGGGAGTTGTAATACACAACTCAGTCTTGGGCTGCTTTTAAGCTCTTTGTCTGCGGAGACACCTCATGGGGAGCTGTGTAGATGGCTCCGACTTGAGTTGTGTTGTAAACAGACTGAAGCGGGCACTTCACAAAACCTGAAAAACTTGTATGGAGCCTTGCTAAGCCTTGGCTTCCTTCCACAAACATATGTCCTGAGTCCCAATCAAACCACTACTCAAACTGTTTGACAAGCCCTAAGGGTCCGCATTTGGTTTCGATGGGCCAAGACAATGGGAATATGCAAGAGATAGGGCCGGAGGTGTCAGGCCCAGCCCTGCATCCTGTCGCACACATCAGCAAAATGAACCAAATAAAAGCCCTGGCATTCGAGCTAATATTGGGAGCCGTTCCTCCAACCTTAGGAGGAGACCCTTCCCCCTTAGCCGGGCGGCTGGCTGAGGTAATGTATTGGGAACCCTTACCTGAGAGACGGGGTAAGTGGCTATTTGATATGTTTTAAGTGTGTTGTTTTGAGTGACTAACGTATGGGTAATATTTTGTGTGCTTGTGAGCTGTGATCCTATGTTTTAGGGAAGCCACATGGTTGTAATAAGAGTATTTTGTGGATCTTTGTGATCGTAGGGAAGCTAATTGCCTACGGCGAGTGTAACCGTGGGGTTTGTGACTGTTGTAGATCATTTTATTGTGTGTTGGCAGCAGAGTATTTTGTGGATCTTTGTGATTGTAATATTTTGTGTGCTTGTGAGCTGTGATCCTATGTTTTAGGGAAGCCACAGTGGTTGTAGTAAGAGTATTTTGTGGATCTTTTGTGATTGTAATCAGTGTGGTCATACTTCCAAACTGCAATAGTGAATTCCCCATTGTATCCAACAATAACCTGCAAGTGACGTACTGAATCTGCATTCTGGTTTTTTTAAAATAAATTACTATTAATTCTATTTTAAAAACCTGTGGTTCAGTGTCTTTCCGTCACATTAATTGGCGTAGTCGGCAGGATACAATGGAGGAACTTTTTGCAGAAACATGGTTGTAGACCCTCTCTCCTGGATAAGGCAAAGGAAAAGTCAGGAGACAGTGTTGGAGTTTGTGAAAAAGACGTACGGTTAGGTACGCAGTGAGTGCGGGGCCCGGATCCGCGGGTCATTGTGTTTATAATTGGGGTTTTCATAACCATTGTTAAGCTTTGTGTGTGCAAGAAGTTTTTGTGCCCCGGTACCGTGTGTTGGAGAGGTTTGTGTGAGAGGTTTTCTTTTGTTTTGTTTTGTTTTTGAGTAAACAAGCCAGTCTGACTGCGGGCGAGTGCTGATCCTCCACGAGGAGAGCAGCTGGGGACGGACAAAGTGAATGGCAGATTTAAACTCTTAGTGTAAGGGAAATGAGTTTTGAACCAGGTGTTGTTTCCTGGTGCTCTGTATGCGGATCTAAGGATTTTTGTGTATCTGTAAACTGTTATTTGTATGTTCTGTATGTAAGCAGGACGTTGTGATGCAATTTGGAAGCAATCTTTGGTGTGATGAATGAGAGGAAGATTGGTCTGATTGGGATGGCGGTTTTGGTTCGAGCCAGCTTGAGCAAGTGGTGTGTATGGATTTGAAAAGCGATAAAAATCGGTGGTGTATGGGAGGAGGACTGTTAAGAGAGCTTTTAGGTCTCCCGACCAGGGTCAGGAACGGGTCTTTGCCTGTTTTGTGAACAATGTGGTTTGTGTATGATGTTGCCCTTTGAGTTGTGTAACGTAACTGTGTAACTACAGTGTGACCTCCTGAGAGTGAATAGGGGGAAACTTGGATACTAAGGTGTGGCCCTCTCAGGATGTATTGCCCCTGTGAAGTTTGTACCTAATTATAGGATGGCCGCCCCTAAGGCAGTCAATATCTAATGATGTCTCTTCCCTGGCCCAGGGGATAGGTAAGACAATCTTGAGATGCACTGATCTCGTCCCTTACCCCAGGGACAGGATTGGGTGAACAACTGCTAGCTCCTTTAAATTATCTGGGCTGGCTGAATCAGTGCAAAAAGGCTGTGTGTATACAAGCCATGTATGAGCGTGGGAGACAGGGTGTTCCCCTTGCTGCTCCAATTGACCCCACCCGCCTTAAACCATTGATTAGGGGTCTCCCGGATGCCTTGAAAAACTATATGCAAACCCTAAAGGAAAAGATTGCACGGTTTTCGAGAGAAATAATCCCCACCCTCCTCGACAAACCAATCTCCATTTCAAATCTCAGCGCAATGAGCTGTGAAAAAAGGCGTTAGCATTAGGGATACCCCGGGCGGCGCTAGATGGGCAATCCACAGAGATTATTCGCACACCGATAAATTTATCGGAACGGCCGATCAGCAAGGCCTTAGAATCTGTGATACCACCAAAATGCAGGAGAAAAAATCTTCTGTGTCTCCTAGCCCTTACTCAGCCCTGAGGGAGGATCTGATCGATTTAAAAAACTAGGAAGCGCGGGGGGAATTTCAGGCCGACCCACCCGCGTAATATCCAACCTAGAATGGCCTAACCAGCATACTGACCCACATGTTATTTTGGCCACTGGCCCCAAGCGCATACCTGTAGATTTTTTAATTGATACTGGAGCTCAGATAAGTGTGATCACTGAGAAAACAGCCAAAAAATTAGGACTGACCCCTACGCGAAAGAAAATAAATGTAATAGGAGTAACTGGAGTATCCGAAGCCAGACCAGTTAGTACAGTGTGTGTTTGGCTTCCAGGGGAAAAACGAATGACCAGGGTAAAAGTAGTCATTGGTCCATACCGAAGTAATATACTAGGATTTGATGTCCTAGCAAATAAGGTCTGGAAACTACCCAATGGAACTGTGTGGAGCTTTGGAGCTCCACCATGTGAAGTTCGGGTACTTGAGGCAGCCATTAAGTTACCTCCATCCAGAATAACAAACGTTAATCAATATCCTTTACCATCTGCTGCCAAGGATGGGATCAGAGAGGTGATCAAAGACTTGGAAACCCGTGAAATTATAACCAGGACCCACTCGCCCTATAATTCCCCGGTATGGCCAGTACGCAAGCCGGACGGTAGGTGGAGACTGACAGTCGACTACAGAAAGCTTAATAGTAACACGCTGCCACTCACAGCCGCTGTCCCTAATATTGCAGAACTGGTTACCCAAATCCAATCCAAACATCACACATGGATGTCTACTCTGGATGTTAAGGATATGTTCTTTATGATTCCTCTTCAAGAGGAGGATAAGCCTCAATTTGCATTCACCTGGGAAGGAGTGCAATATACCTTCAATCGACTTCCCCAAGGGTACAAACACTCCCCCACCATTGCCCATAATGCACTAGCAAGGATATTGAAGGAAATAGATATCCCAGATGGGATAAGCGTGTATCAATATATTGATGACATCCTAATAGGTGGAGACAACCAAGAGACAGTGAAAAGGGCATTTAATCAGATCCTTTCCACCCTGACTTCATTAGGACTGGAAATTCCTTATGCTAAATGTCAGGGACCAAGCCAAGAGGTTAAATTCTTAGGTGTCTGGTGGTGTGGAGGAGCTATAGCTGTACCAGCTGATACACTGGAAAAAATAGAATCTGGCAAAGCTCCAGAAAATAAGAAGGAACTACAACAGATACTTGGAACCTTAGGTTATTGGAGAAAACATGTACCTGGATTTTCCATAATTGCCCGACCTTTGTATAAATTAATTAAAAAGAATACTCGGTGGCAATGGAATACTGAGCATGAGGAAGCCTTGAATTTACTGATACAGGAGCTGCGCATATATCAGACTTTAGGTCCCATACATCAGACAGATCCTATACAGATTGAATGGGGATTCAGTGAACATGGTTCCCACTGTAACCTGTACCAACGGGGACCAGATGGTCCTGACAGACCTTTAGAATTCTCTTCTCATTCATTTAATAATACAGAACAGCGATATACTGATTGGGAGAAGGGCATGTTATCACTGGTACGAGCAGTAAAAAAAGCAGAGCGAATCCGTACGCAACAAGACATGGTTGTCAGGGGTCCTTTTCTCCTCTTGGAATCAGTAAGAAAAGGGACTCCTCCCCCTGAAGGAATTGCACAGAAACCCACTGTCCAGAAATGGTACTCCTACCTAGAAGGCATCAGTCAGTTGGTTACTATTATTGAAGGACCAGTAAAGGTATCAAAACTACAAAAGGATGTTAATGTGGATCCTTCTATGTTAGTCAAACCCAATAAACCATCGCCTATTTTGGAAGCACCTCCCTTTACAGCTGAATCAGATCTGATAGGAGTATGGTTCACAGATGCTTCTGCGATACGCCAAAACCAGGTTTGGCAATATACCGCAGTGGCTCTAGAGATAAAGACAGGGAGAACTGAAATTGAGAAAGGAGAAGGTAGCGCCCAAGTAGGGGAGCTACGAGCTGTGCTGTTAGCTGTGAAACACGGAGCTCAGATTATATACACTGATTCATATGCAGTATTTAAAGGGGCAACCGAATGGATAGGATACTGGGAGATCAATGAATGGCAAATCAACCGAGTACCAGTGTGGAGGACAGAGGACTGGAAACAGTTGTTAGAAATAGGGAAAGGAAAAACACTACAAGTAGGGTGGGTGAAGGCGCATGGCAAAATTCTTACTGAGGCCGCGCACTGGAATAACAAGGTTGATTATCTCACCCGTATACATACATTGGGTATGGATAAGAGCACAGATACACAGGAATGGGAAAGACTGAGAGAATGGTTACATGAGAGGCGTGGCCATACCGGAAAGACTGATCTGTACAAGGAGTGTCAGGCCAGAGGGTGGCCTTCCACGCTGTCTGACTGTGAGAAAACGATAACACATTGTCCACAATGCCGTTTGCGATTAAAAATGGATCATCCAAACCAAGCCCCACCTTTGCATATTAGGGCAGGAAAAACACTCTGGCAAACATGGCAAATTGACTACATTGGGCCGCTTAGAATGTCTAACCGACATAGGTATATTCTAGTGGGAGTAGAAGTAGTGTCTGGGTTGACCCAGGCCACTGCAGCTGTAGCAGCATCTGGAGAATGGACAATTAGAGCACTGAAAGAATGGTTTAGTACTTTGCCTATGCCTTCTACCATCCAAAGTGATAATGGTTCACACTTCACTGCGACCATTGTCCAGGAGTGGGCAAGGGGAGAAGGTATTAATTGGGTCTTCCATACACCTTACTACCCTCAAGCAAATGGGATAGTTGAACGGGTTAATGGATTAATCAAAAGGTTTGCAAAAGTCCATGTATCGAATTGGCACTTGAGACTATCTGAGGCAGTATATACTGTTAACAACAGATGGGGTGAAAATGGGAACGCGAAAGTAAAGGCGTTTTGCCCTACTAGTGATTTACCCTCCAAAGAACCACATAAAATCAGCAAATCTTCTACGCGACTATATTCTGGTCAACCTGTAACAGTCAAGTTGCCTCAGATTGGATTTGTGCCCCTGATACTGACCAATCCAAGAGGACAGTATGCATGGGAAGCCAAAGATAATTCTGATCGTATACATCGAATAAGTAGTAGATGGATTATACCAGATTTCTAACCAATTCACTGTCGAGCGTATATACGTTCGAACAACTCCCTTCTCCTTTAATTACAGGACGACTCCAAAAGGAAAGGAAGGGCAACTGAGAAGACACGGGGTGGAGGCCTCATAAGTGTCAACAAGAAATCGAGAAACTACAACCTTGAAGCCCAACTGAGAGTTTTGGTCTTCTTATTTTGATTTCATCTGTTTGTTTGCCTGTTTATATATATTTCTTTGAGTTTTGTCTTTGTTTTGTTTTTTTTTTTTTCTCTCTTTTTTTTTAAGTAGCGTACTTGTTTTTACACAAATTTTAATAATAAGTGCTATATTATGGCTATAATTGTAAAAATCTTTGTAATAATAATTATAATTTCTAGGATAACATTAGGCAACAGTGAACAATCTAGTATACGGGATAGACAGGTGCGAGCTTTTAAACAACATGATGATGGTTCTCTTATTATAAATCACTCTGAACCAGACAATGTGGTCTATAAAATGATACAAGGTTTTGCTCGTATGCTTAACTATTCTCATGTCACTACCTGTCTGCCTTTACCACATACCCCTACTCAAGGGATCCCTATAACAGCTCTCCCTGTGGACCTGGGTAAAAATCTAGATTGGCTCTGGAACCAAAATAAGTCTATCATTTGGGGGGAGTTTGAATGGAAGTGGCCATTTAATAATACATTAAATCGAACCTCCATTTGGAGTCTAAACTGTTCCTATGCTCCCCTTTGTCGAGACAATAGGACTTTGGGATGCAGAGGCAAACAGCCACGATCCCTAAACCAACCGTGTTACAAACACCCTTGGGCAAATACACGACATGGGGATGAACCATACTGGGGAAAGCGTTTGGTCCTGAGGTATGTGGAACCAGTAAATACACAGTGGTGTTTTGAATTTCCTCCAACACCTAGCAATTCATGTACCTGGTTTGATGTGATGCAAGGACCACCTGCCAATTGTTTATGGTCTCAAGCCCATGAGGAGAGGAGAGATGACAGCAGGGATTGCTATCCCTGGCGGCCTCGACAAAGGGTCTTAGCAAAATCTGATGTAAAAACACCTTTGTGGAATTGCACAAATATTATAAACTGTACCACTGGTGGGGACCTAAAAAACAGTTGGTTGTGGCTGATCCCTTCATTACGGCATTTAGTCAGTGCCGCCTGCTTGTGTCAGAATTACTCAAAACCATACCCAGCAGCAATGAGGTGTGATAGTAGCACAAGCTATAAAAATTTAGAACATACTAAGAAATCCCTCTGTCAAGTCCCTCAAACTATGGGCAATTGTGATGACTCCCCTATATATGCTCCACGACAATTAACTTGGGTATGTTCAGATGGGACGATTACAGATATGTTAAACCCTCTTAATCCCGGTTTGCAGTGTACCTTTGGAATACCATCATTATGTCCATCTTTTTACTCTGAGAAGTTCATTTTCCCAGGGTTGTGGCATTCCCGTACCAAACGGACTACAGACACGTCTGGATGGACTGTATCTCAGAAGCTGGCAGTATGGGCTGAAGGATTCTTTGGATTAGGAATAGGTCATCTTAGGACCAGAATTATGTTGTCCAATTTAACTGCACAAGTGGAAGCCTTAGCAGCCCTTACTAATGAAAATTTTGATTTGCTCAATGAACAAGTACAAGCCGTCTCGAAAGTTGCACTTCAAAACCGGCTTGTGCTAGATATGATACTACTTAAAGAACAAGGGGTATGTGGACTCTTGAAAGCAAACCATGAGCAGGAAGAATGCTGTGTTACAATCCCTAATGTGTCACTACCCCTTCGAGAAAACCTCCAGGAGATGAAGAAGATAGCTGAAGTCACACATGAACTACAAGAACAAATAAAGGACACTTGGTTGGGAAATATTTTTGGTAGAATAGGATGGGTATTTTCGGGGTGGATTACTAACCTGTTGCAAACCTTAATTGTTATTATAATTTGCATTATTATAGTAAGTATTGCTATCAGTTGTATCAAAAGAATCATGGTGAAGTCCATCTCTCACGTAAGGGTTCACTTAAAAAACGAGGAATATGTAGCTCTGCTAAAGTATGCAGATGAAACCCATGCATCTGCCAATAATAACATATAAGTGGTTGAATTGTGACTCAGGTCACGGGGTGGAATGTAAGGCTGAGCTATACACACAGGTATCAATAGTGCCTAAACAGAGCAGGCGGCCTACGGGGAGTTGTAATACACAACTCAGTCTTGGGCTGCTTTTAAGCTCTTTGTCTGCGGAGACACCTCATGGGGAGCTGTGTAGATGGCTCCGACTTGAGTTGTGTTGTAAACAGACTGAAGCGGGCACTTCACAAAACCTGAAAAACTTGTATGGAGCCTTGCTAAGCCTTGGCTTCCTTCCACAAACATATGTCCTGAGTCCCAATCAAACCACTACTCAAACTGTTTGACAAGCCCTAAGGGTCCGCATTTGGTTTCGATGGGCCAAGACAATGGGAATATGCAAGAGATAGGGCCGGAGGTGTCAGGCCCAGCCCTGCATCCTGTCGCACACATCAGCAAAATGAACCAAATAAAAGCCCTGGCATTCGAGCTAATATTGGGAGCCGTTCCTCCAACCTTAGGAGGAGACCCTTCCCCCTTAGCCGGGCGGCTGGCTGAGGTAATGTATTGGGAACCCTTACCTGAGAGACGGGGTAAGTGGCTATTTGATATGTTTTAAGTGTGTTGTTTTGAGTGACTAACGTATGGGTAATATTTTGTGTGCTTGTGAGCTGTGATCCTATGTTTTAGGGAAGCCACATGGTTGTAATAAGAGTATTTTGTGGATCTTTGTGATCGTAGGGAAGCTAATTGCCTACGGCGAGTGTAACCGTGGGGTTTGTGACTGTTGTAGATCATTTTATTGTGTGTTGGCAGCAGAGTATTTTGTGGATCTTTGTGATTGTAATATTTTGTGTGCTTGTGAGCTGTGATCCTATGTTTTAGGGAAGCCACAGTGGTTGTAGTAAGAGTATTTTGTGGATCTTTTGTGATTGTAATCAGTGTGGTCATACTTCCAAACTGCAATAGTGAATTCCCCATTGTATCCAACAATAACCTGCAAGTGACGTACTGAATCTGCATTCTGGTTTTTTTAAAATAAATTACTATTAATTCTATTTTAAAAACCTGTGGTTCAGTGTCTTTCCGTCACACAGTCCCAGTCCTCCACGGGGTTATAAGCCTCCCCCAGCAAACCTGTTCCAATGTGAAACTCTCTCTGTCGCTCACCTCTGTGTCTCTTGATTCTCCTCATGGCTGCAAGTGCTGAAAGGGGCTTATCGTAATGTAGGGTGACAACATCTTGTGATGTGACCTCACATCTATGTCTCCACCTGTTCCATCCAGTGTGGAGCCCCTCCACGGGCTGCAGGTCAGGTCTCGGCCTTTTCCATGGGTTTCTCCATGGGCTGCAGGGACATTATTTCTCTCTGGCACCTGGGGCACCTTCTCCCCTGCCATTTCCCAGCCTTGGTGTCTGCACAGCTCATTACATCTTCTCACTCCCTTCTCCAGTGGCAGAATGCAGCTGCTTCCGGTTTTTTTTCTCTTATATGTGATTCTCAGAGGCGCTGTGACTATCTCTCGGCCTTGAATTGCCTGAAGTTTACACTTTAAGGCTGTCAGAAAACTGTAACTGCTGCTTACAAAAACCATCTCAGCAGCACAGCCTCACAAAACGGCAACAGAAGCACAGGCTCACCACTTGCAAGGGTTGCTTGGGAAGACAAATGCCACATAGAGCATTTTTCCAAGTTTTGTTGCTATGAGTTCTTCACTGAGTGTTGTGGTTTAACCATGCAGGCAGCTAAAGCAACCACACAGTCATCTCTGACACCCCCACTCCTGCAGAGGGGGAAAAACTCACAGCTTGAGGAAGTAAAACTCACAAGTTGAGAAAAAGATTTTGATAGAACATAAAAATTGTTATTATCATTATCATTATTATTATTGTTATTACCAAGAAAATTATAAAGATTATACAAAATAAGTGAAGCACAGAAGAATTACGACCCACACACCAGTGCCCAGCTAGTTCCTAAGCTATGGTCCCAGCCCCTGGCCAACTTCCCCCAGTTATATACTGAGCATGACATCATATACTATGGAAGATCCCTTTGGCCATTTTGAGTCAGCTGTCCTTGACATGTCCTCCTCTTGGGGGTACTTCTTGTGCATCTCCATCCTCCTTACTGAAAAGTCCTTGAATTGATGTAAATATTGCCTAGTACCAAACAAAACATCAGTGTATTATTAACATTATTCTAATCCTAAATCCAAAACACAGAACTATACCAGCTGTTAGGAAGAAAATTAATTCTATCCCAGATAAGGCCAGAGCATTGAGACAGGCAAAAATGTCCAAAATATGTTCCTGATCTGTTCTTTTCCATAATGCTGTTTTCTGTATAAACAATTTTCTACTTCCCTGAGAAGTTATGGAATAAAGGTACAATGTATAGCCATTCCTGTCTCATGTGAAGCATCCCTTCATTGACCTTCCCAGGATGGCCACACAGGTAAAGTAAACTCAGAATATGCTTCTTCAAAAATGGAATGATAAGAGGTAGTCTATCAGTTTACTCCACCTACAAACAAAACACTTTCTTGCAACAGGGTTGACCAAGCCAGATTAAAAGCATTTTCTAACAGGAGAGATCAGCCAACAGAGGGAATTACTTACTTTACTACCCCAAATCCATTTACGTGTGTGTGAGAACAAGTGCAGTAAAATCAATCTGATTTTCAGTGAGATGGCTTACCTACAACTTCCAGGGATGGTTCTAACATTTTTCAGGGACTAACACAAAGGACAGTAAAAGAAGGAAATTATTTGATATTGAACAACAACTTTTCTTTTCTCAGTGATACCTAAGAGCTATGGACTAGAAATGTGTAGCCACGGCAAGAGAACATTTGTAGTTAAAGGACCACTTTCCTTCAGGCTCTTCTGGTCTAAAGTAGGAAAATGGTTTGCCTGTTGTGACAGTAGAAAAATAGAGAAATAATTTGTCTGCTGTCTGGCAGCTTAGTGGTATCACACTGCAAGGCAGAGACCGCAGAACCTGCCAGAGTGCCACAGAAGCCTTGATGCAGGTGAATTCAAGACTTCCTTCCCCAGACACTCATTGTGCCGGCATTTGGTGTCAAGTGAGATGTCCAGAGCCAAACCACGAGCTTCTATACCAGCTACAAGTGTGGTAAATGGCTTTGCAAATTCCGTAGAAAAGGGTTTAAGTTAGTTTGATTGATTTTTTTTTTTTTTTCCGTGGAGCACAAGACCTCAGTCTTCATCCATGTGTGCTTGTCAATGATCTTATGTCCACATCCTTGTGGAAGCATGTCAAAAGTAATGTTGCTCTATGCTGCAATGTTATCTCTCTCTTCTACCTGCTATATGACCATTGCATTTATCATGACACAGATGCCGTGATATTGAGACATTCTCCAGGAAACTGACCTGTCAGCTTAGTGGCTACTTAGATGAACTGACAAGTAAGTTTCCATTTGATGAACACATCACTGCATTAATTTTGTCAGGATGGAAAATCTACAGCTAGTCACAGTCAGGAGAACCATTGCCTTGAATGGAAGAGTGTAACTCTAAATGCATCTAACAGGGAAAAGTCGATTTTGAGGTGTGGAGGAACTTCATGTTGGTCTCTGCTGTAAATCCATACGGTGCCATCCTTCAAAAAGGATGATAGAGCAGCAGGAGATAGAGCAGCATTCCATTATCAGGAACAAGAAGAGGACCACCAAAGGAACCATGCCTCTTCTGAAGATGCAAAGTGTGGTCTATAAGAAATAAGTAATTACTAAACAATTTAACAGCAACCCCTACAGTTTTTGATCACCAAAAATTGCTAGAATTATCCTTTTACCAGTATTTTTGCAGGCTTGCCTAAACATTTTGGGGAAAGGTATTTTATAAAATGTCCCCATGAGAATGCTAACCATTTGCTTTCTTTTCCACCTGTATGTCATATTTTCTCATGGTTAATATATTGGAAAGCTTTCCATAAATGTCTTTTTGTCAAATTTTTGGGGAACTTTGAAGTCCTAATAGTTGGGTTTTTCCCCCTAAATAAATGAAACATAATGGTAGTCAAAGATTTTATGAATACTGCTCGTGAAGGGACAAAACTGAGAAGGCTTTTTCTAAGTATATGTATCTCTGGATTCTTAGTATTCTTTTAGTGTCAGAAATGTGGTGGTTTTTTTCAGGGCAGAAGAAGTTACAGCATCATTCTTAACACAAAATGCATAGAGGTTTGATTGGTTTTTTTAATATAATCCCTGAGAGATATTACAAACCTTACCCCCAGACAGACTTTTCACGGGAAGAACTGCTCTTCTTAGAGTTGATCAATATGTTATGTTAGCATATAGGTACCTGTCTGACAATTTAAACATTTATCACCGTAGGCTTTTAGGTTAAGAACAGGAGTATTTTTCCTGCAAAAACAGTTTTCCGTTTACATACTCAGAAATCCAGCACTCAGCAATAAATACATGAGTTGATCTGACACCCTTGCACTGCTGTCAGGGCAGGAGCAGGAGTATGTCCCAGTGTCTGAACAGCTCCTGTCCCTCCTGAAGCTGTTGATCTTTTCCTCTCCAGACTGAGGGAAGATATGCTTTGAAGAGTTTTTGATGATCTGATAAAAGACATTTCTGATTTGCCCTGGATACCTTGAAAATGAACATCCTTTTAATGTCTCGCCAGATACATGTGCTGAAAAGCTGTCACAAATTCATTAAGAACTGGAGAGCAAGAGGATGTCTTTCAAAAAGAAAAAAGCTGTTGGGGAAACAAGCTGGAGGGTTTATTACCCTCTTTCAGAGTTTTGAACTTGCCCATATCAATTAAGAAGTGATAGAGTACATGAAATGAATTTACCTGGTATCTGACAACCAGTAGGAACAGGCGAGGGTACCACCACTACCTGGTGAAGACAGAACAGGGCTGACATTTCCCATTGTTTAGATGCCAAAATAAGGGACAGTCTCAAAAAACTAAGCTTAACTAAGTTAAGCTTTTTTATTTTATAACAGACCTCTTCAACAAACCATGGCACATGGGAAGCAGAACAATCAGGAAAATGAAGTTTCATTCTATTGCAACAACTCAAAACAGAAATAGTGGACCATGTGAAGAAACTTTAGTACTGTGTCCCTGCTGTTTGGGAAGTGTAGGAAAATGTGCATCCCCAATACACGAAGAATGCATTGGTGTGCCTAGGCAAATCAGGGTAACACAAGCATGTTCCTTCTTGGGACAGCCAAGGAAAATTTTTATTTGTCAAAGGAGTACAGCAACATCACTACACCAACAAATGTTGCTTTCCTTCTTTCTTTTCACTGTGATTTTCTAGAATTTTTTTTTGAGCAGCATCCTCATCAGGGTACACTTTCTGAAAGTCTCAGGGATAAAATATTCCCTTGCTACCTATGTGACTGTAATCTATTATGTGGTACATGAGTATCTGATCTCCTTTTCTCTTTCTCATGATTCCATATACCATAACTATTGCTTTCATAAACTGGTTTTCATAATTTCTTTCATAAACTGAGTCATACCAAATCTGAATTTTTTTCAAGACATCTTTTTGTGCTCTTGCTTTCTGAAAGAAGAACATGCAAAACTTATTTAATTTTAAATCAACGCCTATACATGGTTTTCCAAACCCTCATTAAGTTTGAAGGTTTCACTACCGTAGGTCTGGATCTAACAGTTCTGTCAAGGCTGTGGCTATAAACCTAGCCACACAGCAAAAGGTGTTGCATGAGGTAAAATATATCCACATCATTGTCTTTAGTGCCTTGTTAAAAGACTGTGATGGTAGGCTTTCATGTATTATGAGTAGCAAACTGGTGAATATTATTTTGCTTTAATATCTTTTAAGCCTGGTTTAGAATTTTTCTTCCCCAGTCTGTAATATGAGTCATATGCCCCTACTAAAATTGTTTTTAAAAGCTATTACTTTTTCTGAACTCAAATTTTAAAATCACAGTCCAGGAATACATAGATATTATGTTTATCAGAATTAAGATGTGCATAGCACTTTCGTGCATTTTCTAAAAATCATGTTTATGTACAAAATACACCTGTCTTTGAGTATCCAGACATAATATATCATAATATAATATCACAATAATATTACTTCTCTCAAAGTTCTTTCTCAGTGAATTGTGTAAACTGTAAGCACCCTGGTTTGCAAGCCATGGTGTTGCTTGACTTCTGCACTTCAACTGTTCACTTCTTAGATGTTTCAAAAATTAGATTTACACTGACATGTCTTTCCACCTTCCCAGGAACACAGCAAATATCTTCTAATAGATCCACTGGTAAACACGTCTAGTAATACATTGCTAAAACATGCATGTAAAAATATCAAACAAGGTGATGAAATAGCCACAGTGAAAGAAGCTTTGTTAATCAGGGATGGAAGAGGTGATAGCATATTTGATGTCTTCAGCCCTTTTTCTTCCTTTCTTTTAAATGTTTTTATGTTTTCTTAGATATTTATGCCATCTTTAAAAACTAAGGATGGAAACAAAGCAAATATTGGCCGCAAGCACATGTACCTGGGAATTATTCTTTTTCTTCTGGGTTTCAATTTCTGTATGAAATGTCACCTGTAAATTGAAGCAGTGGAAAGTGTTAGAGACCTGGGATCATCACTAGCCCTGGCTGCCCCTACCCAGTTCACTGTGACTCCCTCCACGCCTAGCTATGGCTCAGGACCCCCTGTATGCCCCCTGGTGCCATCAGCTTCTGCCCACACTGCAACAAGGCCTGTCTCCAGCTCCTCACAGCCATGCCCATGACACGGCCTCATACAGATGACAGATTAGTATTTTGCTCTTCATCTTAATTTTTATGACAGTGATTATAAAAGCAACTCTATACTGTTGATGGTACAATATAAATATAGTTTTTAATTAACTGGAGTTTGATAATTAATAAATTACAATCTCTGTCCTGGAGCATTTTGCTATTAATCGTGATTTGTTTGAGGATATGAAAAACATACTTGATGATTCCAAGCAGACTCTGATTATGAAATCAAATGTAGCCTTTTTTTTCCTGGATGCTATAAATATAGTTTCCCATTCAGAAGCCCATAGTTATTTTCCTCTGAAGTCTTGAACTTACAAAACATAGTTGTTTGGGTTAGGAAATAGCAGGTTTCCAGGAAATAGGACTGATGGGCAGGCAGTGCCATTATAGTCTCATCCTCTCAGTGCAAATCTTTATTTTGCTTTTCTTTGGGGGAGGGACATATTCTCAGCCCTTGTTCAGAAAAAAAACCCAACAAACAACAACAACAACAAAAAGACAGCCCTGCTCAGAGCACAATTTAGAAGACAGAAGGTAAAATACAAGGCACAGAATGTAAGCTCCTTCTGCCACTACATCCCTTCTCATGTTGTGATATATTATACAGAAGATAGCTTAAAATGTGTTATTGTGAAACAATAATAAAACCAGAAGCTGCCCAGGGAACTCCAGATAAATTTCAAAATCTGTGTGTCTGCATTACAAAAACTGCCATGAATTATGCAATTCAGCTTTCTGTATTAAGGGAAACTTCAGGCACTAGCACAGCCAGCTTGCAAAGAATGAAACTTGTCCTGAGAAAAATGCCTTCCCCTATCATGTTATGTCTCCTCCTGTATCAGACAGAAATGTTATTCCAACATTCATAGCCATATGATTTGATTTGTTCCAAAAACATTGAGATTTTTAACTTGAAGTAAGAAGCTGAAAAAAATTAATTGAGTTTAGCTGTTATGGAGGGCTATGATAAGAAAGATGATTTCTCAAATGCTGTTTGTCCTGAAGGCTTTAAAATAAATTGTTAGAACTTTTACTCAAATTTATTAGTGTAGTAGGCAAAGGGTGCTAGGCCTGAACTGAGAATGAACCTATATGTAATAATAAATGTAACTGCATATATGAGAAAACAAAATCTTGAGTGAGTACAGAACATGCTTTGTTACAAAAGCAATGTGCATTTCTAACATTGGAATAAAACAGATTATTAAGCAATAGCTGGTTATGAAGTTGGACTTTCCTGTGGAAAATGGTCTTTCCATATGCTTTGATAATGTGGATATGATACAGTGTTAAATTATTAACAAAAGCATGTGAATGAGATATTTAAGGAAGTCTTACATAGTAAGTAAGTTAAGGAAGAGATCTGAAGGAGATTATAAACCACTTCACTCCCTCCAACAGTATGTTGCAACTGCCTGTCAATGGCTACCTGATTATACCATCTAAGTAGTAATACCTGGTAGTCAATCAAACTACTGGGCAGTATCCTCTGATGAATAGATACTGTGGAGAAGAAGACTCCCTCTTTACTGCTAGTCTCTGAATTGATATAGCCATATATTTCTTCTTGGTGGTTATATACATTTAAACTCAAAGACATTTACAAAGGTAAAGCTTTGATGAGGTGGGTACTTCAACCATCTATTGATTTATCTCTTCCTTAAATAAACTGACACACAAACCAGCAGAAACCTGAGAAATACATTATTTAAATTGGAAAAGTGTAATACCAAGACAGTTCTTAAACAGCTATGCTTCTTCAACCAACAAATAGTCTTAACATATTTAATTAAAAAAAGAAAACCATCACAAACTTCAAATTTATATAATTACAACAATCTAGACCTCTAAACTAAATTCTAAGCTTCATGGGTTTTTTCCCAACAGTAGTCCATAGTCCAACAATTATATAAACACACACACATATATATATATATACTGAGGAAAAAAAAAGACTTTATTATTATGGTTTACTACCTAAAGAAGAAAAATTTTAGAACTAGGGCTGCCTATCTGTAATGCAAGAGCTTACTACTTAATAGGCCACTGTGCCTGGATAAGTTCATTAAAATAAAATCTATTTAACTGGTAGTTTATTGCTACTGTGAGATTAATAAAAGGCAAAAATCAAGAATAAACTTTTCAATAAAAATTAGTGTGTTGCAAAGTCACTCCTGGACAGCATGTTTGTTAAAAATACCCTATATATATATATATATATGTTTATGTATAATTTTTTGGCATCTTTGCAAAGGGTGATGTTTGTATGGGAAAACAAATTCCTCAGACAGGATGACAGTCTCTGTCAGGAGGTGACAAGAATCTCCATTGCAAATTTTTGTTTTACTGAATTTCTGTATCCAACTGGACTGTGGTATAGTGTAAGGGCTCGTCATTTGCACGATCCACTGTTATTGTTTATCTTAAATGGCATACAAAATACATTTTAATTATCTTAACAACAAAAAAATTGTCAGGACCCCAAGGGTACCCAACAGGCCTTAATTGCCATGACCAGTCTTGCCTGAGATCCCCAGCTCCACCTTCTGCCCTAGAGCCTCTGGTAACCCACTTCTGAAGGAAGCCAAACATGTGCTTGTCCTCTGCCTCATCTCCAGCCCTGTCTCCTGAACAGGCCTTGGACCCATGCTTAACCTTGTTTCCAGCCCCATCTCTGGTCCCATCTCTTGCTGCTCCTGAAGGGACTCCCTGGATGGACTCTGGACCTGATGGATAACTGCTTGTCTGGACTGTTGGCAGAATCTTTTACCAGCCCCTGTTCCTGGCAGACCTTTTGATGCCCTGAGGGACTACACCTTGGCCAGTGAGACTGTGCTTCTGCCTCATTCCCCACCTTAGAGCATCCTGAACATTGCTAATCCCTGCCAGGAATGTCCTGCATGGTCATTTCTGCATCTGTAGGAATGTTTTTTACTGACCACTGCATTTTATCTGCCCACAGTTTGGCCAGCTCTGCTACAGAAAGCATCCCTTCCAGCACGAAAAATTGAAAAATACAGAAGGGACTTTATCCAGCATGAGCTGCTTGGGGAATTTCTAAATGTGGCTGAAATTCACACCTAGATCGCTCCGGTAAGGATTAGTCCAATAATTTGTTGTGGAGGCAGATAACATCTCAATCAACCGCCCAAGCTCAAGTCAGTCCATTGTCTCTTGTTAACCCATTGTCTATGAGCAGGGAACAGTTGGTCAGTTCCTGGTCTACCCAGGGAGTTGATGAGTTCAGTGCACTGGCTGTGCATAAAGGCACAAGGCTGCTGTGACTCCCACCTACACCACAATTCTAACTATAGAACAGACATGGATTTTATGCTTATATATGACTAATTCCACAGTTCTTGCCACATGTATAAGACTAACCTGAACTGAGTTAGGAAATGTGTAAACAGTGGATTTTAAAAGTCCTACATAACTATCAGTCCTCATAAAGGACAGGACACTTAGTCCACATGGAAAAAGTAATTTACACGATTGTCACAGTCTTTCAGATTGCAAAAAGTAAAATGTGTAGTTCAAGTATCCACAATTTATTAAACTTTTCCCTGATTCTTTCTTAGAAATAGTTTTATTTTATATGTCTCTGGCAACATACAAAACAAGGAAATGCTTATTTCTGATAAAATGAAACTGTTTAAGTCAAGGAAATATTTTTATTGTTACAGTCTGTAAGGACTGGCTTTCATTTCTTTTGCAAATTATCTATAACAAAAAAGATGGAAGGTTTTTAAGACCTAAATGAAAAGCAAGATTTCTTTTTTAAGGTACCTGTTTTTAGTATCTTCTAAATGACTGCATAGTTTACTGAAGTGCATCAACAGTATAGTAAGCCAATTACTGTGGCTGACTACAAAATAATTTTCAGAGACACTTAACCTAACCTAGAGAGCACAATTTTCAAGCTACCTACTAACAATAGACTAGGTTCTTGGGTCTCATTGAATTAGGCTAGACTAGCTCCTGAAAGATGGGGTAGCACATATAATTTAAAGACATAGTTAATTTGATTTTAAGGATAGACTGGGCCTAGGTCCCTGTGTATATATGGAGGAGTCAATACACCTAGACAAAATCTTGTATTTATGCCAAATGCATAAGATCTATACATCATGCAAGACAGACAAATACAAATCCTTTAATGCACTCCTTAATCTGAGACATTATGTAGACTAAACTGTGAACTAATAAATACTGGAAGTTTTAGTATATGAACGGTTACTGATAGTTATGATGCATTGGAGAAATTCATGGTAACATGTTATGATTTTTACATTCTAGAGTCTGACTGATACCTGTGACACAGCTCAGTTGTAAAACCAGAGTCTGTTTTCTGAGGATTATAATTTTAGATAGATTCTCTGGTGGTATTAACTTGGTTTTCCCCCTTTCTTCAACTTTGCATTTGGTGAATGGACCATGGTTATTTGAAATGAAGCAAGGAGAAATCATCTATGTAAGATTAATCTGGCAGCTGATTTTGTTTCTTGAAACAGTTGAGAGGACATTGTGAGATTATGAATTCTTTTTATATGAATGTATATAGAAGGTCAGGTTCAGAATATGTAGTTGCAGATACCATCCCTTTTAATGTCAATGAAGAGAGACAAAATGCACCATACAGATTCCTACCTATCTGTCTAATTTTAAATATCTACTCTCAGATGATTAATCACACTGTGAACCTGAAGGGTCACACTCTTGGTTTTATTATTTGTCATTGAGTATAAATGACGGTAGAAGGACTGGGTTTTTTGGGTTCTTTTTTTCCTTTTCTTTTTTTTTTTTTTTTTTTTTTTTTTTTTTGAGAGTATGATCTTGGAAGTCTGCCAGATTTCACACACAACCAGCTTGGATTATGTGAAAATGAAACATGTGGGGTTGAATGCTTCGAAAAAGGAGGCTGGAGCATTATGAAGCTGTGTCTGTAACTGTTAGTAAGATTGTGATAATTTCTAAGTGATACCCAAATGTCTTTGGCATGATGATAGGACCTTTCTTAAACAACAATGCAAATTTTTAGATATGGACAACTACAATATAGTTTAAAATCCACAAGTGTGAGGTATTATCTCCATAACTTTGGCTGAAAAAAGGTACGATTTGAGTGCTAGGGAAATCTTTGCTTCCCATACTTTGCCCTTGTTCTATGTATGTTTATCAGTGTGTGTATATTTGTGTGCATAGACTGAAAAATTTGGTCATATGCAAATCAGTGACAGTTTTGATGATACTGACTTGTTAACCACTTAATGTGACAACTACTTCAGCCTCTGCAAAAGGCAAAGGGATAATTTTCCATCACTTTTCCTTCTTCCCTCTTCTCCTTGTTTTCTAATCTAATCTAATCTAATCTAATCTAATCTAATCTAATTTTATCTTTCTGATAGTCATGGGAATGTAGAAACTCAGAAAATGGAAGACAGAGTCCTTGTTTTGATCAATTTATATATGAGATATTGTATAAAGTTTATTTCTGTTCACAAGTTAGAATGTGAGCAAAATTATAAATAATTTGCTTTCCACACTGTCTTATTAATTTTAATTATCTCAGGATTTTTCTAATATACACTGCTGAAATGGGATAGAACACAAATATAAGCTTTGTTAACAAGTGAGGAAATCACTTGTAGCAATGCCTTTGGGCAAAAATTTCTTAGAAGAAATGGACATCTAATTGAGGAAAATATTTTTAAATTAGTGGAATGACATTGGCTCAAAATCATAGATAAACTGTTTCTAAAATAATCTGCTGTGATAGTTTATCATGTTACGCTCTAGGATAAATAGAAATCTAGGAAGACTAACAAAATAGCTACCAATTTAGACGTTGTTTAGAACTGTACGTTATTTATACTTTTAAAACTGTGTTGACAGAGCTAAAACAACGGTGGGAGAGAGAGTTCACTAGGGGATCTCTCTATGGAGATGTCAAGTGGAGACAAGTATCTTACAGCTTTTCTGGCTGTCACTTTATTTCTGCCAATGGGAAAGACTTTTTAAGTGGGAAGAATGCAGTGACAGATGAATAAGCCTAATGGGTGAGAAGGTGAAAGGACACATGCGTCTTTTTATGGATCTGCATATTGAAAATACCAATTCTAAAATTGCATGAAGGATGATACAGCCTCAGAATACCATATTACCTGTTCTTAAATGAGTCTTTTACAGGATTACATCTGCAACAGCATGATTATCTTTGTTTTCTTCTTATGAAAATGTGAGTAAATAGATGATGCCTAGTATGGTAATCCCAAATATGTCTCTTTTGTTTGAATCTTTTGGGTATCCTGAATTGACTTTAGTAAATTTCCCTTACCACCAAAATCAATAACTGGTTAATACTTGTACGCAATAAGAAATAGCTGTGTAATACTCAGTTCTATTTTCAATAGAGAAAGGAAGTATAGAGGACTTTATGGCTCATTTACCTTCTCTTTCTTGGAAATGTAATAAGAATCTCTAGTAGAATGAAAAAAAATTCCACAATCATTGTATATACTTCTATTTTTTTATTTTAAATTAAGGAATTTATACTAATAGTTTTCCAGACACATAAATTCACTAATGTTCTTTTTCTGTGAGTACATTTAAGGAAAAAGGAAAAAGGGAAAGTCATGTTCAGGAACAGAGTTTAATGACTTAATATCCAAAATAGGTGTATGTTCAATGGACCTAATAGAACAGCCTCAAAATCACTCCAATATTATTAGAATAGATTTGGCCTGTAAACAACCATTTTTTGTCAACAAGTCCAAAAACTTCCCTCAATAAAATTTCAATGTTTCATTTTGTTCTCAAAAAACCACTCCTCCAATCTCCTTAGCATACAAGGGCTCCCAGAGCAGAATTATGCACACAGAAGGTTACTTAACATCACCAGGAAGTTAGATGTCCTTTTCTTTTTTTTCCAATAAAGGCAATCAATTTACCACTTACCACTTCTGAACTTCAACCACGCGACCTAGAATCCTCATAAAATTCTGTCATTACATGCTCTGCTAGACAAATAATGTTAATCCAGATCCTTCTTTCTCATGTAAAAATAGTAGAAAGGAAATGCACAGCAATGGAAATACAGCCCTATCAGGAAAAGCACCGTTATTAACTCTTTTCAGCTTTATCCCAAACTATAGGCTTCCACCCTTTGCAAAGATCAGCACAGATCTAGCACTTATATGAGAAGCCATTGCAAAGTACGAGTTCCTCTTTAGTATCAAGAGGAATAAAGTGTGATGAGTATGCGGGTAATAAGCAACTCCCCGGGTTTGTCATTTCCCTTCCTCCCTCCTCAGGATTTCTGCGCATGCATTATATGGATTTGTCTCACTGTGCCACTACTTACTCTATTTCTATTATATATGTTTATCTTCACTTTTATGGAAAGAAGGCTCTAGATTTGGAAAAGAGCTCCTAATTTTTATTTTAAGTAGTGTATGTCCATGTAAATTAGAGAGAGACTGAGTGCCTGCCCTGAATTCATCATAGCAGGGTAGTAATTCGGTATAATATTAGGGTTTCACCTGGCAGGAAGCTAAAATAACCACACAGCCATTTGCTCAGCCCCCTGCAGTGGGATGGGAAAAGAAAAGGTAAAACTATTGGGTTGAGAAAACGACAGTTTAATAGGACAGAAAAGGAAGATAATAATAATAATACTAACAACAACAAAACAAACAAAAATAATTGTAAAAGAATATGCAAGTGATGTACAGCACAATTACTTACCACTTGCAGACCACTGACACCCAGCTAGTGCTAAACTGCAGTCCTAGCCCCCAGCCAGATCACCCCAAGTTTTATTCTGAGCATGACATCATATAGTATGGCTTATCCCTTTTGCCATTTTGGGTCAGCTGTCCTGACTGTGTCCCCTCCCAGCTTCTTGTGAACCTCTAGCCTTGTTAGGGCAGTAAGAGAATATGAAAAGACCTTGATTTGGTGTAAGCATTGGCTAGTAACAAACAAAACGTCAGAATGTGACCGATATTGTTCTCATCCTAAATCCAAAACACTAGGAAGAAAATAAACCCTATTCCAGATGAAACCAGGACAATTCAGAAATCGTGCATCAGAAATAGTGTGGCCAGCAGAACTAGGGAAGTGATCATCCCTAGTTAGGATTTGTCAGGCCACACTTGGAATACTGCGTTCAGTTTGGGACACCCCCTTACACGAAGGGCATTGAGGTCTTGGAGCATGTTCAAAGAAGGGCAATGAAATTGGTGAAGGCTCTAGAGAGCATGCCCTTTGAGGAGCAGCTGAGGGAAGTGGGGTTTTTTAGTCTGGAAAAGACAAGACTCAAGGGAAACCTTACTGCTCTGCAACTACCTGAAAGGAAGTTGTAGCTAGATGAGTGTACATCTTTTCTTCCAAGTAACAAGCCAAAGACTGGAGGAAATGGCCTCAGGTTATGCCAGGGGGAGGTTTAGATTGGATATTAGGAAAAATTCTTCATCAAAAGGGTTGTCAAACACTGAAACAGGCTGCCCAGGGAAGTAGTTGAGTCACCACCCCTGGAAGTAATTAAAAGACATATAGATGCCGTGTTTAGGGTCATGGTTTAGCGGTGGACTTGGCACTTCTAGCTTAATGGTTGGACTTGATTATATTAATAGTCTCTTCCATACAAAATGATTCTATGATTCTGTTTCTAAATATAAAGAATATGAGGTAAAGCTGGAGTAAAGGCCGGAATTTAATTTACAATCCTAGTTCCATGTTAGGCAGTTGAAAGCTCAACATAATTTTGGCTATCATGATCTGAGTCTTCAAACATGCAAATAGACCATATTGTTTATTTTCTTTGCCTTTGTGTTTCAAACATCTATTCTTTCTGTATTATATATTTGAATTTTATTTTTCAGTGAGATTTTAATTAAATTCTTTTTATGTGGAAACTTCAAACTAATGTTAAAAAGATATATATTATTAGTCTATTTATCAGAGGAAGAAGACTACATGATTTAAATTAACAAATTCAACTACAAAAGATGTAAAGAAACATGTCCCTTAGATAGTTCTGTTTTTATTAAGTATGTTTTAAAGAACTGTGTACCAAATTTATGTGGAAAGGTTTTGGTAGTGGAGTGGCTGCAGGAGTAACTTCTGTGAGAAGACACCAGGAATTTCCCCCATCTCTGACAGACCCAGTTCCACCCAGCTCCAAGATGGATCTACCTGTAGCCAAAGCTGAGCCTATTGGCAATGGTATCATCTCTATGATAACATATTTAAGCAAGGACAAAAACCAGCAGCTGGGAAAGAGGAATGAGAATATGTGAGAGAAATGACAATGTAGACACCCTATGTAGACACAGGGGGAAGAGATGCTTCAGGCACTGGACTAGAGATTCTCTTGTAGCCCATGATGAAGACCATGACAATCCAGATTTTGATTGCAGCCCATGGAGGTTCATAGTGGAGCACATATCCACCTGCAGCTGATAGAGGGTCCCATGCTGATACAGGTAGACAGGAAGCTGGAGGCTGTGGAAAGCATAGTCTGGAGAAGGCTTCTGGCAGGACTTGTGCCCCTGTGCACAGGAGTCTGCAGAGGAGTAGGTTTTTTGGGAGGACTTGGGATCCTCTGGAGCAGGGTTGTGAGGAGAAAGGAGTGGAAGAGATAAAACGTTATGAAGTGACTGCACCCTCATTCCCTCTCCCACACTGCCTGATGGATTGAGGAGTTAGGAGGCTTAAAAGTGAAGTTGACTTGGGAGGAAAAGAAGTGTTGGGAAAGGTGGTTTTGTTTTGTTTTGGGCTTTTTTTGTCTTTATTTCTCACTATCCTACTTTGCTGTAAATTAGCAAGAACTTAAATTATTTTATCCAAGTAATCTGTTTTGCCTGTGACAGTAATAAGTAGATAATCTCCTTGTTCTTATCCTGCCCCATGAGCCTTTTATCGTATTTTCTCGTCTTGTCTCATTGATGGAGGGGGAATGGTAGAGAAGCTTGGTAGGTGTCTGGTGGCCAGTCAAGATCAACCCACCACAAATTGTTAGATATCCCAGAGAAAGTCCTCCTATAAAACAAAGAACTAGAGCCTTTGAACTTTATTAAAATATCCAAAACTAAAGAGCTATTTGTGGGCCACTACCTTAGGCAGCTATAGGCAACTTTATTGTTACAGATGTTTTTCTAGCTATCATAGAGAATATGCAATTTTATTCAGATATTATTAGCTTTTTTATGATGAGTGGAATTGTCAAAATGGACTAAACATTCTGCTCATAGCTGCAATGATTTCATTACCATAGCTTGAATTCATCCCTTAAAATATGTGACCACATGCCTCATATATTCTAGTGTGAATCATAGAATCATAGAATCATAGGGGTTGGAAGGGACCTCGAGAGATCATTGGGTCCAACCTCCCCTGCCAAAGCAGCTCCCTAGCACATATCACTCAGATAGGCATCCAGACGGGTCTTAAATATCTCCAGAGGAGACTCCACCACCTCCCTGGGCAGCCTGTGCCAGGGCTCTGTCACCCTCACTGTGAAAAAGTTTTTCCACATGTTGGTGTGGAACTTGCTATGCTCCAACTTGCAGCCATTGCCCCTTGTCCTGTCCCCACAGACCACTGAAAAGGGGCTGGCTGATTCCCCCTGCATCCCCTGCTCAAGATAATTATAGTCTTTAATTAGGTCCCCCCTTAGTCTTGGACTCTCTCCAGGAGATCCCTGTCCTTTTTAAACCAAGGAGCCCAGAACTGGACACAATACTCCAGGTGGGGCCTGACCAGGACAGAGTAGAGGGGGAGGATCATCTCCTTCAACCTGCTGGCCACACTCCTCCTGATGCACCCCAGGATCCCATTGGCTCTCTTAGCCACCGTGGCACACTGCTGGCTCATGGCCAACCTGTCATCAACCAGGAAACACTAAGTGTAGTTGATTACCAGCCTGAAATGAAGAGCACAGTTTGCTCTGTTTGTGCTGAAGTCTGATCAGGTTTAAGATCTGCAGTTCTCCCCTGTGACTGGGGGAGTCATGGGGAAACTGTATATAGCAGTCTGTGGCTAACTGTATAGAAAGACTAGCTTCCTGAGAGAGCATGAGTGGATTTTTGTGTTTAGCATTAACATTTTGTTACATTTTAAAACTTACTAATATTTTCTGTATGTGGGTTTCAGTCTTTAAAGCATGTATCAATCCACAGTCATAGTGTATTCTTGTTGACTTTTTAGTATCACACATTGATACTTAGCTCCTCCATTTGACACCTAGAAAACATTCTCTTCCATGCGTAGAGAAATTACCTTGGTAAACAAGATGACAACATGCATTTCAACTACCACAGGGCAGCTCAACTTCAATTGTAATTGTAGCATAAATTTGTGCATTTATAAGAAAGAGAGCACGTTGATCCTGACTGGGACACTGCGGTACACTGAAGAGTTAGTGATCTACACGAAACTTTATGTGAGTACATCCAAGCCTGTGCTGTGCTTGCACTGTACTGCCCTGCACTTCATTTTCTTTGGTAAAAGCATCCTGTAATATGTCAAGTGACTGATATGAGGGAGTCTCTTCTGTGGATGGGCTCTGGCCAGCATGTTGCATGTGGATTGGAGGTCCATGCAAAACCATATGGCATTCCCATCATCTAAAATGATGTAAGACAATTCATACTATTTTCTCTTTGTGTTGCTATCTCTGTTAACTTGCATTTTAAAATATACCTTACGGAGTCTGAGTTCCTTTCTTAGGGGATCAAAGCAGGCCAGCACCTCCTAGCACAAACCAGAAAGTTGAATTTAGGATTAATCTCTCTAAAGGTAATGCTGAACCTAGTAGACTCACCTTGATAATTCATGCTTGCAGTGGTTACAGATGGTAAATAGAGTTTTCACAGAAATGTTTTTTTCTTGTGTGTCTGTACATGTACATTTCATTTGACATGGCAATCTATACAGACCCTGAGTAGGTTTTTCTTCCTTTGTCATGCTTTTTTCTGTACCAGAAAACCATTTGGCCATAAGAAAATATAGTAGCCAAATTGCAGCTGCTTGAAGCATTCTCCCATTAAATATAATGGCACTAAAGTGGAAGTGCCAAGGGCTATTATGCACCGACAGTATAGTCAAGAAAAGTACCCATCTGCAGCAACCATGCAGCAAGGTAGAAACAGAGCAATGAAATAACCATGAAAGCAGTTGGAGCCTAAGGACAAGAAAAACAAGTGATCTGCTGCAACGTTTTACAACAAAAGGAGAGATATGAACAGAGTTATTCAGGCTTTTATGGTTACAAATGTAGTAAAGAGTGAGCAATATTGCCTTTGGCAAAGATCCCTCTCACCATTGTAATATTGACTTCCTCCCTAGAAAGCTGGGTCCCCACATGTGCAATCATAACCTCATCATGAGAAATAAGAACTGAACCACAAATGGCTGCTTCTGTGTGAATGCTCCGTGCCTCAGCTCTTAGTGTAGTAACAGAACTCCTTACAAGGAGTTAAATCAGAAAAAAAAAGCAATGTGCAAAGCCAGAATGCTGAAAAATTTATCTTAGAGAAATGCTGAATAGAAACACTCTGTAAAATCAGAGGAGTGATTAAATGAGTGTTCCAGCTCATGCTTTGCATAGTGTATTAGTAAGATCTGTGTTCAGGCCAGGACTTTGGTAGTTAACCCTGAAATGCTATTGTTCACTAATGCATCAGTTAGAAAAAGAAGTATATCTTGCTCTTGGTTGTGCCTTTCCCAGTGTATTCAACCTCTGTCATTATATTGTTGATTTCTGATATGAAAGTGTCATACATGTGTCAAGCACAGGGCTGCAGAAGAGAGAAAACAGAATAAATAGTAGTTTAGAGTACATTTGAAGAAGAAAACCAGCAGTTTTGTCTTTTTAAGTCCTGAGAGTGAAAATGCTGGTGTGATAAAGTGAAGGAAGTTGCATGAATAAGTATTTACTGAAACTAAATTATGCTCAGTCTCGTGTACAGTAATAACTGATTTTTTGGCTTAATTACAGCTTGGTGAATTCGTGGGATTTTAGTACATTAATTATAATCTTCTTCCGATTTTAATTTCCTAATAGTTTTATTACCACCACTTGAGTCACACAGTAGGCTTTTCTAGCGCCAGTGAACATTGCCTTTAGTTGGTCCCAAAACCTGTTACTATGTGCATAAATGGTGAAGTTAAGGACCTCAGAACAACTCAATTAAGATACACCCCCCCCCCCCCCCCCCCCGTATTTCTTATCTCCCTCCTCCTCTTTTCTTCAAAAACTTTTTAAAATGTTGACCTTGAATTTATCAAATGCTCAACAAGTTGATGAAAAAGTGTTTCCAATTTTCTTGATTACAGTTCCTTTGAAGTGTAGTTTGTAGGGTCCGCAATGGCTCATTAGTCCCTCTCATTGTGCTCCTCTCCTTGTCAGATAACAGTATCTTTTGCTAGCATGTCTGCTTCTGCTTTTCCCACTCAGTCTAGCCATCTGTCTCCTCTTCAGTCCTACTCTTTCTCTGTGGTCTGTATCCTGTTACGTTCATCCTTGAGATACTTTTTCAAGCTCCATTTTATTCATCCATACCTGTGCAACAAGACTCAATGGTCTCTGGTGTCTACTCATACCAATGATATTTGATCACCTTCTTATTTATTTCCCTGTTGCTCTCTACCATGTTTGGTCCTCTTGGTCTTCTTTTATTCTTTCAGGGAAAAAAAAAATTGAAAAAAAAAATAAAAAGACAGGAGGACATCAATAAGAAACATGATTAAACCCCAAGTTTAAAAAAAAAAAGAAAAATATTACCTATTAACTGAAGTTCAAAAGTCTACTCATACAAGTGAATTACTGAAAGAGAAAAATACAACTTCAGAAATACATGGCTTTAGTGATACATTAGTATAACATCAAGGGAATTTGATAGTAAGTACCAAATCTTTTGCAAAATATTTATATGGTGAAAGTTCAAGTTTACAAAATATCATAAGCAAAATTGTATATGTACTTACTATGATTTTTCTGTACTTTCTGAGTAGTATTGTGTGTTTTTTTTCAATAACCAATGAGAATAGTTGATTGCTTAAGCATAAATTAAGAAATTAAAATACAAAGTATTGTAAATAAAAAGTATTAATCCCTATCAATGTTCTCAGGAATAGTGATGCCATGATAAACAGCACTCTCTTCAAAAGCATTTGATTGAAACTAAGCATTTGTTTTTGGACAGAAGAACTCAAGCATAAGATTTATTTAAAATGTCATGAAAGGATTGTTCATGTGCTTAAAGTTAAATATCTGATTAAGTAGTTCACCAGATCCAACAAACAAAAAGAACAAAACCCCAAAGCAAACATAGAAAAAGCCAGTATTTTTATAACATAATATATAATTAAACAGTTAAACATTTTGCCATAGGATTTTACACTTCATATTTTTTAATATGATTTCAAAGAGAGAATAGACATGCAAAATAAGATTCTAAGTTATTTTAAAAAGTTTAATCAAAATAGTTAATAATAAAAAAAATATCCCTCTTGAAACTCAATTTTCTCGAGTCAGAGTATATATGTTTAGGAAGTTCCACTCCATTCTTGTCCAGTTCTTTTATTCTGCCCTGAGCATATTTGGCCACAACCAAAAGTTGCAGTGCTGGAAGGATTGTTATATTGGTGAACTACACAGCCTTCAGATGAACACAACACTACCCTTCCTCTGCTGTATCGGTGCTTTGATTCCAGTCACCTGCATCAAGATCCACAGAGATTAAAAAACAGTCATTAACCACAGGAAAGATTTAATCTACACACTTTTCTTAGTCACTGATTCTATTCCCGAGTTTTTTTGAAAAAATGTAACATCTCAACTTACATAAGAAATTATTACATTTAACCTTGCTATTAATTTTCTTTTATTGATGTTTTTTTCCTTATATAGATTTTTAGATATTTACTGTGTTCAGGGAATGATGGTATATTCTTCATGGGCAAGGAAAGATATACCTCACATATTTTTTGTACATTTTTCCTCCTTTAAATGCATAGCAGCATAGTACCATGAGTAATAAAGTAATTTTAAAACTTAAAAATAGTTTTGTCTAAGGTTTACTGTGTCTGTAACACTTTTTATTAAACTGCTTTTTCACTTTTCTGAACAGTGTAAACAGAGTCACAGACTGAAGTTAGAAGGGACCTCTGGAGCACCCTTTGGGAGTTCTGGTTGAGAGCCATCTGAACATGAGCCAGCAGTGTGCCGAGGTGGCCAAAAAGACCAAGAGCATCCTGGCTTGTGTCAGAAATAGTGTAGCCAGCAGGACTCAGGAAGTGATTGTCCCCTTGCACTCGGCACTGGTGAGTCTGCACCTTGAATACTGGGTTTCAGTTTTGGGTCCCTCACAAGAAGAAGGACATTGAGGTGCTGGAGCACGTCCAGAGAAGGGTGATGAAGCTGGTAAAAAGCCTGAAGCACAAGACTTCTGATGACACACTGATGGAATTGGGCTTATTTAGTCTGGAGCAGAGGAGGCTTATCACTTTCTACAATTACCTACTACAACTAGGTTGTAGCTGCCTGCACGTTGGTCTTTTCTCCCAAGTAACAAGTGATAGCACAAAAGCAAAAGACCTCAAGTTGCATCAGGGGAAGTTTGGATATTAGGAAAAATTTCTTCACTGAAAGGGTTGTCAAACATTGGAACAGGCTGCCCAGAGAGGTGGTGGGGTCACTGTCACCAAGGGTATTTAAAAAAATGTGTAGATGGTTGAAGTAGACATGGTTGTGTTGAATTGACAGTTGGACTTGATCTTAAAGGTCTTTTCCAGTCTTAAAGATTCTATGATTCTATGATCTGATCCAATCCTTCTGCTCAAGTAGGGACACCTAAGAAAGTTGCCTACGACTGTCTATGTAGTTGGTTTGCATGGCAAGGTTTTGGTAGCAGGGAGGCCTACAAGGAAATAAGAGAGCAAGAGGATGTGTGGTGCCTGTGTCTCAGTTGGGGCACAACCACAACACTTCCCTCATGTCTGAAAGGGACACAGTCAGCTGGCTCCAAGACAGACATGCCAGTAATGAAGGTCAAGCCCATTAGTAGTAATGCCTCTATGATAACATATTTAAGAAGAGAAAGAGAAATAAAAAAACCCAACATGAGCAGCATTTGCAGCCAGGGATAGAAGTGAGAAGATATGAAACAACTTTGTAGTACCCAACAATTTTGTACCACTTTATAGGCACTTTTTAGATGGTGAAGAAAGCGAGGAGAAGGAGGAGCTTCAGGCGACAGAGCCAAGATCACTCTGCAGCCCATGGAGAAGAGCACGATGAAACACGTTGCTCCCCTGCAGTCTATGGAGATTAACAGTGGAGCAAATATCCACCTGCATCCATGGAGGACCCCACACTTGAGCAGGTGGGTGTGCCCAAAGGAGGCTGTGACCTTGGAGCAGACTTCTGGGAGGACCTGTGACCCCACGGATAGAGGAGCCCACAGGTTTGCTGGCAGGACTTGCGACCCCGTGGGGGCCCATGCTAGAGCAGTATGAAATACTGAACCTCATAGAAGGGATGTATGTTGGGGCAGTTCCCAAAGGACTGTAGCCTGCAGGAAGGACTCATGTTGGAGAGCTTTGTAAAAGGACTTTCTCTCATGGTAGGGACCCCACACTGGAGCAAGGAAAGAGTGTGTGAGTCCTCCCCCTGAGGACGACGGAGCAGCACAGACAATGCGTGATGAACTTATCACAGCACTCATTCTTTGTCCTCCTACAGGGTAGGAGGTAGAGAAATCAGGAGAAGGTGTTTCAAGATTTAGTTTTATTTCTCAATACTCTGATTTGATTGGTAATAAATTAGTTTCCCTGTGTTGAGTCTGTTTTGTCCTTGATGGTAATTGGTGAGTGATCTCTCCCTTTCCTTATCTCGATGCACATGCCTTTCATTATATTTTCTCTTCCCTGTCCAGTTGAGGAGGGAGAGTGATAGAGCAGCTTTGTTGGGCACTATGAATACAGTCACGGTAAACCCACCCGAGTCTAGATGAGTTTTTAATTTCTCTAATGAGGGAAACCCCACAACTTCTCTGGATAACCTGTGCTTGGGCTTAATCACCCTCACAGTAAAGAAATGTTTCCTCCTGTGTTTCAATTTTTGGCCATTGCCTCTGGTCCTGCCACTGGGTACTGCTGAAAAGAGCCTGGCCCCATTCCCTTGCACCCATCCTCCATGTAATGATGTACCTTCAGATGCCCCTGACCCTTCTCTCCATACGGAGCAGTCTCAGGTCTCTCAGCTTTTCCTCATATGGGAGGTGCTCTAGCCTTGTAATCATCTTAGGGGAACTGTGCTGGACTCCCTCCAGAAAATGAGCACTGCCAAAGGCATTCAGAAGCTTAAATGTGGAAGGTAAGGTCCAAACTTTCTCAAGCTTTTCTGAAAACCCTATATATGACTACCTTTATACACCAAAATGCTCTTAGAGTCTGACCGTAATGTTCCTAGAATTAGTTTAATTAAAATTATACTGAGATGACTTCAAAAGAAGTTTTAGTCATATATTCTTTTGACATTGAGAAATAAACTGTATTTTTTCTTTCTTTTTCTGGAAAGTATGTACTTTGCAATTGTACTGTGCAATGTGAAAGATATATAGTATTTAAAATGCCAGTTTTCTTAACAGGAGAACACAGCTGAATAAATTTGTATAGGGAAAACATCTTGATGACTTAGAAATAATATCTACAATAATTTTACACAATTTTGCCCATGCATTTTCATAGTAATATTAATATTGATACTTTGCATTCCTAATTGCTCGGGCTAGTTGGTACAATCCTGTACTGAAAACAAAACAGTAAATCAAGCCTTTATGTGTCTGGCTGTGAATGTAACCACTGCAGCTTTGTATTTTGATTAAATTCATTCTTTCTTTGTTTTCACAAAAGTCATGGGTTATGTTTTCTTTCAGATAAGTTCACGACTATATCTTTTATGTATCTATGTGTTTTTTGCAAAGAGTGTTCTCTGAATACCATAAATATTTATACAGCACGTCTTCCTGATCAGTTTTATCTTACTACAGTCAACTAAGAAAATATTTATTAATGAAGTTCTGCTCTAAATTTTAAAAAGTTATTGAATTTTAAATTCATGAGCAAAGAGGAAAGAACTAACATAAACGGTATATATGATAATGTTTTTTCTTAAAAATTATTTTACTGACTTGAAATATTTGTCTTTTTCTAGATATTTATAGCTTCATTTGAAAGATGGACTCTGTTTCAGAGTTCCTATGTAACTATAAATAGTCTACTACTTTTTTTTTCTTGTTTCTTTGAACAGAATACCTGATTGACTAGCTGTCATACTTTACATGTCATCCTTTATTATTCATTGGCATTAAGATTATTGGCAGAATCAGAGAGAACTTAAACCACCTGTCATAGTCAGCCTAGTCAAGCATGGTTTCTGTTATCCAATTTTTCTTGAAACACCACCAGTTTTCCAGATTTCCTTTTATTTTTTAAATCACAACACATACACAGCTAACAAAATGCTAGCTGAACATGGCAGCACTCTAAGCAACTATATTTGTTGAATCCTAACACGATAATTTTCCAGTTTCAAGTGTTTCTGTGTCCACAAATTTAAACAGTTCTTTGCCTTGTTCTTTATGTTACCATGACTATTTGGTCTCTGAAACTTTTCTAATGTATCGTGAGAATTATTTGTTCAGCTGTGCTAAAAAGTCACTTCTTGGAAGAGGTATCTCCAGATCTCCAAATCTATGTATTGATTTGACAAGATAATTTGCCTTTCTTACCTCTCTAAAATCCACCTCATGTCTTTATACACTGCATAATGTTTAATTGTGAAAGGACATATATAAAAAGTTTTTATTGAGCACAAATACAAATTCGTATCATCATTCAGCATATAGAAAAATACAAAATGTTTTTGTTAGCATATACTTTACAATATTTCTTGCAGATTCAATTACATGTAGATGAACAAGAATGGCTGAAGCAGGGTCTCCTTGCTACATTCAGCATCTCAGGGTTCTTCGTGTGAAAGGTAAAATTTTGCCTGTTAGTACGAAATATATTTCACAGTTTAGCAGCTCTACGTAGCACAGTATTTTTAGCATACTCCATGTGTCTTATTTTATTGAATTCTAAGTAACCAAATGAGAATGAAATGTATCTGGAACAGAGTCATTGTGTGTGTGTGTATTTTTATTTTTAATTTATTTTATTGACTAGAATTTGCTATTATTTTGTACTAACACCTTTACTTATGTCAAAGCTTTCCATTAAATGACTTCTGACAACCTCTTAACATTTTTTTGTGCAATTATGACTGTCACTGTACAGCAGGGAAGGTCAGCAACAGTGGAGTTTTTTAAGAGAGTACTTGGTATCTGACAGTTACTAATTTCCTGATACCTTGACTCTTCAAGCCAAAATTCTAATTTAACTTTGCTTTAAATGTTTTGGGTTCTTTTATCTGAGCAGTTTCAGGACTTTTGAGGTAGTTGTATTAAGGGTTGACTGCATGGTTAACTATTTGTTCTTTGACTGTAAAAAGATGGAATGACTTTTAAAAATATTTTCTTAGTAGTATTTGAGAGGAAATGTTTCTCAAGTGATTTGCCTTTAAATGTCCCAAGTAGATGGATAAGCTTGAGAAATCCATTGGAAACTATCTCCAGAGTACATTTACTATTTGTACATCAAATTGAAAGGTCTGCTTTTAAAACAGACCTTCTAAATCATGAGATACAAAGAAAGAATTGGTTTTCTGTTCAGTTTCATGGCTTCAGCAAGTTTCAGGGAACATTTAGCAAAGCAGTGATAGTAAATTATATAGGTATATTTATGGTTAATTCATACTGAGGAAGGTTTACAGTTTAAGTTGATCAATGTAGTTTGAAAATTGGCAAAGATATGCTGATCACACTGAAAGTTTTTACCTATCCTTTTCACTGAGGATAATTTATATATGCTAAGGAGATGCAGTGTTTATTACAGAAGATTTCCTTTATTTTCCTGTGGCCTCTATTCTTTTAGTACATAGCTGGTGTCCTTTACGAGTGAGGCAGGTGTCTCAGCCTCAAACTACTTCAGAATGGTCAGAGGAATGAAATCCTGAGCACATGTTGAGACTGAAAATCAGTACATTTTCTTGTGCTGGAAACCAGTAAAGTGAAACCATACTGCTTATCTGGATAGAGGCATTCAAAGATAATGAAATATAAAGCACAGCAGATAGTGAAAGGAAACAGATACCACTTCCAGCCTGCACAGACTCTCCTATCTTCTACTGCTGGAAGGCCCATTAGGATGCTTAAGAGAGTAAGAGAATGGGGGTACTTACATTGTTTTAATAGAGTCATGTTGGTTGGAAAAGACCTTTATGATCATCAAGCACAACCATAAACCTAGCAATGCCAACCAGGTTCTTAAGCCCCATGTCTACACTTCTTTTTATGTGGATGGTGACTCAATCGCTTAGCTGAGCAGTGTGTTCCCGTGCTTGACAACCCTTTTGGTGAAGAAATTTTTCCTAATATTCAATCTAAACTTATAATATCTAAACCTAATATCCAAGCTATAGTTCTCCTGGTGGAACTTGAAGCCATTTGCTCTTGTCCCGTGGCTTGTTTCTTGAGAGAAGAGACCGACACAGTCATCCTTTCAGGTAGCTGTAGAGACTGATAAGGTCTTCCCTCATCCTTCTTTTCTTCAGACTAAATAATCCCAGTTCCCTTAGCCCCTCATCAAATGTCTTGCTTTCTAGACATTTCACCAGTTTTCTTGCCCTTCTTTGGACATGCTCCAGCACCTGAATGCCCTTCTTGTAATGAGGGGCCCCAAACTGAAACCCAGTATTTGAGGAGAAGCCTCACCAGTGCTGAGTGCGGGGAGATGATCACTTTGCTAGTCCTGCTGGCCACACTATTTCTGATATAAGTCAGGATGCTCTTGGTCTTCTTGGCTGCCTGAGCATGCTGCCAGCCCATATTCAACCAGTGTAATGGACTATAGATATGCCTTAACAATTGCCAACAGAACTGTACCCCACCCTCTCCTCTCTCAATCACCATAAAACCCCATCACCATAAAACCCCCTCACCACTCAACAAAATGATTTCTACCCACTGGTTTATCTCAAAGAATCTAGTCCAAGTCCTCTTTGTGTGTTCCCAGAATCAGGTTCAACAGAAGGAACCTTTTGTGGGGGCTTATACCCTTTCAAACTTTTGAGGCATGCATTCCACACCAGGTGGAAGGTGTAGCTATGCCAAGGACTTACTGACTATGTTATGAGACATTACTGCAAAATGGTAAGACCAAAAAAGACAGAGAGGAAAGTTCTCTCACTGGACTTGAAAACATCAAACTGACAGGATGCTGCAGCTCTGCAGTGGTAGCTATTGCAACCTCTCTCTTTCTCTCTCTTTCTCTCCTTTCCACTTTGTTCCATCTTTCCTCTTGCATGATTGTTGTGGGCCAAATGAAGTGACATGACACTTGACTTCGTTTTGAGTCTTAATTCTGTTCCTGAGTGTTGCAGTTTTGTGAGGCTGTGCTGCTGAGACGGGTTTTTAAGCAGCAGTTAGAGTTTTCTGCCCGCCTAAACTATAAACAATGAGCAATTCAAGGCCAAAGTGGTGGCCTGAGAGATAGTCACAGCACCTCTGAGAATCACATATAGGAGAAAACAACCCGGAAGCAGCTGCATTTTGCCACCGGAGAAGGGAGTGAGAAGATGTAAGGAGCTGTGCAGACACCAAGGCCGGGAAAGGGTGGGGGAGGAGGCGGCCCAGGTGCTGGAGAGAAAGATGCCCCTGCAGCCCGTGGAGAAACCCATGGAAAAGGCCGAGACCCCACCTGCAGCCCATGGAGGGGCTCCATGCTTGATGGAGCAGGTGGAGACACAGAGGAGATGCTATGACCCTATGTTGGAACAAACCCCTGCCACCACTTGCAGCCATGGAGAGAAACAGAGACACAGAGATGAGTGAGAGAGAGATTTGCACTGGAAGAGGTTTGCTGGGGGAGGCTGGTGAACTCACAGAGGACTGGGACTGAGAGACATTGTGATTTATGACTGCCCGCCATAGCAGTGACCCACACCAGGGCAGCTGGTGAATAGATAAAGGCCTGGGGAAAGGATTCACGTTGGATAAGTTCGTGGAGGACTATCTCCTGTGGGTGAGACCCTACAGTGCAGCAGGGGGAGGGTGTGGAATGAATGCCACCCCACCCCCTGGCCGAGAGGGAAAACAACTTCCAAGGGACTGACCGAAGCCCCTATCTCCCAGTCCCCGCCCCCCTGTACTGCAAACGGGGGGAAGAAGGGAGTGAAATCATGGCTGGAGTGAAGTCTGCTAAGAAAGGAGCTGGAGGGGGAGGTTAGAGGTGTTTTAGGATCTGGAAAAGGAAAACAGCTCATGAAGAAGTAACCGAGAACCCCATTTTTTCCCCATCCCTGCTCCCCTGTATTGTGAGCAGGGGGAAGAAGGGAGCAAGATAATGGCTAAAGGGAAGTCTGCTTAGAATGGAGGGGTGGGGGGAAGGTGCTACCGAGAACCCCATTTTCCCCAGTCCCTACCCACCCTGTACTGTGTGCAGGGGGGAAGAAGGGAGCAAAATTCTGACTAAAGTCAGCTAAGAAGGGAGTGGTGGGGGAAAATGTTTTAAGATCTGGTTATGTTTGTTTTAAGATCTGGTCTTGCTCTTAACTCCATTTTTTTCCACTGTTCATTGTAGTTGTAGTGTAGTGGAATAGAGTAGTTTTTCTCCTCTACACTTTGTGTTGAGTCTGTTTTGCCCATGTCATTGCTGACAGAGTGATCTCTCCTTGTCCTTATTTTAACTCCAGAGCCTCTTAATATATATTTTCTCCCCTGTCTAACTAAGTAGGGGAGTAATAGACTGACTTTGGTGGGCATCTGGCCTCCAGTCAGGGCTAAACCATGACACTGAAAAACAAGAAGGCTTGGTCATGATAAAACACCTAATTTAACCTCACACAGGGGTTAAGCCCAGCTGCCCCCAACCACCCAGAGCAATCTGAGGTTGGTTGGAATGCAAGGGGGTTTAACCTCTGCCAAACTAGTCTACCTAGTTGCGGATCATGACAAGCCAGCCACTGAACAACATCTGCAGGTTTGGTTTTTTTTTTAATTATTGTTGTTATAATATACTTGCCATTCTTTTTTCCTCTAGTGTCAAGATAAGCATATCCATACAGTGCTTTTATCATCTTGATTCAGAATAAATTATCAGGCCTGTTTCATCAGCAGGAACAATAGAATAATCACTTCATTTCCTGTAAAGAATGGAGTGAAAAGAAAATGAGTATTTACAGAGTTCAATTCAGTGGCTCTCTTGATTTGGGAGAAAATTCAGACCTCTTGCTCCACAGATTGCTGTTTAGATACTTGGACTGAGGCAAAGCATGCGTGCTATTCAAATACCAACATCTGACCAGACTCCATTGACAGAAAAGATCTGGAAAAAACTGTGTGCAGTAGGATAAGATGTGACAAAATTAGCTCTGCGTCCTTCTCTTTCCTAGTTCAGCCATTGCTGTAGCCACTCGAGAGGGTAACTTCCCAAGAGAGCCCTGGTTGGCAAAATGCAGGCATTGTTGCTCAGGTGGGTGTTTGGTCCTGACAGCGCAGATTGAGGCAGTGGGGCTTTGCACAGAGGGGCAGAGCAGCCAGTGAGGGGACAGTAAAGTTTAAAACCACTACAGGTCCTTGCCTCAGTGAATGAAAACCAGCACCTTCATATTCCCTTTCAAGGAATGAATCACCATTTCTACCTAAAATAGATGCAAGAAACAACTGTCATCTGAATTTTAACTTTTCATCATGGTCTAAGGAAGGAGGGGGGGTAAGACTAGCAACATAGCCCTTGAAAAGTAATGTAGAAATTAAGAAAAAAAACAGATCAAAAAGAAGATAAGCGCTAATCTACTACATGCCATCCAGACAGATACTTAGACTTTTTCAAAAAATACTGCTATCACATTAAGGTAGAATTAAAATTTAAATTGTTGCATTAAGACAACATAAGAAAATATCTGTATTGAAAGTATGTTGCTTTACAATCTTAAAAAATGGCAGGCATTGTTTAATTTAGTATGTGTATATGCTAGAAACTTACTGAGGAAAAGGACATAAAAAGAAACGCAGAAATTATGTTTGCTAGGATAAAGACACTACAGCATAGCATTACCTATGTGCTGATCTGTGATTTTGCAGGAGCTAAAGGAGATGGGGGAGGAGCAGAAGTCTGCAGCTGTGTATTTCATATCTGCAGACACAAACTTTCAAAAAGCAATGAAAGTGTTGGTCTGGAGGAAAATATTTGCCAACTGTTTTAGGACATTTCTAATTTTAGGCAGACACCTTTGGAGCGCTGATACTACAGCTTTATAATAAATTGCAAATAAAACCCCCACCCCACAAGCCCACACATTTTACATATAGTACCTAAATGTATTTACTAATAGGCCTCTGATGTAGGAACTTGCTCATGCCAGAACCCCATATATTCCCTACCCATGGACATTACATTTCAACTGAATCAGTCACGACAATGCCTCTCTCTATGGACAACAGGGAAGGGTGAGGATTTATCTGCTGTCATGGTGAGGAAAGTAAAGGTGGATTAGATAAATGGAGGACCTGGGACTCGACTGAGGTGTATATGGGCAAATAAAAAAAATAAATGCATAGCTTTCTATGATGTAGCAACTAATAAGTTTGAAGTTTATTTCCCAAATAGTGTGCTTAGGAAAAAAAGAAAAATAGTTTGATATACTAGAAGCACTGAGTGATCTTTTTTAGCCTTTTCTTGTTAAACTATTTAAGACTGTTGATAAAGAATGCATTAAAAGTTTTTAAGTAGGGCATCTGACATATGTCACATTTGTAGGATTTCTTTTTTCTGTTTGCAAAGACAGCTTGGAATAGTAAAAATCCTTTCCCAATACCAGTGAAATTTTAGAAGGATGCAAAAATTTATTGAGGTTGTTCAACATGTAGTATCTTTTAATGTTTACTTTACACTTAATTTTTTTAAATTTGTCAAAACGTCATAAGATTTTTTCATTATATTTTCATGTCTCATGACTCGGGAATTTTATATTTTACTTTTGTGTTTTAAATTAATATTTACAGAACATTTCAAAATATTAAATTTACAGAAAGGGGAAAAATTACGAGATCTATTATTTTTTACTATAGTTTTTCAGGCAGCAGCACTTACGAGTCACAGCTTATAATGTTGACTACAGCTACTAATTGTGTTAAATGTTCCATTTCTTGGAATAAGGACATTGCATTTATTGTCATTTGCTTTATTAGCTCTTGAAGTGAAACTATTCTCTTCATAAAGAAATGGTATCTTCTGTATAATAATTTATTTTACCATGAATGAGAGTACTCTAGATTAATAAATTGATTTGCATTCCTAAAATGTTTCAGGCAGGAATTATTGCAGCTTTATGATAAAAGAGAAAGTTGTGCTGTTTCATAGATGTAACTGATTTCAATAGAATTTATGTAAGTTGACTTGTAAATTTGCAATACAGGATTCAGCATTTCAAGATTAACACAAGACAAATGGTTTCGTATGTAAAATTAGAACTGATTATTTTTATTACACTAAAGGGTTCTTAAAATATTTGTGCTGTGGTTTTGGGACATGGAAAATAAAAAAAAAAACAGCTTTTTGTGGGGTTGTTTGTTTGTTTGTTTTGTGTTCCTGAGATGCAAAAATAAATGAAACCGTGTAATTGGAATTGCCTGGAGGGAAATGCAGTTTGACACTTAAATTTTGAACAGAATAGTTCACATTGTGAAATTAAATTGTGCTTTAGCCTTAAATATTTTCTATATCTTAACAAACTTATGGATGGTAGGGAAGGGAAAAGACAGAGTAAGGAGTCTTGAATTTCAGACATTTCTTCCAAAGAATTATGTCCATAGTATAAAAGAAATGGTTTCAAATGTTAATGATTTCTGGCAATTAAGCTTTAATTACAAAAAACAGTTTGATTTAGATACACCATCAATACATCATGGTGTTTTCCACCATGAGTCAATGGAACTGCTAATGGGAGATTGTAAATACTTATTTTCTGGTTCCTAAAAATACCTGCTTAAACCCCAGAGTTTTTGTAGTTGCAGCAGCAAACTGGCTCTGGCAGATATCTTTTTCCTATAATTTTATTAAAAATATGCTTAATTTAAGTATGGCATCCAGCCAGCTGTTACCTAATTCCTGGAGTCTTCTGTCGGACATGCTTAAAGCAGTGGGAGAGTAAAGACTGCCTCTGATGCTGTCCTGGGTTTTGGCTGGGATAGAATTACTTTTCATGAGAAGCTGGCAGGGGACACAGGCAGGACAGCTGACCCAAACTAGACAGAAGGGTGTTCTGTACCATATGACGTCGTGCTCAGTATGTAAAAGTCTCTACTCCAGGACAAGCTGGGCATTGGTTTGGCAGTTAATTGTGTATCACCTGCTTTGCATATCGTGAGTACTGCTGTTATTTCCCTTTTCCTTTGCTGTCCTAATAAACTGGTCCTTATCCCAACCCATGATTTTTACCTTTTCCTTCCTTTTCTTCTCCCCATCCCACCAGGGTAGAGGAGTAAGTAACTGGCTATGTCATGCTCAGCAGCTGTCTGGGGCTAAACCATGACTGATGGAAGTGGTCTGCAAGGCTGAAGAAAAACACTGCTGTTTGAAGAAATACAATTTCTTGCTGTAATAATACGTGAAGAGTAATTGACTGGGGGATGTATCACTTGAGATTTGCTGATTGACACAAAGTCTGATACTAAGCAAGTACTACTAATAATCTGTGTATCATTAATACAGCTGCAATTTTATATTAAATATGTTTTTAATGTACAAATTAATACATATGGTAAAGTTCAGTGTTTCCCACTAAATAATGCTAAATTTTTCACTGAAAAAGAAAAGCCTAACAAAAATTACAAGGGACGATTCGCATCATTAAAAAAGAACACCTGTGGAATTTAAACACTTGTTCTTCTTAAGATGGTTCTGGAGTGAGAGTAGCCATGTAGGACCCCCTACAAGTACTGAAGGGAAGACTGACCATAAGACAAAATGGATTTCTCAGAGGAGGAGTTTGTGAATCATCAATCCTTGACTACCACTTCCTCAGGAAGGAAACTAGTAAGAGAGATGGAAGAAGTCTTTCTGATGTAACTTCAGTTTACAGTTTATGCAAGCATATTTTTCTCATCTATGAGTTTTATGAACATTTGCACCTGGATTGATTGTAGTAGATATTATAAACACAGACTTGAATTTTATCCTCACCTATGTTAAGTATGATTTAAAAACAACTGTCTAACAGGAATCCGGTAAATGTGCAAGTTAAAGACTCTTAACTACCTAAGAAGTACTCAACTCATATAAAAGCAATTCTATTGTGTTCTAGAGGGTAGCAGAGTGACTGTCTGTTTGGTCTATTTAAGTCATAGTGAAGAATTGTATTTCACTGCTTGGTGACACTGACGGTTTTCTGGTGCACAGTAAAATATATTTTTGAACATTCATGATCACAAAAAAAGTTGTGGAAACCCAGTAAATTCTTTATGTTCATTGTGACAATGACAATCACAAGGACAACAAGCATGTTTAAAAGATTATTTGTACTGCTAGTGCTAGCATAGTACTGGCATATTCATACTCTGTTTATACAGATACTATGCAAGCTGATATAGTGGCCATTTCTTTAGAATAAGTCTAAGACACAGTGTTTAGAAAGCAAAGACTCAACTGCATTATGAGGTTAGAACTGTGCCAGAGGTATGTGAGAAAACCAAACATGTGAATTGCATATTTCTTTATCTGGGATCCACTGTGTCTTATAAGAAAAAACATAGAATGATAGAATACCAGTTTGGAAAGGACCTTTAAGGATCATATGGTCCAGCCTTACATGGAAACAACATGATGGCCCAACACCATGTCCAGCTGAAAAGTAGGTTTTAAAAACCTGAATGACTTTCATTACCAGAAAACAAGTGGGAAACAGGAATGCAAAGATTTAATTTTTTCTTCTATTGAAAATATTTTTTAATTCCACTAAGTGCTTATGCTATTGAGAAGTCTCCCTTTATTGATGATAGAATGGCCTGTTAGGACTTTCTCATCTTGCATTATTAATTCCTTTAATATGTTTACAAAGAAAAAGCTGTTGCCTAAGAATCCCTCATCCTTCTCCAGATAGCAGAATAGAACTGAATTTGGAAAAATCTTTCTGAGACAACCTTACCTTTGAATAAGAGCAAACTTCAAGTAACAGACTTCCAGAAATACGAATATCCTTAAAATGTGTGTCTTGAAAAGTCTATAGTGAAACTACTCTTACAACATTAAAGCAAATGTTTTTATTATCAGGTGAATAGGAGGATATTTATCCCTTCTATGCATATTCAGAATGACCACCAAGAATGCACCTGGTGGATCAAAATATTAGCTCTCTGACTTTGACTTCCTAGGACAAGAACCCAAGACACATTGTCAGACAGAAACCAGAATATTAAAAATAGTATTTCCCCCATACCTCAACCATTGTAATGACAAAAGGAAAAAAGAGAAAGCTAACACTGTTGTTGGTATGCTATATCTGTGGGGCAGTAACCATGACAACTTGTCTATTTTTGCTTTTAATCTATAAAGCAAATATAAGCATTTGTAGAAATATTCATAAAATGTGCTCATACAATGTTGATAACATTCATGATTTTTAAAATAAACCTTTGTCAGTGTCCCATATTTCCTCATATTTTATGCATTCACATTCTTCACAGTTGTCAGGACTTTTAAAATTTTATTCTTGTCATTTTGATGTTTTGCCAGAATTAAGCTGAGTTGTTTTGATTTTCTTTCAGGATTTTTATTACACTGCTTTGTTTCTCTAATTTTTTCTACTACATTTTTAAAATTCCTTATATCCCTATGTTGTGGTTTTTTGGTTTTGGGGTTTTTTGTTTTGGTTTTTTTTTTTCTGAGATGTTAATAGTTTTCATTTAAAACCAGCTTTAAGAGTTTATTGATTTGTTGTATTTGGTTGTGTGAGTTGTCCTGCCAGCTCTGTGGAGCATTTCAGAACAGAAGCTTCCTGACGAGTTGGGATCCAAAATAATTTACCCTGAAGCTCTTGGCAGCATCTCTGTTTCTTCGCAGCAGTGGTGTACAATGTAGGGTTAGAAAGTTAATAGGCATTTCTAATAGGTAGATGTCTTATCTGCCTAATCTGAAGAAAATGAAATAAAAGAACATGTACCTTAAAATCCCCCAAATTCTCCATTGTCTTTGCACTAACATGGCTTTTTTAATACAGTGTCATGTTAAAGACCAAATTCTGTTCAGTTTATAAATATAATCACTCCCAGCATGCCCTTACTTGCAGGAGTGAAACAAGTTTGCTTTGAGTATACAGCTTGAATTTTTTCAAACAGATGCTGAATTGCCTGGCCATGAACCCTTTACATTATTGCCATCAGTGAAGAGAAACTGACTTGCTGTGTTTCCTGCCTTAGTCCTCGGTTGTTCTGGGATAACTGAGCAAGGGAGTCAGGGTTAAACAGGGCAAATGATATCCCTTAGTTCCAAACAAAATTTGCTACTCTTGCTCATTGTTTTGATTTATTTTTCTTTTGTGTATCCTCTCAAACCTTCAGGTATTTCTTTTTTAATTATTTTTTGTCTTTGTTGCCCCCTGAAGTTGTCTCTTTGCACCATTTTGTATATGGCTCAGATGATTAATAATTTTGCATTTCCAAAAGTGTACAATCAACAAAAGAATCATCTCCTTTAAATGACATGAATTATATCTGAAATATATTCCACCATAATGTCTTTAAAACTGGATAGCTTACTTTTCTTGTTGATTAGATGTTTTTTCATTGTCTGGTTATTTGAAAATTGTCAGAAGCATAAGAGCCATCCTCTGTTTAAGGATTCTGGTGGAATGAAGTATAAAGCTTTAAAAGAAAGTAGGCTATAAAACAAAGCTATTTCTCTTTATATCTGATCGGGGAACAAAAGTTAAAATGTCTCATTCCACTATACATACATTTTACAAATCTATTCAGAGCTTGGTTAACATTACCACCAAAGTCAACTTTCATATGCTCAAAAAAGCCACTAGGGTTGCTTAGGTTAAAGAAAAAAAATCACAAATTACCTGCTAGAGATAGTAAAACCATAGCAGTAATAAAAGTCTTGATTTCCTCTGATGTTGAGGTTAATATCCCTGTTTAGGTTCTCCCTTGTAAATAGAAAAAGACCATCACTGCAGCCCTTCACAAGAAGTTTTTAACAGAGACAGCTACAATATAAATACAGGGGTATTTCTCTTTCTTTACCAATCATTTTTGGTTAGGTGGAAGAACAAAAATTAGCTGAGACAAGATGTAGGTTTCTAAGAAGGCTAAAGGAGAGCTAAATCCTATGTATATCAGTTTCCTTTCTGTCCCATATCCTGCCTCCTGTAAGTCTGGGTAACAGTCCACTTGCAATACTGTGATATGAGTCAGTAGAACACTATGTCTTTGAATGTTTCATACCAGTATCATCATAGGGTTAAGACAGGGATTTGGTTGTTTGTTTTTTTCCTGAGCAGACTTTGTAAGCCTGTTTTCATTTTTATGAAAATCCTCATTGTGGTAGGATGGTACACAAACCATTTGAAGGAGATGTATTGATAGGTGTTATTTAATGTAGGCTGTATGAAATAATTTTAACTACAGAAGAGAAAATTCAGCTATTTGTGTTTTAAATAGTGTTCCTGTGACCTCTTGTCTGTGTAAAGCAAACACAAGTAGTTAATCATTAAGATTTCACAGAAACTCTTAGTCATAAGAGAGTTGAAGCTATATTTTTTACTTCATTGACTCAGCACAGAAGAAAAACTAGGAAAAAGTCAAACCAAACTAGGAAAAAGTAAAGCCCTTATGCAGTTTACTGAGCCCAGCTAACTAGACTGCAGGTAAGAATAAGACAGGTGTAATTAATTTTTACATTGTAATGTTATCGCAGACCTTACAGCTTTATGTTACTCCAGAAAACAGTAACATACTTCTTTGTTTTCCTATTATCAGTATGCATTAATTCTTTTCATTTTATATGTACATGTAATTGAAACCTATTTATTTACTGAACCAACCTTTAGATTAGTCCTGAGTTGACTCTGCAGAACTAATATAATATTATTTAGAAGTTATTTAAAAAATTAAAAATGAAACATAGTTCAATCAATAAAAAGATGGAGGGTTTTTTGATACCAAATCTTCAGAAGGTAAGTTTTTTCTCTAGTGCAGTTTCTCACAGTACAAGCATGGAAAGGAGTAAAGGCACCGATTGCTAAAATTGTATACAAACATATTGCCATACTTACCTTTCAACTCCTCAGTCCACTCTACCTAGAAAAAAACATAAAAAATTAAAAGGGAAAAAAGTGTGGTTTGTTTTTTTGTTTTCTGTTGGCTGGTTTTGGGTTGTTATTTTGGTTTTTTTCCCCAGGAGACTATTAATTGGAAAGTCTCTTAGGTGGAGATTCACTTAAAGGCTTGTGTAGGTAGGAAGAGATGGAAGAAGAAAACTTGTGTTACCAAACGGTAACAGGATGGGAAAGAATTTCTGCAAGAGTGCAGAGAATGGCAAAAGAATAATAAAGTGCATATAGGGGTGATATAAATTTAAATCTCAAATTAGTCACCTAAAAGTAGCCTAGGCTAATTTGTCCAGATTCTTTCTACATCTAATGGATAGAAAGAAGTGCTCCAGAGAGTAATTTGTTCCATTTGTCTTTGACACCTCAATAGGTGAGATAAATGGAAAGGGACAAATTCCTTTTGAAAGTGCCTGCTTTACTCCGTTGATGACAAAGGGAGCCTAGAGGACTATGGTAAGCTAAAATAGGTCTTACTAGGATTTGAGATATGTTCAGAAAGTTTAAAATTTAGGGGTTTAAATTGAATGCTAAAACACATGAGAATTCTTTTTTATAGCATTCTTTGAAGGTATGAGAACTCTTAACACTGTATATTCAATAAATGTGTTCCTATCGATTCCAATATAAAGTTGAGAATAGCAAATATAAGCCAATTGACTGAGATAGAGAGGAGATAGGATTCTATTTAGAAGTTTCTGCTGTTATTATGCCTTAAAAGATTTAAAGTGGTTCTTGATCTATGTTGTCTAATAGAATGAATATAAAAAAATATTAGATTTTTTTTGTTTTATGAGTTTGAATTCTGAAATCTGATACTAGGCCTACTGTAGTCACTGGAAAAAAAACATTCTTCAGAGAATCAGCCTTATGCATGACTGCATGTTGTGCAGTGATAAAAAATGATTAAGTCCTAATACGAGCTTGTCTTTGTAAGTGAACTAGTGTTATCATCTCTGCTGGAAGAACAGTCAGACTGCTTACTGACCTCCAAGTATAAGTGTTTTTTACCTAAGAGGAAATTAAATATGGCTTTTTCATGACCAAAAATATTTCCCTTACATCATGAACAACTTGTGAAGTTTACAGTCTAATTTTAGGAATCGATGTTATCAATATAATTAAGAAATGGACTATTTGAGTGACTGAGGTTGTGAGTTCAGCAATTTTCTTCTACGTTTTCTTGGGTTTCTATATACAATGTTTATGCACATATCACTGCTATGGAGTTGGGTTTTTGTGGTTTGCTCTTTTTGTCTCCTAAAATATTCCTGTTATCAAAAAATCTGGACTGAATTCGACTTCAAGTCTTCTATTGCTTATGTAACATGATGGCAGTATTCAGTGTCAAAGGCTTCTCAAGTCACAGATTTCTCAAGTCTTACTTAATGTCTACAACATTTATTCAGTTCTGTGGTAGAAACCAAAATAAATACTGAATACTTCCCTGTCACCTGCCTTTATGATTGCTGAGGTTATGAATGGTGTAAGGGGAAAATACTTACACACAGGTGATTGATAGCCATGTTAATGTAGCTATCAAAAAACCCCCACAGTGGCAATTCCCTATGTAATTCATATTTCCAATAAGTATGGTACTATTGTTGTTGTTATTAGTAGTAGGATGACATTTAATAATCCTATTGAAAGTTCTTCAAAGTCTTCTACTAAACAGAGGTCAAAGCAAGTGGAAGCAACCTGCTGACCTGAACAGTTCTGTACAACTGAGAAGGCTGCTAATTTTGATTAACAAACACTTATGGGGCTCATGAGAAAATCTCAAGTGGATTAAAAGATTCTATATCACCCGACAGGAATATGAGCAATTAAGACATCTTTCTAGGCATAAAAAGACCATCAAGCTGCAAAAAATGTTATCTGAATACCGTAGCAATGTCAAAGGCCATCAAGAAATCTATGGCAGAAAAACCATTGGCCTTTTGAAGGAGATGTTTATACCATTTCTTAGTGTCAATTTATGAGACACATCAGAAACAGAATACTCAGAAATAAAACGGTGTAGAAGAGGCTGTCAATGTGCTTGTTTTGAATAATTGTTAAAGACAATGAAATGTTACACTGATGTTTCGATCAGGAATATTTATCCAATATCTATGCATGAATACAATGTTAATATTTGTAAGCATTTAATCACAGGTTTTTATTTGAAGGACGGATTTGGTCAAAGCACGGATTTATTTTCAGATCCATTTTACATCTGGAGTTTATTTTGAGGTAAGTGAGACCTAAAATAACTTAAAATTACTAAAGATAGAGTAAATTATTAAAATAAAGAATACTTCAGGTTATTTAAACTTTAATATATGTGTGCATGGTGTGGACATTTGGGCGGAAACTGAACTTCTGCACAGGGATACAGTCCGAAGTGTCTCAAATGTACAAGAGGAAATGGCAAAGCTGTGGAACACTGTTACTCAGCAAAATGTATAATTAGTAAAGTGAAAGAAATAAGAAATGTTAAATGTTGCTTTAGCAAGGATCTGGTCACTGTACTTTTATGTATGAAGTCTGTACACTTGTTCGAAGTTTGTGCACTGTATCCTCATTCTTGAGATGAAAACCTATCCAAATCCTTCAGAAAATAATCCAGTGCTTGTTTTGTTAAGTGGGTGAAAATAATTTTAGAGATACAGAAATATTTTTTTTATTTTCTGCATTTAGTTTTTTCCCCACTGAATTATGATTTTTTTTTGTTTGTTTATTCTGTGTATATTCCTTCACTTCCCCAGTCGTCAACCTCTCCCTTTTATTAAGAATTTTCTTTATTTTTTTCTCAGAAAAACTCCTTTGTTTGAAAAGTACTATTGTAATTCCCTGGCTGTTTGATCAGGTTGGTGTTAAACATTATCAGTTTGAGGCAAATACCCAGTAATATTTCATTTATTTGATGTACACAGGCACACTATTTGCACTCATGTTCTCACACTGGGGCATTTGCCCAGGGCATATGGTGTGAGCCAGCAGAATAAATCTCAGTATTATTGGCTTCAGGCAAGACGTCTAGATGAGAAATTTCAAATATTATTTTTAAAAGTTTATTAAGTGATTGAAGAATTGTTGCCTGATATTGTAGTACTTGAACAGGGAGACGGGTGACACATAACTTTGGAGAGCCTGGGCCAAGTGCAATTGGCTGATCAATGACATCAGAGAAGGTGAAGGAACCAGGAGTCTCTCAGCAGCCAGGGGGGACTTTCATTCTCTGATGCCATAAATATGTGGAGCTCTGAAAAAAGCCAACACCTCTGCTGCACACTGTGTCCTGGGAACCCTTGTTACTGTAGAAAATACAAAAAAATATAAAAAAGGAAGAAGGCAAAATAGTCACGTGAATCAGATCATGCACCTTCCTGTGCACTGGGATGGTTATTTCAAGTACAGAGACCTACCCAATGGATTGTGCCTACCAGCATCTTTCCTTGTGCTCTGTCAGTGACAGAATAAAGTAATCTGGGAGGAAAAAGTGCATTTTCATAGAGAAACTCCTTAGTAGAGAGGTGGGCGATGGTGTCTTCAGCCAGGTGACAGGAGATAGAACAAGGGGAAATGGCAAGAAGCTGCCAGGGCAGGTTTAGATTGGATATTAGAAAAAAAATTTTTACTGAAAGAGTTGTCAGGGCCTAAAACAGGCTGCCCAGGGAGGTGGTTGAGTCACCTTCCCTGGATGTGTTCAAAAAAAGGGTAGATGAGGTACTTAGGGATATGGTTTAGCATAGGATGGGAATGGTTGGACTCGATGAGCTTCAAAGGTCTCTTCCAATGTTGTTATTCTGTGATTCTGTGATTCTGTGATTCTGTATTCTACCCCATGTAAACCAAATCTTAAGAAATTTGTTAATGTTTCCTTATCTAAGGCAGTATATCACACATATATATCAGATACATATAAATAGATGTATGTCCTTTTACATTCCAAGTATTATTTGGATATTAAAATATTATAGTAATGTTTAACTTTTCAGAATTTGAGTTCCTTTGAAGGAAAATAAAAATAAACTTAGATAAAATTTTCAATGGTAGTATATCTAAATTTTTGGGTAAATTTACTGTTCTGCGGCTGGAGGTCACAGGGTTTTACAGGACTACTTACAATCCTGATGGCATAAATTCAATACACCACAGTATAAAAAAATACCAAATTTATGCTTAAAGCACATATGTGGATTACTTTATCTCTTTATTCCATGTCTGTTTGTCTGTCTCATATATATAGTCTCAGTCAGTCAGTGTAGAATATATACAAAGGAATAAAAGAATTCAGATGAGGCTACCTAAGGCTCAGAGAATATAATTTAGATCTTAGATCTCTGTCATTAAAAGTCTTTTTAAAGCATGAAGCCTCTAGTTGTTATTAACCCTTTTTTTTCGTTTTTATTTAACCTTTTTTGATATATGGATGAAAACATTTTAAACAAATATGTTTATGTTAGTATGTGGTGCTTAGTTTGCTTTAGAACTGCAGAAATAAAATATCTGTTAGTAACAATATATTTTTAGTTCTGAGGGAAAAAAAAAGACCATTATATGGTATTAATTGGAGAATAAAAGGTTCTTTTCCCATGAAGTTTGCTATGCTGTAATTGTATGCTATTCTGAAGATTCTGATTTCCTTTAGCAGATAGTTTTAATGAACTTTTCATGCATATACCACTTGAGAGTGGACCCTACACCTCCTCATGTATGGTTTGAAGAATCACTCATCACTTTTCAAATTTCATTAATTTTTTGCAAAAGATATAGTAGGTTAGATACATCTCTCTAGTCAGTGTTTCCCTTTTTTTTCTAATCCTCTTCTAGGTTTCCCTAAGTCCCCAGTTTTTCATTTTCTCTGTATCTTTTCTCTCTTCTCACTCTCAGTAAAACCTTGCTGATCTTTGTCCTCAGAACTGCTGTTTCATACTCCAGAATTACAGAAAGAAAAAAAACAAAAACAGTGCCATGTGCTTCCAAAAAAAAATTATAAACTTACCTGAGCAGCTATTAATTCCGTAGGCCAACAGCTATTTTTAGACAAAGAATACAATTCAAAATATGAGGATTATAATAAACTATAATTTGCTAAAGCGCCCCTATGTTTCAAATCTTATCTATGTGATGCATTTCCAGTTTCTGCAGGGAGTTAGGAGTATCAGTGTATCTTATATTATTTATCCTATCACTACTAACTGAGTTCCACAACAGATGGAAGGGCGATCCTACACAAATGGCATTTTTACTGGATAGAACTATCAGGCTTTTCAGCAGATTAATGTATTGAAAGAGACATTTGAAAAAAAGTTACTTAAAATATCCTTTTCTCTGCAAGGCTCATGCAGAGAATAAATTAATAACCTACCACAAAGAAGTAAGAAGAGATAGGATACATAAAGAAATTTATTCAGAAGAAAAGGTTTGCAGACAAAGGTGAAAGATCTTCTCTTAAATATAATATTCAGAGTCCTCTATAGCTCTTAAAGATAAGATTTTGATGTGAATAGGGATCTCCAAGATCCTATTAGGAAAAAAATTGTTCCTTTGTTCAGAGATTAAAGCTCCTAGTTATGGAAAAAATATATCTTCTATTAATATTAGGGTTTGGGTTTTTTTCTTTTTCCAACTAATAATTACCAGGAGGTAATGCTTTTAACTTTGATTTTAGCAGCAATATTACAAAATAGACCATTAAGAGAAAATAAACTAGGGCAGATCATGAGTTAATTCCATTTCTGCTAAATGCAAATGTGTTGTGGTTAAGCCTTCAGCTGCACCATGCAGCCACCTGCTCATCCTCCCAATGCCGCCCCAGGAAAGAAGGGGCAAAAGAAAAAAGAGGGGACTACAAAGGCAAAACTCATATGTTGAGATAAGGACAGTTTACTTGAACAGCAAAGGGAGGGAGAAATATCAATAACAGGACTTTATAGCAAAATATACAAAACTGTTAATACACAACACAGTTAATCACCAAACTGCACAACTCAGGCTGTACAGCTTGGAACCGTACCCAACCCGCATGTCCTGGAGCCGTGTGGTCCTCACCCCACCAGCCCCCCTTTATGCTGAACATGGTATGGAATACCCCCTTTATACTTGCTGAGGGTATGCTCTGTCCCCTTGTCCAGGTCGTTGATGGACTGGTTGAATAAAATCAGACCCAGTACTGACACCTGGGGCACATCACTTGCTACAGGCCCCCATGTAGACTGCGTTGCTTATCACAACCCTCTGAACTCTGCCAGTTCTCAATGTACTTCACTGTCCACTCATAAAACCCACACTTCCTAAGTTTACCTATGAGGATGTCATGGGAGACAATGTCAAAAGCCTTCCTGAAGTCATAGCTTTTTTTTCACTAGCCTTCCTAATGGAAGACTACTGACGGCTTTGTTGCATCGTGCAATGATTTTACTGCAAGAGATACTGCAAAGAAGCAACCATGATGCTCAAGCACCTGAGAGAACCTTCTCTGAGGCACATCTGTTCAAGGTCAGAAAAAAAATGCTTTGGTAAGTCTGACTTCATATATATATCCATTTAAAATGTAGCACATTTGAACATTTCTCACATCTTTGCTTTTATACACGATAAAGTTAAAAATCCATGTGGTCTTTAATTTTTAAAATACAAAGGCTGAACTCCACATGAAGTAATTCATTGTTCACATCGTAGTACATATGACCAATTAATGTCTTTCTTTGATATGTGGAAGCCTGTAACTGTCTCAAGGAGTGTTTCTTAATACAATATTTCCTTTGAAAAAACCCAAGCAAATAATTTACAATTGTACTCTTAAAATACCAGAGAAAGTTTCAGAATTAGGGAGTAAGGTTTAATAAGGGACACTGTACTTTGTTATGGCTGCATGTTCCACAGTTTCTGTCGAAGATACTGAACAATTTATAAGAAGGCTTCTCTCTTCCTTCCACCTGTTTCCTTCACACCTAGACATTTTTGAAAATCTGTATTTAAGTAAATACCAAGGAACCATCTGAAAATTTCTAATATAACAGTGACTTGAGCTTGGATAAATATAACCACCTATCTACAGAACATTTTCCATTACTGTACAGAAGATGGATGCCAGGGCTACAAATTATGCAGAGATGTGACAGAATCACAGACCAGTGCCATTCCAGGACATTATGCAAAAGGTTTTTCAAGACAGAACCAAGGATCTGTGACAGTCAGAGGAAAAAAAAAATGCATAATTCAGAATAAGGGAAAAGCCTCAGAGGATAAGTCTGGAACAACAGACATCAGTGTTTCCTCTTGCTACATTATGAGACCATGAAAGTAACTTAAAACAAGATAGTATTTTTCACTATGTATCCAATTGATATTTAACATACATTTATTTTAGAGCTAATTTTCACCCCCAAATACCCACTTTTGTTTTTTTAAACTCATATGATGAGGATAAGGAACATGTAGCTGAAGAAAACATCTGCCAGTAAGCTCTTCAGCAGACATGAGCTGCCCAGAAATCCTGCAAATAGTATGCAGAGCAGTGGACCTGGATAGCCAGCTGGCACCACTGGTGCACATTTTATATGGAATTGCATTTCCCGCAAAAATCTTTTTGGTGATTTATGCATTCTCCTTTTAAATGCACTAAATGGTTTGGGAAATGACCCATGTGACTAGCAGGAACAGAAATCCCTTTTAAATCCTTGGAAACACAAAACAGAAGGCCCAGAAGGTGAAGAAGGCAGCATCTTTCTATGCTTCATTGCCTCACACCTGGCTACGAGAGGAATCAAACAGATGAGCAATTTAAAGAAAAAAAAGATAAAGGAAGGAATACAATAGGGACTTCCCAATCCCTGGTACATCTGTAGGGATGAATACCTTGTTGTTAAATGAAAGGATCAGTTCTCCCAAAATGTAAAAGTTAAAATACAGAATCTGGGCTGCTTCTGTTTATAACCATGTCATTCTTTTTGTATCTCATAAATTCAGATATTCAGATATTATTATGTGTATGGAGTGTTGGGTGCCTATTATTCTAAAAAATAAAGATAAGTTATTTTTCTGCTTACTTAGTGATTTTTGTACTTCACTAACGCACTAGACTTTTTTTCTTCCAGTTTACTATGAAAATTTACCAAGGTTATGAGCAATAGCCACTAACTTGTAGACTTAAGTTTTCTACTTTTGCTTCCCTTTTTCTTTATTAATATTGTATCTGATTAATTCCCCTCATCTAACTTTTTCACTCACCTGATATGTTGCTTTCTTTCTATTAGCCTCTGCTGGTCCATATATTTCTTTTCTACTCCCATGCCTCCCATACTCTCTTTTCAAAGTATTTTCTATGTTTTTATCAAACTGACCCTTTTTTTTCCTTTTTTTTTTTTTTTTTGTAGTCAAGAGTAAATTCTCCCCAAATAGTGTAATATTTAAAAGATTCCTGCAGGACTCTAATTCAGTAAAACTGCATATTGAAAGAATGATAGGAGGTCATTGTGATAAGTTGCTGCAACATTTCAGTTTTCTAAAAGTAAAATATCTGTTTTGTTTCAAAGTTGTTCCATATGAAAAAAAAAATTAAAGGACTGAGAGTGTAAACCAAAGTGACACTTCAGTCAGGGCACAGAAAGTATTTTATCATCATCATCATCATCCATATATATATTTTTGTAATTATTATAAAAATAATAAAGTTTTTAAATGCATATTTAAAAAGAAAATCAGTGTAACAGCTTAATAATTAATATATTTTTTGTAATATTTTGGCAATTTGCTTTTGCCAGGAAACATCTTTTGTTTTCAGTTCAGAAAGTATTATGTTCTAATATATGTATTATCTGGTTTCCATCTTAAAAATACCCTTGATAGTGCTAGCTTTTGTTGCATGATTGAATTTCAAGAGAGATGAGATTTGTTTAGTTAATATATATCATCTTAATAAAGACAAATTTACTTGGAAAGGAAATCTTCAGACAAGAAGAAAGCACACGATCTTCTGTACTTTTCCTCTCTTTTGAGTAAAAACTCAAGAAGAAAAATAACAGGAAAAAATTAGCAGACGTGCACCATGCTAGGTCATAAGCAAACAAAAATAAAACTCCTCTGCCTGAAATATATTTTGTTACTCATCTGAGCTTGGAAATAGTAGTAGAAAAAATTTAGCTGTTTTGCTTGTGAGCCTGGGAGAAAGAAGTCCCTAAGGACAATCTCTGAAAGAACATAATCTCAATGGATGGCACCTGAAAACCAGTGATCTTGGAGAAGAGAAAGTTTACACATCTCCTCCACTGGTTTATTTGAAGAGCTTCTTTGTAAAATGAGGTTCATGCTGTGATGGCAGATGTTCCAGCATTCTCTATATTAGATTAGGAAAGCTGTAATGAGGATTGCCTAGAAGAAAGCAGTGTCACTGAACAGATAAATGAGAAGAGCCCGCCCCAAACACACTTGACTCCCTTGACTAGTCTGCTCCAAGAGCTCTGAAGCTCTTTTGTACACATGGAGCTTATGAGGTCAGAACTACTCATTTAACTGATCTTCATTGCCTGTACAATTTGTGGGCAAAGCCATCAAAGGTTTGAACATCAGGGAATGACACTCATTCCCAAAAATCCCTCAGAAGGATGTGTAACATAACATTGGAGTGTAGAGCCAGCGTGATATGCAGAGGTTACATAAATGCTGGTGCAACTTACAATTAATTATTATTTAGGAATTGCTTCTGGGATGAAAATGGAAATGGTAGATCAAGTATTGCTTACTTTTCTATAATTAATATAAAATCACCTTGAAACAAGTTTAATACGTTGCCTGCAACAAGTTCATTTGAGGAAATTTTTCTAACAGTTCAGTCCTCCTCTGGTATATAAGTATTCAGGTATTCCTCATAGCTGAATCATTATTTACACCATTGCTACAGGTTTTCCTTTAGGCATGCAGTTCCTCCATTTGTTCCACAGGGATATAGATATTTCCTTTATAAAGCATTTCAATGTATTTGATTCAAGTTTATAAATGGAATTCTGTTTATTCCCTTAGCTCCTCTTGTGGGCTGTAATCTATTTTTATTCCATAGAAAGACGTCTACCAAAATGTTGTCATTGTACTGACGCGCATTATTTCAGTAGTTCTACTTTTATGAGCCTAAGATAAGGGACACAAAAATGCCAATGGTAGACAAAGATCACCAGGATGGAGACAGCAAGCATTCTCTAGAAGGGTGTAGCAAATGAATGTAAGTCAGCAGAGGCCACTTGGCTTCAGGGCCAGAAGTGCTCCCTGACCTTTCTTCTTTCAACAATACAGACATAATGATGCATAGCTCCAGCTGCTATGCTAGATCATTACCTGCACACTTAAGTATATTTCAGGATTAACCTCTATAATCATGACTACTTGGGGGATGTTTTTTATTATTTGTTGTATGGAAAAAATAAAGTTGTTGGATGATTTGAAAAAAAGTCCACATAGTGTTTTTTTACATTCTTGTTTATTTTGCTTGGAAAAGTGAAAAGTTACAGGAGCACACTGGTAAAAATGATACACTTAATTGGATAATAAAATCTTTCTTTGGATCAGTTTCACTTGGTGACTTAAGAAAATTAAAAAAATAATAAAAGAAGTTTTTTAATATGCTTGCAAAAGATGGAGCTTGAGTCCTCAGCCCATTTTGATCAAAGTTTTGGAAATGAAAGTGTGCTTTAACTACAATAAATGCCATGGTGCTGTGGCTGCTTGATTTCTGTTAAACATTTTGTACTGTGATTATTCAACCCCTGATTTCACAAGTTCATCAAGAATCTACGTTTCTGTCTAAATTTCTATAATAAGCTATTCCCTGAAAAAATTTACTTGGCAATTAAAGCAGCAATTTAGTAAAAATGTATATGGTTTCATGCAGGATTTGCAGAAAAAAATAAAAAAGTTGGTGTGTTCTAATGGCAATGGTGAAAAGTACATAAATGTAAAATTTTATTGTATTTAAGTCTAAAAGTGTAATGTAAATTGCATAGGTTAGAATCAAAATACAATTTCCTGTCACTGTGAATGGAACGTCTGTGAGGTATCAATATAAGGAGAATTCATATTATTGCAGTGTAGGACTGTCCTCACTTCAGTGGTTTTGCTATTGAATAATTGTCCTACCCAAATATCACCTTGCCCTTAATGTTACTGGTCTCTCTTCTTTGTCTACACTGAGGTTGTTAGTACAGTGGAAGAGAGCAAAGAATATCATGTTTCTACTGTAAATATTGTACATAACTTAGTTCTCTGGAGATTTTGCCTCTGTTCAAAAGCAAATTGAGCTGCACTGCTTGGTCTGTGATTTCTGCACAGCTGTTTCATTAAAATACATATTCAGCCATCCAACGGGGGTTCTTGGATTTCTGCAGACTTATCAGTATGACAGTTGTTTTTACTCAGCCATACACTGAGAGCCAAAACTGAGAAACAGCATGAACACCTGAACTTATTGTTCATGTTTCAGGTGGAGGGGCTGGAGGTGATTCACAGTTTTCACTAAAAGAAATTTAATAATATTTTCTGAGTACTTTTATTTTTGACAGTATAAAAATAGCATTGCAATGAAAACCATTCTTTCATATCGTCTGCTGCAGCTTTTTCATTTTATACATATGTCCATTTTGGTTTGCTGTTCTCAGCATGGAATCTATAGGATTTAGCTTACTCTTATTTATAACTATTGAGAAATACATTTTTTCCACACTTTAGGTATTGGTAGAATTATTAAAATTTTATTGAATAAAGTAGTAAAATATAATTTACTATCTGTTGTTTTCTGGCTATGCAGAACTGGACTGCTGAATAATAGGAGAATAAGAGTAGGCAAAACATTAAGCAGTCTGTTAACTTTGATTTATTAATAAGCATTCATTGAAGAGACTTGTCTCTATTCAGAATTTGAATAGTGAGTTCCTATAAGATTAAAAGGCTTTTAAGGAGAAGAATTAAATACAATAAAAATCATTTGGACAGGTCCACTTGAATTTATAGATTTTTAAGATCATACAATTTTAGAAATGGTCTTTACTTTTTATAATGCGGGCCTTTGATTATTTAAAAAGAGATTTTGTAATTTTGCTGTGCTGTTGCTGATGGACTCCTGCATTTAGTTTTCTTGTAGAACATAATGTGGCACATATTTAAGTCACCCTTATTTTACATTCTTCCAAATGCTTTGTTTCTCTGGACTCAGGGGGAGGTTTGCTGTAGGTAGTCTCTAGTAACATGCAAGTGCAGTCTTATGCTATATGACTTAAGTTACCATCTGTTTAAAGAAAAACTTTTATGCACGTGTTTTGTCCCTTACCTTTTAAGGAAAAAAAATCTATATGATGTGCTGAATTTTAAAGAAAAAAAGTGTCAGAAAAAACTTGAATTGCAGATGTGCTAACATTTATTTATTTGCTTATTTATCAAATTTGGACATTCTTTTATTTGTATTTTTTCATGAACAGGGTATGATTCTTAATCACAGAATCACAGAATCACAGAATGGTTTGAGTTGGAAGGCACCTTTCAATACTATCTAGTCCAACTCCCCTGCAAAGGTCAGGGATGTCTTTCACTAGATCAGGTTGCTCAAAGCTCCATCCAACCTGACCTTGAGCATTTACAGTGACAAGGCATCCACAACTTCTCTGGACATCTTGGTCCAGTGTCTCACCATCATGATCATTAAAAAAATATAATCTTTATATCTAATCTAAACCTACACTCTTTCAGCTTAAAAATATTGCCTGTAACTACAGGACCTTTTAAAGTCTCCTTTATTGTAAACCTCCTTTACATATTGAAAGACCTCAATAAGGTATCCCATGAGCCTTCTCTTCTAAATAAAAAGAGAAATGTTTTACTTTTCTTGTCTGAATCTATTATTCACCATTTGATTAGGAGAACTGCCAATGAAGGATAGATAGGTTTTCCTGAATAGTTCTGGACAATTGTAGAGGAGACTGGTCTGCAATAACATGAAAGGCCCATGGCAGGTGGATCATGGCTGGTTTCCAGCTGCCCACCAAGCTGCTGTTTCATTCCAGCTCCATCAGCAAGACAATTTGTCAGATATGGTAAGGACAATAAGGAGATAATGAGGAGATAAATTGCCTATCATGTTTAGGGCTGTTTAGGATTTCACACTGTTTTTAATACGAATATTGTATGGTTGCCAACCCTTCACTTCAGTAAAGAGAAGATGAAGAGAAAGGTTTTTGCCTGCCAATGAATGCAAGTTTTCTATTAGATGTTTAAAAATACTAACCTTGTAGTTTGTTTTCTATTATTTAATAATTTATTAAAATCAGGGAATACTAAAGGAAGCACTGTGGGAATAAAAGCAGCGTCAAAATCAATTTACAACTGTGGCATAGGATAAGGATGTCTACTATTCTTGCATATAAAGTTCGGTTTTTTAGCAAAAGCAGGATCAAAAGGGCAAATGCTCTGACACAAGACTGTAATTTAGAATTTGAATTTCCAGTGGGGCTTATATGCTATTACTTTAGAACTCCTTTAGACTCCTGTTCTCGCAGTTACTTAGGAAACTATCTTTTATTTTAGCTGTTACTTTTTTTGCAGTAGCTCTGCACTGCATAGGTTGTACTATGCAGCCTTTCTACTAGACTAGGAAGTTCAGTGACATTGGATTGATAAATCATAAGTAGACTAAAGATCTTCAGAAAGTTATCACAATGATGACTCGGGTATATTTCTTAAGTCTTTAGTGTTTAGATTGGCATAAATTGGCAGCGGCATACTCAGAGGTATATAGTAAGTGATATTCTTCCTGTACTAAGTGATTACTTTTGCACTCACTATTTTTGATTTGCATCTGCTGTAGCTCTGATATAATCTTTCTTATGAAGTGTATATATATATATCTCAATGATCCATAGGCATTTTCCTCCTGAGTAATTTTTCTTAAATGTCTGTGCTGGTGATTTGATAGGCCATATCTGTGGAAACAATTATGATACTACAAACAGTGAGTTGTGACATCACTAAATGAATCAACCAGGAGGGAGCATGTTTGTAAATAGGAAACAAACTTCTATAAAACAATTTAGTAAACTAAACTATAGTGAGAAATAATAATATTGTCTTTATAGTAGATCTATGCAATAACATTCAAGAGCTTTTTCTATGTCAAGAAAGTGGGTTCTTAAAGTTTGCTGGAATATGATGGCAGCTCTTTAAATTAAATTGCTGCCAATCTTTTTCAGCTGACAGCGTGAGCATATTTAAATAACTTTATAGCTACCGTACCATATGTTACATCTAGTACAAAATTGCAAATTTCTCAGCAGAAAAAAATCTGTCTTTGGGTGAACAGAAATAGTGACTTCAATCCTGATATTGTTGTCTTTATTGATGTAACTTCTGACATAATTAGATTATATGAACCCTATAAATATATGCCCATCTCAAGTTGTATTTTCTGATGGAAATTTGCTGTAAGGAATAAATATTACTGTTCTTTTCATTTGTAGATTTTTGTTCTTGCTCACTGTTTTTTTCAGCCCCCAATTTAGAAAAAAAGTACCTCAGTGCAAATAAATTATTTTTCTCATATTCTTCTGAACATAATCAGACTTTTCTATGGGCATTGTATGCATAGTCTTGCTCTTCACCAATGTAGCTACAGCTTTCTTGAGACATTATAGTTTTACCCCATGAGCTTTTGAGAATTGGAAATGTAACAAAAATTCTCAGCACCTCAACAATCATGTCATACATTTATTACTGTATTGCACAGAGTAGGTCTTATTTATTTGCACTTGATACATTAAATGTCTATCAGTTCCATTTGAAAGAGTTGCTTCTACATCCAGTACCAAAGAATGCAAAATTTTCTTGTATTTAATTATCTACCCAAAGCATAGTCTAATCAAGGTTTGGCAATACAACTGATTAAACCTATTCGAAAATCTACTACAAAATTTTTCCTCCGGATGTCCAGAGTTATTCATGCATGCTTTTTAATCAACATCAGTTGCCAAAGCACCCAAAACAGCCCAGAAGAGAATTATTGGATTGCTTTTTGCTTACGGCTGCATCCTCCAGTCTATTCCAGGAAGCTGGCAAAAGATGTGTCACTGTATAACTGATGGAAATACTCATAAATTCCTTAATCCTTTACATGAGTCATTTATAGCTCTAGAAAAGGTATTTAAAACTGCCACATGAATAAGCAAATAATTTTATTTTGACAATTGTTTTGCAGATGTTCATTGTAGCATTGACATCTCTGTACCTGACATTTGAAAGAGAAGAATTCTGTAGAACTATAAAGTCGGAATAAGCTACACTAGAGTGTGGCTAAGTATACCTATGACAAAGTACATGAGAACAGTAGGATGCAGCCTGAAAATTAATTATGTTCTGAAAAAAAATCACAAGTAAAATATTCTTGCAGGTATAACTTACCAATATCTGTTTAAGCTCCACAGAAGGTATTTTGTTCTAGCAGATGGGCAATGCCTATCATATTGGAATACTAGGAATATTGTTAAAGGATATCATTAGGGGGATTTTGGTGGTGAGGAGAGTACATCTGAAAATGAACAATGAAGATGATGAAGATTCTAGGGAACAGGTCTTAGGAGGACTGGCTCAGGGAACTAGAGGTGTTTAGTCTGGAGAACAGTAGACTCAGGGTGACCTTATCAATCTCTACAGTTACCTGAAAGGAGGTTGTAGTCAGATGGTGTCCCAAGTAACAAGTGTTAGGTCAAAAGAAAATGACCTTAAGTTGTGCCAGGGGACAATTAGATTGGATATTAGAAAAAAAAAATCTCGAATAAAACAGTTATCAAGCACTAGAACAGGCTGCACAAGGAAGTGGGTCAGTCGCCATCCCTGGAGGTATTTAAAAGACATGTAGCTATGGTGCTTAGGGACATGGTTTAGTGGTGGACTTGGCAGTTTCAGGTTAATGATTGGACTCAATGATCTTAAGGGTCTTTTCCAACCTAAATGATTCTGTGATTCTCTTGTATAGAAGAATAGAAGTTTGAGAAGTTTCAAATTATATTAAACAGCTTCAAACACATAGACCTTACTGGCCTAAGACATTAAAATTTCTGGGAAGGGTTGAGGCAGAACTTTCAAAATGATTTTCAGAATTTGAGATTATAATTTTGTAGATATTTTTTCTAGAAGTAAAAATCAATTCCTTGCTTGTACAAGTAAACAGATGATTCATAGTGATTATCTTTATTTTACTTTTCTAGCAGAACACATGGATAAAAAATACAAACCAACCAAAAAAACTAATAAATCAGACACTGCTAATTTATTAAGCTCTGCAGCCTAGATAATTTCATCAACATTTTTTCTATATTTTATTACTAAAGCTCACTTCAAGGTTCATGCCTTTCGAAGAGTTTTTTTCAGAGGATAAAAACATATTTGGAGTACTACCAATGAAGCTGATATAAAGTACTATTATCTCATATAGGCTTTTGATGACCAAAATATAAAAGATTTGAAGAACAAATAAAATAAATCTTGAGGTTGTTGGGAACAACTTCAGATTTTGCAAACCATCAATAGCAAGAGGACAGCATCAGATGTACAGAAGAAAGCCAAGACAACTAAAGATGTCTTAGAGCTTTGTTTTTCCGAATGCAGAATATTTGGTAGCCTTTGGGCTATGAGCAATGAGTTTGCTGAACCTACCAAAAATCTCTAAACCTAGATATTCTCTCAGTTTTCTTACTTATTGTTTTACCATCTGTTGAATTCACACACACTCAAACACACACACACACCCGCCCAGACGCTCCATATTGAATCTAATTCCTATTCTCTGGAATTGTTTTCCTGGAACAGATATGTCAAATAACGTATCATCATTGACTTTTTGAACATATTTTACATGATAGAAAACCATAATCACCACTATCCCTTTTCCTTTATTTTCCAAGCTTTATTACATTCCTTTAACCTTTACAAGAGGTCTTATTTTTTGAAAACTTTTATTTGTTTTTTCCTCATCTCTTGTCTTCCATCATTTGTGTTTCTAAAAATGCTGTGGCCTAAAGAAGTTGCAGTATGCCACTAGAAGTCTTATTTGGGACAAAACAAAAGAAAACCACATTCTTGTTCATGTTTCTCATTCAACACACCTACTGATTACATTCCAGACTAAGTTTTGCCTTTTTGTATCATCTTGTCTTGTGTGTAATTTGCAACCAATTCTAAGTCCAACATCTTAATTTCTACTTTTTACTTCTCATTTTATCTATACCCTTCTGTAATCTTCTTCTTTCTATTAGTTCTTACAAACCTACATGTTGTTGGTTTTGGTCATTGTCTCCAATTAGTTAAGAGGATTTGGAATTTGGATGACCTCTAGAGGGTTTGGAATTCATTAACAACAGCAGATGCAATATATGTATTTTCTTGTCAGCCAGCCTGGTCAGTAACAGAAATATGTAGAGACTCTCTTCAATAAATCATTCAAAATGTAGTTTACTCTTCTTGGTTGCAAACTACTTGTCTTTGAGTGTGATTTTTCATCTAATCACGTACATACTCTGGTGATTTCTGCCATTTCCCCCCTTTTTATTCAAGACATTGCTATATTGTGCAATGTCAATTGCCTTTCTGAAGTTCTAATACAATCCCCCTACTGATTATTCTTTATCCAGTAGCATAGTTATCCTGTAAAAGAAATATATTAACTGGTTTTTGTACTATTTGGCCTGAATACATCAATTTGAGCTCTTTTCCCTACCGTCACCATTCTTTATTCTCTATACACCTATTTTTTTTTTCTTGAAATAAAATCAGGTATTTCTTTCTGGAAATAAAATTAGACTCATTGGTCTAGAACTCTACTGACCCTGGTTTTCTGTTCCTTTTAATGTAAAGCACTATATTTGCCTTTATTGAGTCCTCTGGGACCTTCTTCCTGTTCCAAGAAGTCTCAGTGCTAATCGCTAACAGATCAGACACTGTACGGGCTTGTTCCTTCAGTGCTCCAGGGAGAATTTAATCAGACCCTGCCAACTTGAAAATCTCTAACTTTCCTCTGACTGTTCACGCCCTGCTTTATCCTCTACTCATCTTTTAAAAAAGATTAATCATTTTAAATTTATGATTACAGTTAACTTTGTTTCAACAGAAACAAAGAAAACACTTACATGCTAGTATTATTTAATCTGTTCTTTTCTTGTGTTTGATCTATAATACCTCATTTGGTAGTGAATTATTTGAGGACATTAACATTCCTGTTGCTTTCAGTATGTCCCATTTCAGCATTAATATTTATGCAATGACTGGATTGGATTACGACAATTCATGGTAGGACTTGAAAAATTAGATAAATACATATTTTGAAAGCCCATTAAATAGCATCTCTTTCATCACTTTGGCCTATCAATTGAAAACTTCACCAAAAAACCATCTGAAGATCAAGAAATCTTCCAAGAGGTTATACTTTATCTCTTCTCTGAGATAGTATTCCTGGCTGTGGAAGATAAATAAATTGGTAAAATGAGTGGGAAGAGTTCTGTTTTGAGGTTCTTGGAAAAAGACTGTTGGTTTGCAGAACCAGTGTATGAAGACAAAATAATGTGCTTGAAAAGAGAAAGTGGGAATTCTTGGAGGACAATGCAGACATTTAGTACCCAGGAAAGCTGAAAAAAGTAATGAAACATCTTGTTTTGAACTGGGTCTTCACTGATGCCCAGCAAAGAGAAAATTATGCAAAAACATGAAGAGGCCTGCACGAATGAATGAGGAGCTCCTGGGAAAAATCAAACAAAAACCAGAAAGCCTACCGAGGGTGGAAGGAAAGGCAGGTAGCCTGGGAAAGAATACAGAGAAACTTTCCAAGCAGCCAGGGATTGGGTTAGAAAAGCAAAAGCCCCTACAGAACTGAATCAGGCCAGTGATCATAGAATCATAGAATGGTCTGGGTTGGAAAAAAATCCCAAGGATCACAGAGTTCTAACCCCCCTGCCACAGACAGGGACACCAACCTCCAGGCCTGGATCTACACAAGGTTGTCCAGGGCCCCATCCAACCTGGCCATGAACATCTCCAGGGAAAGGGGCATCTATCGCTTCCCTGGGCACCTTGTTCCAGCACCTCACCACTCTCTCTGTAAAAAACTTCCCCCTAATATCTAATTTAAACCTTCCCACCTTTAGTTTTAATCCATTCCCCCTTGTCCTGACATTGTCTATGCTTTTAAAAAGCTGATTCCCCTCCTGTTTGTATGCTCCCTTCAGGTACTAAAGGCTGCAATGGGGTCCCCCCACAGCCTTCTCTATGCTGAATAATCCCAGCTCCCTCAGCCTCTCTTCACAGGGGAGGTGCTCCAGCCCTCTAATCATCTTCGTGGCCTCCTCTGAACCCTCTTCAATGATTCTACATCTTTCTTGATTGGGGGCCCCAGATCTGGACACAGTAGTCCAGATGGGGCCTCATGAGGACAGAGTATTGGGGGACAGTCACCTCCCTGTCCCTGCTGGCCACTCCTCTTCTGATGGAGCCCAGGATACCATTGGCCTTGCGAGCTGCAAGACCACACTGCTGGCTCATGTTAAGTTTCTAATCCCCCATGACACCCAGGTCTTTCTCAGCAGGGGTACTCCCAAAGAGCTCTTCTCCCAGTTTGTATATATGTCTGGGATTCTTCCAGCCCAAGTGCAACACCTTACACTTCAGTGTTGAACCTCATTAGGTTCACCCGGGCCCATCTTTCCAGCCTGTCAAGATCCGTCTGGATGGCTTCCTTTCCTTCTATTGTATCAACCACACCACTCAGCTTGGTGTCATCACTCAATTCCATCACTGATGTCATTGATAAAGATGTTAAAGAGAACCAGTCCCAAGACAGACCCACTGACCACCACCCTTTGGCTACGGTCTGTTAACCAGTTTCTTATCCACTAGATGGTCCACCCATCAGACCCACATCTCTCCAATTTAGAGATAAGGATGTGGTGGGGGACTGTGTCAAAGGCCTTGCACAAGTCCAGGTAGATGATATCGGTTGCCTTCCCTTTTATCTACCGATGCTGTCACTCCATCACAGAAGCTCACCAGATTGGTGAAACACAACCTTCCCTTGGTGAAGCCGTGTTGGCTGTTCTGAATCACGTGGTCATCCCTCATGTGCTCCAACATGTCATCCAGGAGGATCTGTTCCATGATCTTCCCAGGCACAGAGGTGAGGCTCACCAGCTTGTAATTCCCTGGTCTTCCTTGCTCCCTTTCTTATAAATGGGAGTGACATGACCTTTTTTCCAGTCCTTGGGGACCTCTCCTCACAGCCATAACTTTTCAAATATGATGGAGAGTGGCTCTGCAACCACATCAGCCAGCTCCTTCAGGACCCTGGGATGCATGTCATCAAGCTCCATAGACTTTTAGACATTCAGTGTCTCTATACACCTTTTTTTTTTTTCTTCACCATGGCAGGGAGGTTGGAACTAGATCATGTTTGAGGTGCCATCCAACCCAAAGCATTCTGTGATTCTATGATACATGAAATGCTGTGACTACCTCAGATAGCATTGTTTGGGGACTTCAGAAAAATAAGATCTCCTCTGGTACATGTCCATTAACATGACTAATTCAAAGAAGGAAATTCAAGTGAAGTATTTGGTGAGTCAGAGAGGAAGCTGTTCAGTTTCTCTTAAGAAAAAGGCTTTTTCAATAGTTCTCTCCAGCCTCAGTGTGAAGTCTCAGGAGACAAAAAATCCTTGCCCATTTCTGACAGAAATAGTCTTGTAAGCACTGGACACAACCAGTACATACAGGAGTATTTTAGTCATTCACTTTGAAGTCATAATGAGCACTAGTACCTGGTCTGGCTTCCCAGTTGGTTCCACTGAATGGAATCTCTGCTCTATTTTACTGCCATAATGTCACGATGGCCCCTAGAATCCTTCCTGTAAAATGGATTTGATATGTAAGTGACATTTTCTTTGTCTTTCATTGAATGTTGTGGAATTAGTTTTTAGACTGTATTCTAAGGTTACCTTAACAGCAAAGTGATGCTATTGCTTTTAAATTTCACATTACCTTTTTAGTTTTCAGCCATGAAGGGACAGGATATATGGCTGTATTTTTGCACTGGGCAGAGGCTCAGGATTTGCTTAAGCATGACCTAATACTGTAAATATATCCTATTAGTCTTTTCAATTGTATATATAGGCAAAAATGGTTCAAGGACAAGAAGACTGGATATTCACTTTGGCACCTTAAATGGCCATTTCACTTACAAATATTAATATTTTGTCAACATCAGAGCTGAGGCTTTCAGTCAATCCCTGCATACCTACAAGTGATTTTACATTGTTATTCAGATGCAATTATCTATTAGCTGTGGTAGCTAGTACCTAAAAAACCCACTAGGCAATCTCAAAGAAAGTTTCAGGTGAGGGCGGCGAGGGAAGCAAACTGTCACACTGTCTTATAATCATAGAATCACAGACTGGTTTAGGTTGGGAGGCACCTCAAAGATCACCTAGGTCCAACCTCCCTGCCTTGGGCAGGGACACTATCCACTAGACTAGGTTACCCATTACCTTTCTATAACGGATCAAACATTTATGGCATGTTAATGAGTATAAGTGTTGAAGTGCAGATCATTCTGCAGGACAAGCATATATTATAATGATCAACTTAAGTGATTAATAATATTGTCATCTTGGCTTATTCAAGTGTAACCTAGGTTCTATTTAGTGAAAGTCTCCTGGAAATTTATTGCAAGTGTAATTAAAGTGAGGGAAAGAAAGAAATGCTGAAGGTGGTGATAATGAGCTATCAGGAACATCTGGCAATTATTCCTAGCTTTAAAGATTTCTAGCACTTAGTGAGCGAACCCTTTGCTGCTGTAAAGCAAATTGAACAAGTAGGCTCTAAAGATATGCTGAAAAGTGAAGCAAAAATGCAGATTCTCTTTTCAGCAACTCATTAGAAAATACTGAAGTTTTTTAAAAGAATTCCTCCCTAGATACATATGAGGAAAATATAGACCTTGATATAAATGAGATTCCCTAGAGCCATCATCACTAACAAAGCTAGACAGGCACAGGTTATTTTGGGTTATCAACATGCAGAGAAACTCTCAATGTTTTTGAACAATGTGCTGAATCATGACTTTAGGTTATGCACAGTTTTCATCACTTGCTACAACGGACAATGTGAAAGGGTACAGTGACCAGTGCTGAGTTTTAAAAATGATTTCCTTCTTTTTTTTCTTACACTGTTTGCTCTCATGATATTTTTAGATATTTTTAGCAAAACAATTCATAAAAAAAGCATCACCATTTTTAATATAGTTTGTAATTTTTTAGTTCATAGTCTAGTTTATTTTCTCTCAACAACAGATGGACCTTTGCAGTATTACTAAATGAGACTTCCATCTCAGATCAGAATTTGTCTAAGGAAAAAATTTCTCAGTTTACATAATTTAAACCAGATTGGGGTTGAAACAGTTTCTTTATATATTAACAATATGCAGTTATCCAGAAGTGAAGCATACAGGATCAATACCAGTAATAAAATAAAATAGCTGCAATACGAGAGGCAGGAGGTTAAATACGTATGATTTATAAACACTTTTATCTGATCCCAAATTTATCCCCAAATGTTCTAATGACGTCATACATAAACAGACGTGTGCATGCACACACACACACACAGAGTTTAAAGCGTGTTTTTTGGTTGGGTTTTTTTCCCATTCTCCTCCCCCTTGGAGGCTTGAGGGGTTGAGTGAGCTGCTACTTGGTGCTCAGTTGCTGTCTGAAGTTAAACCATGGCAACTGTTAACTTCTGAGAACTAAGGAAAGAAAAAGTAGAAGGAAAAGAGAAAACAGGATGATTTAGATCTGCTGTAGGAAAAAAAAAAACCCACCAACAAACCAACAACCACAAATTTATTAATTTAGAAACATCTACAACAGGTGCAAACTCTCAATATTTAGCTTGTATCCACTGAAATGGATGAGGTCATCCTTAGTAGAGGCCATCCAAGATATGGTTTATAAAAACTGTGAGTGGAATTTCAGAACTATGAAATAGGTAACCTTTTTATCTCTCAACAGTATTTCAGAAGGAAGCATGCCTGCTGCCCAGCTAGTTTCCACAACAAACGGGTTTTGATAGACTTTTCCATCACTACCCTGAATGTAATGGACACATTTTCAACCCTTTGTCCGAGACAACAAGACACTCCCAAATTTGCTGCTTAATGAAGGAGAGAGACAAATTCATTCAGGAACTACCTATAAAAAGTTTGACGAGTCTGTCAAAACTATGCAGAAAACAGGCTTGGTGACTTATAGAAGAAACTTTCTGTTTTTATGGAACTGAGGACTGGATGTGGGATATTTAAGTTGTTTTTGAACTTGAAACTCCTCCCTATCTGGAGCAGACTCCAGGACCTGACAGACAGATACTGTATCACTGACCACTTGTGGATGACATCAATGGGTTCATGGTAATCCTCTATAACATTAATATGTTATATAAAATACTTGAACAATAATTCTTCTAGGGAAACTCAAGCTGAAATACCATACACACCAGAGAACAAATGTTACTGGTAGATGACATAGTCTGTTGAAAGACATTTCAAGGCAGAAACAGACTAGGAAATGGAAGAAACTGATTTCAACACTGTTGTTGCACCTGTGCTATGGGATAGATCTGCTTCACTGGGTACCTTGACTTGTAAAGATCAGAGGATCCAATGGAGGATCCTTTTCCTCACAGGGCATGTGAGGGATAGTGTACTGTTAGGTGCACTGCAGCTCTCAAAAGGTGTTTGAGGCATATGCTCTGGACAGGACCACGACAGTGTAGACAGTCTCAGAAACTTTTGTTTAATAGACAGAAAGATTGTTCCCTTAACCAAGGACCTATGAATTTTCTGAATATTTCTTTAATTTGTTACCATTTCACAATAATTTCTTTCAGCCTCTTTCACTTTCTTTCAGATGCATAAGCATTAATTGCCAGTTGATACACTCACATTCAGGAGGCAGGCAGGCGATCTGAATGCTGCTCCTTTTTTAATGTATTGGTCTCCATTGTCTTCATTGTTAAGCAGTGTCAACTACTCTGCCAGAACTTGCTTTGCTGAGATCACACAATCTAATTTTCCCCTTTTTTGTTCTATTATTATAGTCATTATTTCTCAGCTAGTCCACTGCTCTTAAAATAACAAATCAGCTGTGCTACTTCACAATTAAGTATAAAACTAACCCTTCTACATCACTCATGCACAATAAAACAACCTTGTATCAAGTGGAAAATTTATTGCTTGTTTATTCCCCCTTGTTTCTATGTGCTTGTTTGTCTTAGTGTAGTTGAAAACTCTTATTTTGCTGTTTATAAATTATTCCAGTTTTGAATCATTTGACACCTTGACCCCTTTTCCTTAGAAAATATTTTTTTAGACCATAAGATTTTTTTCAAGCCACTTGGATTCTGAGCCCAAATAATTACACAGTTCTCCTGATAAAAGTCTGTGGTTTTTCACAGGGAACATTATTATTTATATGTATTACACATGTAATACTCTAAACAAAAGTTAGTATAGAATCATAGAATCATAGAATCATAGTGGTTGGAAGGGACCTTGAGAGACCATCGGGGTACAAACCCCCTTCCAAAGCAGCTCCCCAGCTCATATTGCACAGATAGGCATCCAGAGGGGTCTTGAATATCTCCAAAGCTGGAGACTCCAGCACCTCCCCGGGCAGCCTGTGCCAGGGCTCTGTCGCCCTCACTGTGAAAAAGTTCTTCTGCATGTTGGTGCGGAAATTCCTGTGCTCCAACTTGCAGCCATTGCCCCTTGTCCTGTCTCCACAGAGCACTGAAAAAGGGCCGGCCATTTCCAACTGCATCCCATACTTCAGATATTTATAAACATTAATAAGCCCCCCCTTAGTCTTCTTTTCTCAAGGCTGAACAGTATATACCTTATTATTTTCCTATTTGAAGGAAAATCATGTAAAGAAAAAAAAAATTAGTGATTCAAGGTAAAACCTTGCTATTAGCTCCTATTAACAATAAACACAAAGCTGACTTTGGATATTAGCATACCTGGAGCCAATCTTATGAGTCTGTGAGCATCCTCATTGGGAAGAGCTCATTATAGGAAATCTGGGTACACAGCTGAAAACCAAAAAAATCTCACCCAAAAAAATAAACTAAACTAAGAAGGTAAAGTTTTCAAGACAGAAAGACCATAGCAAATCAAAATATTTCTAAAGTGATTCTTCTCTGTGGAGGAAGAACATTTTCACTTATAAGCATAATGTCAACGTTGCAGTAGGGACTTGGCTACAGTATTTTATCTCTTTGTAGGGTTATTTAAATCAATTTTTGCGTGGAGCTAAATGACGTGAAAGAAGCATCTATTTCAACAAAAAAGTCAAATTCTTAACACTTTAAAAAAAATATTTTAGCACTTAAACCAAATAGTGGTTTTCAAATTAAAAGCTAGGAAAACAACATAATCTAGATTGTACATGATTTACTGAAGTCATTGAAGTTCAATCATAGTTTTGATACTTTCTTTTTACAATATAACATATCTTTTAAAAAATTCTTTGATCACATACAGTATTTTTTTTTCTAAATAAACCCAAACCCAATAATTCTAAAACATTTAAGAAAGTGATGAGTTACCGAAGGACATAAACTAAGTTAAAAGCAAAAAAAATACCACCTATTTTCAAAAAAAAAATACAGTACTATACTGAAAATTACTGTATCACAAAGAATATCTTTCTTGACGGCAAGCTCTGCAGTATAAAACTAATTGGAAAAACTTCACATATCATGATTATTAATAAGGATTTCATATAACATGGGACATGCACTCATTACCATTCAGAAAGTTAGATTCATATAGAAATCAAATGTAGTAGTCCCTGCATCATTAAAAAAAAATCTGGTTTTGAGGGAAGAAATAGCAAGTGACCTTTTAATTTTTTATGCTAATTCAACAAACTAGTTTAATTGCCTTGTAATTTACTTCTCTCTGGTATAGGTACTTCAGTGACTTCTTACTAGTGTATTTCCAGCTATTTTCTTGCAGTGGATGCATTTGTTTATTAATAGAGCACAAAATATATTAAAAGAATCTATTAAATATTTTAAAAAGTGGAATTTGGTTAAACCATTGATTTTGAATCATTGTCTTTCTGTGACGCAAATTGCAAGCAAGTCATGTTGGAGTGTTCATTTTACACATACGCCTCAGGTGCATAAACTCAGACTGCAGGCACCAATTGATCTTCAGAGAAACTTTGCTCTGCAGGCACTATTCTGCCAAAGCCTTTGTTTTGTGATGTAGCACACAACAGAAGCCGCTTCTGAGAGGATGGAAAAGAAATCAAGAAGAATATATCTTGGCTTAGGTTAATCAAAACTCTTTCCCTTCATCTCTGACAGAAAATCATCTGAATGAAAGATCATTCTGAAAGGTGGACAAACCTATTTTGAATCTTAGAGGCTTGCTGACTGTAGTCAAAGCACAGTTCTCTCTAAAGAATTCTGCTTGTAGAAAGAAGACTGATTTTTTTCCTCATCTCTCTATTTTGTCCCTTCTTTCAAATAAAAATGGAAGTATAGACCTGTAGCTTAAGAATTTTTTGGCCTTTGATGGATAATTTTGAGATGTTTTTCTGAAATAAAACAAAATAAAATGAAGGTTTTTAAGTATTAAGAGGATGACCTATTTTTGCTATCAAGAGAACAATAAGTGTACTTGCTATTTATACATGATAACATCTGTTTTAATTACAATTGCCACAAGCATAATTGTGAAGAACAAAAAGAAGAATAATTACTGTTGCTGTAGTTGCAGTTTCTTCATGCTATTAAAATACATATTTCTAGATTACATTTTGATAAGCTAACATTGCAGAAAACCACACCTGTGTTGAAGTATGGACATCTATAACTGTGATTGTTTCCTTCTGTGTTGCCTTCCTTTCACACCTTTCCTCCTGGAGTTCATATTAAGTAGTCTTTGTGAATTATAGACAGGGAAATGTTGTGTTGTTGTCAAAGGAAAATAAATAATGTCATGTTAGAGTGAACTGACTCACATTTTCAAGGACAGCCAAGAACACCCAGAAAGATGCCTTCTCCTTCATGGCCCGTAGAAGACCCCCACATACCAATATTTTCTCACCTGCCTCACAGAATGAATTACAAGTAGGAAGATAGTGCCATTTAGGAATAGAAAGAGAAGTTGGAACTACAATTAAGCACACATATAGAAATTATTAGCTAAGGAAAGAGGAATCTGTGTTCTCAGAAGCCATTGTTCAAGAGGAAGTGTTGACCTGCTGTTCCTGTTTCAGTGATACCTGTTGCTATCAGCTGTTCGTGGGATAGGCTAAAGAAGTGCATCCCACCAGAGCAGAGAGAAAGTGCAAATTTTGATCTGCTCAAAGACAGAACTGCATATTATTTTGGAAAAAATAAAAAAATAAGCTATTTGTTCAAACACAAATTGCACTACAGACAGCTGCTTCTTTTAAAAACAGTTTCACCAGGAGCATAAATAAAAGTGAAGAAAACGTAAATATGTTAACAGACAAAATATGTACTCATTACTGTAATGCTTTGCTTAATCTCCTGTATCATATAGTCTTATTCGTATACATTCTTGACAAGAACAGCATGCAGCAGCTGAGATTTACATAATTTTTTTTATTTTGTGTCCTAAAGGAATACTTAAGTAGAGAGCAGCATTAGCTATTATGGAAAGGGAGCAATATGCTACCTTGGGTTTAATATTGTTAGCAACTCAGTTGGAGACTATGTCAGATTTACAACATAGTATCTGGTTAATATTGACAGTAGCACAACCTCTTTCAAAGCTCTTGAGGCAACTGTCATAGATGCCAAAAGTGTCATATATTGCTGAGAAGGAAGAACGGGGATTTTGTTACCTATCACCCTAAAGTTACCTGCAGGAAGGGTACGGGGATTATTTTTATCCCTGGGGTAGACTCTCAGCACTCTCTTCCTCTTATAGCCTTTTTAAATTTATGTCTGTGAACAGTATGTCATAACTGAATTGCATTTCATTTATACCTTGCAAGCAGCAAAATTTGTACATGTGCTTTTAGATCACAGTGTTGATTTTCAGCACTTGCATTGTGCAGGTAAGTATGCTTACTTGATATGAAGCATATTTCCTAATTTCCAAGTAACAAAATTATGACTCACAGAAACATAGAATCATCAAGGTTGGAAAACACCTTGAAGATCATCAAGTCCAACCATCAGCCCTACATGACTGTAACCTCTAGACCATCTCCTGAAGGTGAGGCAGATGTTGCTAGCCAGTTTACTTTAGTGCCACATGCTGTATGAAGAGCATAACACATCTTCCCTAACTGCCACCCTTGGCTCAGTTCATTGTAACTACAAATTCAGGGAATCAGTTGTAAATATTTCTTCCTATTAGGTTGTACATGGTGAGCAGTGCTACCAAAGGATAGCTGTTGTATAGGTGTATTTTAAATTAGTTGCATACTGGCATATTTGTAGGGGGTCTTCCATCTTTTCCTTAGCTGTTACTCTTATGATTCAGGTTCACTTTAAGTTTCTTGGATACATTTTTACTTAATTCAGCAAGCAATAGATCACAAGCCTGTGTTTCCTTTCCTGCAAACAAGAAGCAGAGAGAACAGTTACCCTCTGGTAGCTATTATGTGCCGAGGTGTTCTTTAGATGTAAACTCAGCATGTGGCAAGGGTATGCATCTGTCATGCTGAATTTCACCCAAGTTCACCTATAGACCTCATTACCCTCACTGACCTTTTAGGTATATATTTCTCACGTAACAGACCTTTAGCCTTTAGCTATTCTGGGAGTGATCTCATTAATTTCTACCTCTATGCGGTATCTTAGGCAACAGGAACTTTTTCAGTCAACAGCCTCACTCAGGAAGCTTACTAAAGCAAGATACATGTTTCTCTTGAGGAGCTGCAATGCACTGATTAGAGAAGCTTTTCCTTTTCTGTTTTTTATGTTCATGTTTTTTCATGTTAAACCAAACTGAAAGTCTAAAACCACAGCACAGTCGAAGTGCATGATCTTCTTTTTTGGTTGCATTTTACAAGACCTGACTGCTTTTGACCTTTTTTTATCCACTTCAATCCTTTTTAATTATTTCTACTCTTAGTAAAACAGAACAGAGCCTGCAAACATGAGCTAGACAGATGCTAACTTGGGTATTCTTCCTTCACATCCCATCTTACCCCAATTGTAATTTCTTCTTGTTTCATCCTTTTCTTATTTAACCTGAAATAAATGTTTTCTATAAGTAAGATGGAAGGTCCAGCAAATAGCAAATAATTTAAGTGGACAATTAAATAGAATACACAATAATTGTAAATTGAAGAATCTTACTAGAATTTTTCACAACTGAGGATTCAGCTACATTTCTTCTAAGATTTATGATGTCCTTCACAAAACAAACTACAGTTGATACAAATGGAAAATCAAAAGGCTTTATTAAACACAGGTCAATTATGCAAAGAACAAACGAATCGAAGAATACACTGCAATACAAAACCTGAAGTTGCAAAGTTACATGTTTCTTAGGCTATCTGTGTTTCACCATCAGAAATGAATCAGGAATCTGAACAGCCTGCACTGATCAAAAGACTTTGTATGGTGTCATGAAAATAAAATTTCTCATATATTCGTCTCTACCATTACATCACAAGAAGGTTCATAGGTGAAAAAGTGAGTGACAAGGTATTTCCTAATTTATCATAATAACTTCTGTTACAGTGTGTGTCATTTTGCCCTGTAGCACGAGACAGATTGTGGCTGCAGTTAAGAAATCAGTGAACCTGGGGAAATTCCACTTTCCTTACTCATGGAAAAAGTCAGTTCCTCTTCTGGTTATATCTCCTCATAGTTTATCTGTGTCTCGTTCATGTGCTTTTCACAGATCTGTCTTAGTCAGAGCTAGAAGATACCTAGTATGTGTCTATAATATGTATGACCTGATTAGAGTCAGAAATGGGTTGAATGGGTCACTCCAATAATCTGAATTTGTACATCGCTGTTGTCCTTACAAAGACACTTTCCACTTTGACTTAGTTAACTTGTAGGGCTTTTCCTATTGCTATTTGGGTTTTGGTTTTTTTCTATGGTTTCTTTTTTACACTGTCCTTAACAATGAGAGGTTTTGGGTTTTTTTGAAAGTTCTCAGTAAAGTTATCTTGTCAGGTGTGATAGCCTATTTGAATATATGATAACAAAAATAAACCATTTAGAAATAACAATGCCCCAAAACATGAATAAAATATAAGAATATATATAATATAAAACTTACAGAAATGAGGCATTTAAAGAATGTGGCAAAAGCAATAGCTTCAATAGAAAGAACCAGAAAGACTCTAAGTAATATCATATTCTCATAAGGCTTGATGTCTCAGCTGATGTTGAATGGAATAGTTTCATCAAAATCAATGAAGCTGGGCTAATCTACACCCTTTCAGTTGAACGGAACTAGGCCAGTTCACACCAGCTGGGAGAACAGGCTGCTCCTGCAATAGCATGTCCTTGGTTTTAGTAATTTACAGTCAGCAGATCTGCTTCAAGTTATGGTTATTCCAAGTAAGGTCTTAATTCATTTATGAAAAGAAGGCCAGAAGTGTTTAATAAGGAGAGATGTATGGAAGGGTTTTGTGGCAGGTATCCATTACAAAAGGATTTGCATGCATAATTGAAAAGTAGGGATGTTAGCATGATGAAATAGCTTGAGGTAAAGAACACATAGAAAAAGTGGAGTAATATAAAATGACAGTGAAAATATGGATGAAAGAGGCCAACTGAATATCTGCCAGGAAACACTGATAAGTCATTTCATAATTCCAGGATTTCTGGGAAGCAAATGCTGTTCAGTAGATATGGTCACAAATGGATTGTAATTACTCTTCACTAAACAGAATGTAGGGAAAATGTCAGAAGATGCCATAGTGATGCATTCTCTTTCAACATGAACTTTCATTTTTGTTTATTTATTAAAAATTCTTCATGTTACATAGAATCTTATCATTTGACAGGAGCATTATATTTAATTAATTAGGATCTGCACATGCCTATTTAATATTTTGTCTGTTCTGGTACATTGAAGCCTAGGAACTGATTGTTTTTGCAACAGCACTGGGAATCCAATCTATCTCCCGGCTTGGCAAGGCCTTTTAATGTAGGTCTCAGCAGGGGAAGTCACTGGGCATGTTTTCATAGAAGCTACTCCTATTATTGGGCCTTAGACTTCCCCTAGGAAATTATTCACAGCATAATTAGTTACTGAAACAAGAAGTCTTTACAGTTGCTTTCAGAACACACTCCAGTTTAGTGACTGAAAGGAATATGAGAATTTGGGGAAAGCTATCAATGGTAAACCCCTTTAAATAGGGGGAAAATGCATAGATAAGGCTATGAGCCATGTCCGTGCTTACTCTGTTCTAAAACTTTTTTTCTAAATTTTGTTTGCATGATTAATTTCACTTGGTTTAGGCCAGATATATGTTTAAATGAGGTGCATATTTAATTGCAACTACAAAAATAAATAATTGATCTTTAACATCCAGACCTCTGTTGCCTGATTTCAAGCTAGATAAAAGCATGGCTTTCTGCATGTCTGCTCATCCTTGTTCACATTTACGGGTTTTTAACCAAGCATTTCTGAAGGAAATCTTGTACTTGATTACAAATACTGGTTTATATGTTTGGAAAGAGACTCCCATACACACCTACTTTCTGTTTACAAAAAGGATGGGTTACACAGTAAAGCAAATATTATAATTAGAGCACTATTTTCCTAATTGTTTGATGACTAAGTATAAATTTTGAACCTTTGAATTGTATGCCGAGGATAATACTAGGTTAAATGCAAAGTGCTGTTCTGGTAGTCCTCACTGTACATTAGAGAATGACTGGCTGAAATGTATATTCTATTTCTTATGCTGTTTTGTTTGATTGCTAGGAGTTACAAAAAATGTAAATACTACATATTTTCTTGAGCAACATTAACACTGAAGGCTTCTTGTAAATGGAACAATAGGACTTCAAGGACAGTGAAATATTTAGTTACTGTTTATTGTGGGAATTGTTACAGACTTTGAAGAGAGGTTATTTTTTTAATAGCAACAAGCGCCCTAGAGGTAACATTGCTGTTTCTCTTCTTTTTTCCTTTTGAAATAGCAGCCAAATATTAGCAGAGAATATGTGCACAGAAATTCCAGCTAATATAGTCATAGAATCATAGAATTGTAGGGGTTGGAAGGGACCTCGAGAGATCATCGGGTCCAACCCCCCTGCCAAAGCACCTCCCTAGGACATATCACTCAGATAGGCGTCCAGACGGGTCTTGAATATCTCCAGTGAAGGAGACTCCACCACCTCCCTGGGCAGCCTATTCCAGTGCTCTGTCACCCTCACACTCAAGCTGCCTGATCAGAGATAGATTTGGGTATGAGCTGCTGGACTTTGCCCTTATGTTGCAAAGCCATGCCAGGAGTTCAAACAGGACCTTCATGACTGCACAATTTGCTCAGACAAACGCGGTTGCTGATCAGAGAGCAGGACACCATGCTCTGTGCACCTTCCAGGCATGCTTTGAGAAAAAGACACATGAGAAATCCTGGAGCCTTATTTCCTTCCCTAGCCATTGGGTGAGTAACACGCAGTCGTTCAAAACTGACTTACATAAAAGCCAATTTCTCCTCTGTAAGCCAGAAAATGAGAAAGGAACTGAAAGTGTTGCCATTCAAGGCAAACCCTTTTGTTTCTAATTACTTCCTAATACAGAGATGCAACTCTTACATTATTTCTAATAGACTTACTAAGCTATGGAGTGATGGAGTGTTTCTGCTCATGAAGAGTTCATAAATTGGCTTCTGGAAAAGAATGATCGCAATAGAAAGTGCAATAAATAGTATACATAGGTCTTCAATTTTCTGGGGCTTAGTTGGCTTCCGTTTTGTAGATCAGAAATGACTTCAAATATGACAAGTTACAAAATACCCAAAATACTTTGTGACAAAAAGCATTTGTATTCTGATTGGTAAGTGGCTATGTTCTAGAGCATTACACATATTTTTTTAAAATATTATTTGGATTAGATAAACCCCAGCATTTGCATGTGATTTTGACTTCTGCTTGCAATAGGGTTGTTTTTGGCAATGCATGGAGAAAACTTTCTGCTTCTGAAGCAGAACTTTACTCCACACCATAGCATCCTGGATGACCATAGGATAGACCAGGTGGTATAAAGACCCTTTGGCAGGGTTGATTGGTCTGTCAAACCCTTAGGATTCCATCCCTTTCTTCAATCGCTCTTCTATTAATAAATATCAAAGATATAGGTCAAGGTTTTCTTCCTGTCATGGTTTTGATCACATCATACAAAACCCAATTAATTATTATCTGAAAAATTGTTTTAGGGTATCAGACCTAAGGACAGAATCTTGCTGAAGCTGTACCTGCATGTCCTTTTATTTTTCTCTGTGAAACATGCCAAGCTAACATTTGGCTGGAGAGGCCAGTACAAAGCAGTTTCGTGCAGCTGATGTCAATGCAATAGAAGAAATTGGCTGAGTTCCACATTAAAGTAGGAAAAATTTTAATTCTTTAAGAGAAGCCAGGATGTTTAGGTGATTTTTGTACTGTTTTCAAATAAGGTAATATAAAGAAAGTAGACAGAAGGAAAATTGACTTATGGCTGTGTCTTTGGAAGGGGATAAATAAAAGGCTTTGAAATAAAATACCTGCCCTGAAGATGCAACACCATATCTGAACATCTCAAAACAGAAAATTGAAATTCTAAACTGAATGTATTTGCACTGAAAAGTAATATGGTGTTTCCTCTCCCTCCTGGAGAGAAGTAATTACTTTAATATGCACCGTGGGTGTGTAAATTCCCTATAAAAGAGAGAGGAGAGGAGAGAAGAGAGAGGAGAGAGGAGAGGATGAGAGGAGGAGAGGAGAAGAGGAGAGGAGAAAGTTAACTGTATTCTAGGAAATTGTTTATAAATACATAATTTCTGCATACACCTAGATGCAAATTTTAAAAAAACAAAACCACCCATAAACAAAACAAAACAAACCAAAACCAACCAACCAACAAACCACCTCCTATCTGTACTCTGGAAGAGTTTTAAATTCCCCTCATATATACTTACCAGAAACTGAACTGAACTAATTCCATCAGAACCATAAAAAGGAACCTAGAAAAGAAGGAATAAGAGATGGTCCTAAGCTGTCACTTGCTGCAAATGAAAGGGCCAAGTGAGTGTAACAGCACAAGCACATCCATCGGTGGGGATTCCTGACTGATCAGCCTGTGCTTCCAGGACCCCCCAGGAGCCACCTTGCCAATTGACCAGACACTTCATGGCAGGTGACAGCCCACCAGGATTCCAGGTCTTCATCTGCTGCCTGCTGCTCAGCAGAAGTTGATGAATCTGAGATTTTTTGTATTAAGCAAAATAGCTAGGGCTTCAGAATTTTATGTTTTCCAGCTAAACTTCATTTCTGCTAGAAAAATTTCAGCTGTATGCAGGTTGTTGTTCAGTACTTTTTCAAGCTGACAGCACTATACTGTCTGAATTTAATTCATTGTGATTTAAAGTTGCAGGGATTTTTTGGTTTGCTTTCTGTTTGTCATCATGTTGTGGTTTTTTTATTATTATTATTTCTGTGCTTTCTTACTGTATTTATTACTTTCATTGCTAACTACCTAAATTGCTTTACTCCCACTAGAAAATACTTTCATTTACCAAAAGTATTGAAGACGACCAGAAATCCATTCCATTGCAAGCATAGAATATATATACTTTGTTAAGAGAATCTTTATTTTTATCTCTCCACCATTCAAAGTAAAATAATTGTATTGTCACAAAAGAAAATACGCATTCTTAGAAGTTTTTGCATATATATTTTGCAATTAAAGAGAAAGGGAATCCATCTACATTGCAAGAAAACATGTAGGAAGCTTCTGAAACTCTTAGTAGTAGATTGATGAGGCAGTGGTTTTTAACCTGACTAGAACACTGACACACGGAGTAAAATAACCATTTCTGGAAGAGAGAAAACTTTCCAGTTATGTGAAATCTCAGAAATAACTCCATACTGTAGGTGAACGTATTGTGCCCACCTGAATAAAAAGCTTGCTAACCACCTCTCAAAGATTCAAATTCAGTGAAATTTAACAACATAGTTCCATTTCTTAGTTGTTCCATGATGAAGACTTCCACAGATAAACCTCTACAATTTCTGTTACGAACATTTCAAGTGCTGGTTTGTTACACTTCCCCTGCAGCAGTCAATAAACACAAACATGGACCCAGCAGTGCAGATCCTGATTTCCTAGCTTCATCTCCGATGGAGAGTGTACGTGATGTTACACACTGGACACGGGGAACAGACGACACTTGTTTCTTTCCCCTGACTGCACTGCAAGGGCACTGACCGCTGTCAGAAAGGCAGAACAGAAACTCAGGGTTCATAACATCTTAAACTGCTGCAATAAGGCTTGACGGTGTTCATCTGTCACAGTCAGAAGCTTGTTTTTGCTTTAACAATAGCTCAGCTGTCCAGCAATAGCAAGGGATTGAGCCTGAAGCTGTCTACCCCAGTCACCACCACAGAGGAGTAATCACAGGGAGATAGATACCTTTTCTCCTCAACCTGGGACAAAAGAATTAATTTTTTATCTTACTAAAAAAGCGTATAAATTTGTAAAAAAATAATACATCTGAGCTGAACAATATATCAATCATTTAAACTTGATTTTAGTTTCTTTCTGAGAAAAACTGTCAATGTGTGGCTCTAGATCAGCAGCTTCCATCAACAAATCTCACCCATCTCTCCCTGTGATTTGTCATCAGTTCTCTTCAAGGCCAAATGTTTTGAGAGAGCTTCTCATCTCAGAACTAGGTGTTGTCAGATTGTTCTTCTGAATTTATGATTTTTACTTTTGTTTCACATTAATTATTTTTCTGCTCAGATTGATTTTATCCCCTCAGTACAACATGACTAAGAATGTGGTTTCATTTACATCTCCAAGAATAAACGTGATTTACAAATTCAAATTCCAAATGTTATTATAGTATCAATATAAATGCTTTAAAAGATCTTATTTTTCTGCACCTTAAAATAGCACTTATCTAGAATACATGTTCTGCACTTTTCACAAAGCATTAACCAAAGGATTTGTTCTGGGAGAATAAAAAAACAGTTTTAGTAAACATGACTGCAATGCCATTGATTTAAACCAGTTATTTCCTCATTCATCTTGGTGATGTATTGGTCTCCAAGATGTAACAATTAAAGAAGAATGTTTTGATTTCCTGGCAAAAACAATTATGTATTCATCTGTATTTTTTTGTATGGCTAACTAAATGAAAGTTCAATCTTCAAAAATTCTGTGTTGTGAAATATAATCCAGTATTTAAAGATCCATTGAACAGAAGAAAATATTAGATTGATCCTTCTCCCCTGTCCTTCTCCCACAAGCTTTCAGGTTCATACATCGTTTGCAACCAGTGATCCTGGGATGGGAGTCAACTTCTTCAGCTTCATCAGACTTCCTGTATTATGTTTAATGACATAGACAATTTCTTAATCCCTTTTTCATTAGAATGAAGACATGCATATATCCTAGCCTTGCTAAAAAGCTCGGATTCTCATTAAATATTCTTCTGTCTGGATTATTTTACCTGCTTTATTTTATTACCTTGGTTCCTTTTGTTTTCGTTTGCAGCCAGCTTGTGGAAAACGTTATACAGCCAGCTGTATGCCACAGTTTCTAGGTCATAGGCTCAATTTCAAAGCTTTCTGGGTTGATTTTAACTTCCTACTTGAGGAAATTCCTGATGATATATTTCCTCAGTTTAAGCTTATTATACAAATAACTTTTATACACATGAGCAATGCCATACAGTTAGCTCTTTGGTATATCCTACAAGCTCAAAGGTAATGGGGTTATTATCCTTAAAAAATCAACAAATTAAGGCTAAAAAACAGGATCCAAAAAACCCTTCTTTTTTTTTTTTTTTTTGATCTGGGATAGAAAAGTTTCTCCTTTCCGTTACTGTATCTTTACCATATTCCTTGCAAGCAAATGCATGTATGTTATTGTCTGAGGTCAGATTTCCAGCAGAATATCATCTTACTTCCTAACCTTACGTGTATGTGCTTTTTTGTTCAGAAAATACTTCAGTGGTGATAATTTTTTCTACTGTCTTCTTGGTGCTATAAATAAGTGTCTCCTAATTAGACCAGGAGCTATTTTATGCCATATCAATTGTAATTAGCTAACGAATAATAACTTTAAACTATGTAGAAGATTTTCATATTTAAAAAGGGATATCAGTAATGTCTGCAAAACAACATGTGTATGCCAAAGTAATGCCTATGAAGTGTCATTAATTTCATACCATTGTCTTGGTTTTGGCTAGGATAGAGTAATTTTCACTACAAGATGAGATGGGACACAGGCAGGATAGATGACCCAAAATAGCCTAAGGGATATTCCACACCATGTAACATCATACTCAGCATAAAAATGGGCTAGTTGGAAAGGGTCAGGATGGATCTGGGGCTGGCTCCAGGATCATCTGAGTGTCCAGTTGGTTGTAGGGTGAGTAACTGCACCATCAACTGTTGTGTATATTCTGTATTATTTCCTTCTCCCTTTGCTGTCCCAGAAAACTGTCTCAACCCACAAGTTTTGCCTTTTTCTTCTGATTGTCCTCCACATCCTACTAGGCATGAGGGGTGAGGGAGTGCTGATTGGGGCTAAACCATGACAGTTATTTAAACAACAGTGTGATTAAATTAATCTGGGTTTTTCATAGATAAGATCAACATATGGAATAATTAATATATTTAGCATCCTAAGAGTGTTCTTTTATTTTTCAAGAATTTCACTCTTTAACTTGTATTAATTCATCTTTAAGTCTTTTTTATATTTTTAGAAATTATTTTTTAAATTATTAAAAAGGTAAATTAAAACCTATAGTTTTACTGTGCAGTCTTCAAACCTACTTTCACTCTCCATGTGGTATAATAGCACAATGGTGCATCCATTTGATTCAGACACTTGATATCTACATTGGCTAGACACTGGATGGATGTCCCTAACCATGGCAGGGGTGTTGGACTAGATTATCTTGAAAGGTCCCTTCCCACCCAAAACATTCTGTGATTCTATGATTTTATGATTCTATAAAGACGTGCCTTCAGGCTATATCACGCTCAGGAACCAACCATGCCAAATTGACACTGAATCTTGCATCTAATGGCAGCTAGAGTTAAGCTAGTCAAAGGGAATGTATTCTTTTATTAAAAAAAATCAATTTACCTCTCTGACTTGGTGCTGTGTCACAAAATATGATAGTCTTTTAAGCATCAAGAGTATAAGAAGCATGATTTTTAAACAGTGAAGTTTTAGAAGACTGAATTTGCAACTGTTTCAGGGGAATATTAATTCAGTTGGCAAGAAATCTGTCCAGAGCTATGGGCCAGTTGCACTCATAATTTGCTTTGTAATCCAGTTTCCCCATTTGTCCTAGAAATGGAAATCAGGAGGCTTGGTGAGGATCATCAGGGCAATAACCACATGAAGAAACCAGTACTCTCCAATATCCCCCTTTAGGTAAAACCATAAGGATAGTACTAGCCATAGTGTAATGTACAGAGAGGCATATAGAAAAAACTATTTTAATTCTTAGAAGTACTAAACTCTAGCAATCAAAAAAATTAGGAGAAAAACATAGTGAAAATACGTAATAGGCAACTTTCCCTTAAAAAGCACAAACTTAATTCCACAAGCTTAATTCCACATTATCTTCAACACTGACATTTCAGGTCACAGTTCTGCTGAGCAAGATGCAGCAAAACACTTACTTGGCTTAAGGTAGTGCTGGAAGCAAAATATAATTCACCTTGCCCCACTGTACTGATGTAGCTTTACTGCTTGTTGACAAGGCCTTTGTCCTTGAGCACCAGTAAGGCCAGGTAGCTGCCTGTTTAGACAGATTTACATCCTTACTGTGCTATAGGTATGCCTTCAGGCTATAGTCTAAAAATTTTGGAATTGTATGCTTAAATTATAAGACCCTTTTTCAATTAATCATTCCTAGATTCATAATAGCCTTACATAAGTGATCTCTTAGTTTTCCTTGTTGTTCAGAAGAAGATATTAATACTTAACGTGGAATTTTCCAAAAATTCAAAAGGAGATGAATGTTTGGAAAATTTAAGAATTAGCTTGCAAACTTGGTATTAGACGTATTTAAGATTATTATGCCACTGTGTATATGGTGGCAGCTTGGGTAAACAGAAAACAAGGTATTGTATTATTTGAACACTATGAATTTCTGGGAAAGAAAAAACTGTTTCAGATAAAAGATGATTACAAGTGTAACTATAATTTTCTTCTCCATGAAAGTCTGGTATATTACATTGCAGAACTTACATAAAGAAAATAACAGTTCAGCTAATCAATAAATTTTCTCAGTATTATGACTGCAAGGTCAGGCCCATTACCAGAGACGGAAACATTTTGCTTGTAATAGAGTCTTATACAAACAACCATTTCTATCCCATACATAATATAAATTTAGTTAATATTTCTGTTTCATCTCTGTTGTTTTGGGGAGAATATTTTGGTCTGACAATGCATTATACGTATAAGGTCATTGGACCTTTGCCTTCTTTTTTTTCAGTAGAGCAGAAAACTTAAGAGACATCGTGTGCCCATAGATGTTCCTGAATTGTATGTTCAGTGTTCCCACTTTTCATTCAAGATCAAGGTGCTTTTTAATCACTGATAAGATTTATTGTGATCTATGTTAGTGCCAGATTTTCAAGAGTCATAGAATCACAGAATCATAGAATGGTCTGGGTTGGAAGGGACTCCAAGGATCACAGAGTTCTAAAGGACCTCCAGGCCTGGATCTACACAAGGTTGCCCAAGGCCCCATCCAACCTGGCCTTGAACACCTCCAGGGACGGGGCATCCACCACCACTCTGGGCAGCCTGTCCCAGCACCTCACCACTCTCTCTGTAAAAAACTTCCCCCTAATATCTAATCTAAACCTTCCCTCCTTTAACTTTAAGCCAATCCCCTTGTCCTGCCATTGTCTACACTTTTAAAAAGCTGATCCCATCATCAATGTCGTTGATAAAGATAGTAAAGACAGATGGGGCACACCACTTGTTACCATTGACCACCACCCTTTGTGCACTTTCAACCGGTTTCTTATCCACTGGATGGTCCACCCATCAGATCCACATCTCTTCAGTTTAGAGATAAGGATGTGGTGGGAGACCGTGTCAAAGGCCTTGCACAAGTCCAGGTGGATGACATTGGTCGCCTTCCCTTTATCTACTGATGCTGTCACTCCATCATAGAAGGTCACTGGATTGAGAAGGCATGGCCTTCCCTTGGTGAAGCCATGCTGGCTGTCCCGGATCACGTGGTCATCCTTCATGTGTTCCAACATGTCATCCAGTAGGATCTGTTCAATGATCTTCCCAGGCACAGAGGTGAGGCTCACCAGCCTCAGGAAAATGCTTATGCTTTGAAGATTTTCACACCTGATAAGATAATAAATGTGGCTTCCAAGATATTTATGCTTCTATGTAACTTACAAGTTGATCCAATTTTTGTTAAAATTTGCTAGGCAGAATGCCATTCATCAATAGAATGAAATTGCTTCAAGAAATGTCTTAGGGAATCTATTGTTCACTGGCGAAAATAAAATTAAAATAAAATACAATACAAGACAATAATAAAATAAAATAAAATAAAATAAAATAAAATAAAATAAAATAAAATAAAATAAAATAAAATAAAATAAAATAAAATAAAATAAAATAATAAACCCAATATTTGAGTGGATTCAATGAGATTCATAACTAGAATTTTGTAGACTTGGTTGAGAGTTAGCAGCTTGTAAACTGGTGACATACATCAATAAGAAAAGAGAGTATTGTGTTAGAAATCCCAAGACCTGATCTGTTTACATGTTTTACACGATCAAATAATGAGACATTGTCTATTAATGCTCACTAAAACAGAAAACTAAGATTACAACTCTCACATCTGAATGACCCTTAGGAAAGGGAAACATTCTGATTTTCTTTTTCCTTGGACTTTGGAATTTCCTTTTCTTTGCACTGCAATTTCCTAACTTTTATCTTTGATGAGCTGCTTGGAAAAATGAGCAGTAGACAAGGAACTTAACCTTGGTTTTGGAAGTTGGAAAATGTGAGTCTGCAAGCCCTGAAACAGGAGGAATGGAACCTTCTTCCGATATTCTCAGGAATACCCTCACACTGGTGTGTTGTTGGACAAAGAGGTGATTGTCATCAAAGTCAGTTGAATGAGGCCACTGAATTCTTGACCTAGTGTTTAAAAAGAAGCATGGCCAGAAGTTTGAGGGAGGTGATTCTCCCTCTCCATTCTGCTCTGGTGAGACCCCACTTGGAGTACTGTGTCCAGCTCTGTGGTCCACAGAATAAGAAATATCTCACAGGTGGAAAACGTTGCTATCTCATTTATGCGTATCATCAATATTTTTTGTGATATGAGAACAGCTAGTTTGGCAAATGGAGCAAGAAATCAGAACTTTGTAGCATAAAAACTCTGGTTTAAATCAGAATAGTGTAATGACTTAAGGGAAAGTAAACATATTAAATAATAATAAAACATATCATCATATAATATCTATTACATAAACCAAAAGACAGTTGCATCATGTCTGAAATAAATGTAGCACCATTACTCATCACACCCAATACTTTTCACAAATGGGCTACATGATTTATGGAAACCATCAAGCAATGTATAAATCAGTAACATAGTTATAATTCATATTTATAACTTATAAATCAGTAAAATTACTTCTAGAAATACATTATTTATGAAGCTATCATATGATTTAGTGTACGTGTCAGTCCACTATTAAAAAAATTCTTAGATGTAATTTTATCTGCTGTTAAGACCAGCTTTTAAAGTACTTTTTAAAACAGTCACAAATATATTGTATTAAACATCTGTATTAATATCTGCCCCCATCCTGGATTGTAGAAACCCTGTGAAAAACTCTCACCCACAGAAAGAATTCCAGTTCCTTTGAGAAAAAGCTAATCTGATAATATGGATGGTGAGGGTCACATTGCTTCTCTAAGTCAAAAGTATTCTTCTCTGAAATTTGAAAATAGGCATAATGTGTTATAGTCAAGGGACCCAAACAGACTAGAAGAAAGGATTACACAAACTTCATGAAACAGAGAAAGAAAAACTTCAAAGAAGTGCTTCACTGAAGCAGACTACCCCCTGCAATGGTACATACTAGGGACTGCCTGACTAGGCAACAACCCTGACAGAAAGTACTTGACAGTCCTGGTGGACAGGAGTGAGTCAGTCATTACCCACCTTATTTTGTAGTGATGAAGATAAACAGTATACTGAGCTCCTACCTGCAGGAGTGCAGCCAGTAAGTTGAGGGAAGTGATTGTTCCCCTCTACTTGATGCTTCCTGTATCTGGAATACTGTGCCCAGTTTTGGGTCCTCTGGGAGCAATGTTGATGAATTTGAGTTAAATGGAGATGAACAATCAACCAAGATGGTCAGGAACTGGAGCACTTGCGCTGTGAGAAAAAGCTACAAAAGTGTCACTTTCACAGGCTGGAGAAGAGATGTTTTTTTGTGGCAGGTCATGGGGGAAGCTAACATCCACCAGGTAGTGCCTATGAGGGAATTATCAAAAAGAACAGGGTAGAATTTGTACTGAGGTTCACAGCAAGAAAGTAAGATACAACAAAAGCAAATTGAAACAGAGGAAGTTCTTACTAAATAAAAGGGGAAATAAAACTGCTATGAGGATAAGTATTGCTACAAGTTTTGGTTTAGGATGTGTTTTCAAGACCCAAACAGACAAGGTCCTGAGCATACTGGTGTAAAATCAGACACACCTCTGTTTTGAGCATGAGATTGTACTAGAGAAATGCTAAGGGCTCTTAAAACCTCGATGTTTGAATGACCTATGATTCTAAATTTTTTTCTCTGCTTTTGACAGAAGGATTGAAATTAAAGTGTTACTCCAGGGAAGTGAATAGACCAATAGTTAGGTACAATACTGTCTCTATGCTCTTTGGTGATCAACACCACTTTAGATCTTGGGATCTGTAATTCCTGGCCTGAAACAAGAATTAGCATTATAAATGGCAGTGATATTTTAGTAAAGCTGTTTAAACATACCAGTTTGATATTCGAAAACTAAGCAGTGAAAAATGTGCAAACTCTTTAGTCCAGACTAAAGGAATGAAAATACAGTATATTCTTCACTGCAACAATAGAGGTTTATTAGGTTTAAGTGACTAGACATTATGTAAAAGAAATTTAAAAGTGAGTGTTTAGACTGCACCAGGCATAGGCCAATAACAAGAATAACTTCTGCAGCTGACAGCTTTGGCTGTGATCGGGCTCAGAAAAGTAGATACCAATGAATTATGTTTAGTGTTTAATTCTGCAGAGATCATCAAGGAAAGTTAAAGAGTTAGGAGCTCACAGCCTAAGCGTATGTCCAGGACAGAGTTCATTAGGGACTGTAGTAATTCTGAGTCTGATTTGGGTCCATCAGTCTAACTTAATTGAGGGTTGATGCAAACAAGGACCATAGGGTAGTCTAAGGGTGGACTTCTCCTTTGAATGAAACTAGCAAGAAGTTCTATGATCAGGATAAACAGAGATTTAGAGTTCAGTTTAGAGTATGAGCTAACAGGAATAGATGAGATTAGATATATTGCCTTTAGAAGGTTAAATTGAATACTGATTCAAGCAGAAACAATCCATAAAAATGCAGTACTGGAGGGGGCAGAATTGCTCTTTATCAAGTTTCTAAGATCATATTAAGAACTGAAGCCAAGTAAATTTGACCTTTGTACCAGACAAATTGACAGGAAATACAATAAAGACTGTAACTAATAAATATAAGGATAAATACGATATATTGTGGATTCTGATGATACAGAGTTCTTTCAATAAAGTTTGTTTTTTTTTTTTACTCTGAAGGCTCTTAAAGAAACTAAACTTTTATGGTATAAAAGGGAAAGGAAACTGTAAAAAGGAGAGCTACATGGAAATTTTGGTGGTGGGTTTTATTTTTTTTTTTTTATTTTTTTTTTAAATCAGAAACATAGCTAAAAGAGTAAAATCTCTGCAGACACAGTGGAGACTATATAAAGATGCTGTCCTGGATATTCTGAAGGATACATACCACGTATCAAAGAAGGACCTGAGAAACTCCAGAAGGAATATGACATGTGTAGGCGAGGTCATTAGAATCAAGAAAACCTTCAGAAAATCTTCTTTCTATCCTCATGAGAAAAATGGGAAAATCATAAACTTTAGTTGGAAAAATAAGATGAACAATAAAAAATCATGTGATGTGTTCAGGTTATACACCAGTCATTCATGTTAACATATGGCTATCTACCGCCAAGGCATACGGTTAAAGTCTGCCCAGATTATGCTTGAAATGACTTTCATTTCATTACAATATCTTCAGAAGTCACCTACTACAATTAGTAAAGGCAAAAAATTGTTTATTGTGCAATATGCTGAACTCTTAAATACAGTGTATAATCTCTCTCAATATGTCCCACTCAGTGGGAAGTAGTGTCTTGCAACTGAGGGTTTTTGTTTGTTTCTTTTTTTTTGGTTGGTTTTGTTTGGTTTTTTAGGAGTCTAGGAAAGGTACAAGGAACTACAAACTTATAGGTTAGACGTTTGTGCTGGAAGAACTTGCAGAAACTATTTTTTAAAATAGCATAAAATAGAAATCTTAGCTACTTGTGAAGAAACCACACAATGATAGCAAATACAAAAAAATGCTTCACAATTAACTGAAAAGAAGTTGTATGCACTGAAGAAAGACATAAACATGCAATTCCAGGTATTTTTTCAGAAAATATTGTCTCCACGATTAGAAGAGACCAAAATGGAAAACAGAATTCTGAGAATGATTATGGAAGCAATAAAGAAAAAAGAACAGCTCTATGAAATTATATTCCTGTATTTTGAATATGATATGCAGTTTTACTTATACCATCAGAAGACCATATTTTAAGATTTAGACTAAGGAAGTAGGATGATCAGATGTGTGCAAAATCATCTTTGCATGAAAAGAACTTTTCAGCCTACAAAAGATGTAATTGAATGGTGGCATGAAAAAGACAATCTAAAGAAAAAAATTACCAAAAAAGGTAAAAGGAAGAAATTTCTCACAATGCACGTAATGAAATGATGGAACAACATATTTAGAAAAAAAACCCCATTTTGTTTTATATTATGCTAGCTATACTTAATGTTTGTTCTCAAAGTCAGAGTATAAATAGGTACTCCCATGATGGTGTAGCAACAACTTTCAGACGAGAAAGTTCATAATCTGTTATTTGTCAGAAAGTAGGAAGGTTGTTCCACCATTCAGCAAGACCTGGACAGGCTAGAGAATTGGGCCGAGAGGCATCAAATGAGATCCAAAAAGGACAAGTGTAGGCTCCTGCACCTAGGGATGAATAACCCCCAAGCAACAGTACAGGTGAGGGGTTGACCACCTGGGAAGCAGCACTGTGGAGAAGGACCTGGGAGGCCAGGTGAACAAGTTGAGCATGAGTCATCAATGTGCCCTCATGGCCAAAGAAGGCCAATGGTGTCCCACGGTACATGAAGAAGAGTATGGCCAGCAGGTCAATAGAGGTTCTTCTCCTCCTCTAGTCTGCCCTGGTGAGGCCACATCTGGAGGGCAGTGCCCAGTTCTGGGCTCCCCAGTCCAAGAAAGACAGGGAACTGATGGCCAGAGTCCAACGGAGCATATCTTTTGTGGGAAGTCTGAGAAAGCTGTGACTGTTCAGCCTGGAGGATGGCAGCCTGAGAGGGGATATCATCAGTGCTTATAAATATCTAAAGGATGAGTGTGTAGAGGATGGGGCCTGATTCTTTTCAGTGATGTCCAGCAAGAGGACAAGGGGCAATTGGCATAAACTGCAAGACAGCAAGTTCCATCTCTATATTAGGATAGATTTCTTCACTGTGAGGGTGACAGAGCACTCGTCCAGGTTGCCCAGAGGGGTTGTGGAGTCTCCTTCTCTGGAGATATTTAAAACCCATCTGGACGCAATGGTGTGTAACCTTTTCTAGGTGATCCTGCTCTCTAGGGGTCCCTTCACTGTTCCATCATACTGTGAAGGTATAGCAGAAGAAGGATCCTTCTTAATGATCTGTTAACAGCCATGATTGGTGATGAGATTTTAGACTAGACAAAGGTTTTGGTTAGACAGATATTATCTCTTTAGCATAGATCTGTAGAACAAAATTCATAGCACTTTCATGGGAAAAAAATTCAAATAAAGGTCCACAGAACAAGCACAGAATTTCATATGAGCTAAATTTAACCATTTAAAAACTATAACGTATTTTAACCTAGGCATCTAGATTCTTTCTGGAACAACTTAGGAGAGAAAATATACTCTCAGGTCAGAGGAAGCTATGCCATTTTACTTAAAATGGGTATGTACTTTGGGAAGGGATTAATTAAAAGGTTTACATTTATTTTATTTTTTTTAATGTGATGGCATGAATATTTTTATTATCAAAAATATTTTTAGCATCACGTGCTATTTTTGTTTTATATATTTTAATTGGGATCCTGAGGAAGAAAGTTCAATTGTTGATGCTTTGCCAGCCATAGAAGCATATAAGACTTGCCAAAGCTTGGGATTTGACCAGCAACTGCTACTGTGTCCTTCAAATAATAGTTTTCTGTTCTTCTGAAAACTTGTTTTTAGCATAAAGAAGCTAAACTATTTCTAAATGTTTCACAGTAATTAATGTATGGTGACAACTGTCTGGCTACTGAATAAAAGAGTTTTCAGCAGCTGAAGATACTTCTGTGCTTCAGAAAGTGGTTTTGCAATTTTATTAGACAGTGATTGAATAGAAAATAAACCTTTTTCTTAGTCTGAAACTATGAACCACTATAATCAATACCCATACACATTATATATCCAATTCCTCCTAAATTCTAAATTGTTAAATTTCTATTCTCCATACTTAATCTTAGCTTAAAATTAATAGTGAATTGAGAAATACTACGGATATTATTACAGATAGATTGTCAGAGGGGAGTGTCATTACTTGTGTAAAGATCCTCATGCAGCTGCATTTCTTACATACCCAAGGGTAATGTTTTAAATAATTTTTCTTTTTTTTTTTTTTTTTTTTTTTGTTAAACTTGTAAAGGCTTCAGTCCAACAAAACTTGTGGATGAGTGTCCTTTTTCAGTCACGCAGTCATCTGAAATATTAGTCTTTTAAAGGTCTTTTTTGATGAAGGTATGGGTATGTTTGTTTAAAGGCATCTGGGGCTGGATTTTAGTATGACTCCAATATATAGAGAGTGAACTATCTTATTTGGTAGAAATAACTATTTTAAAATTAAACCCTAACACTTTAATGTAATTATACTGCTGATATTCCTGATATTTTAAACTGTAATTCCTCATAGATGGATTGTTGTAATCAAAAGTTGTACTCGCTTCTGAGTCTGTATTTCTAAAGTGTATAACTGTTTCATAATTGGTTTATGTTCCTAAAAGGTGTCTCAGGGTAAAAACATTTTAAAAGAAATTTCTTTCTTTTGTTCTAATTCACTGAATGCCTTTCATAGTAGTTCTAATTAATTATACTAGTTTGCTACAGAAATCTTTATGCTTGGATTATTTTGGAATACTTAGCATTCTTTTTAAGTGTATTCTCTAAAAATGTAAATAATGACCTTCCTTATGTTGCTTTACAAAAAATAGAATTGTTGGATAGCTTTTTTTTAGCTGTTGATCCTACAAGCATATGGAGAAATTACGCAGTAAAAGCTTTATGCTACAAGACCTCATCAAAATAATGAAATAGTGCAGTAGGTATTCAACCACCATTACAGTCCAACAGCTACACCTTTGGTGTGCTGATTCAACCTCTACAGTGAAGGATGGCAGCAGAAGATGATGACTTATACATTAAAATCAGCCTGCTGCAATGAGTGGAGAATAGGCAAGATAAAAATTTTATTTACAGTTTACAAAACGCATACAATTTCAAAACAAACACAGTAAACAAACATAATTAAAAAAAACATTTAAGCATTTCATCATCATTTCAGGTTAAGCAGATTAAGCAAGATGACTTATGAAATAGGAACTGATTTCTATTTAATACAGTTATAGTGGATTGACCCTGGCTGGATGTCTCTGCAGGAGACAGTCTTACAAACTTCTCCAATGTGAGTCCTTCTTACGGGCCACAGTTCTTCCTGAACTGCTCTCACTTGGTTCCTTCCATGGGGTTCAGTCCTTCAGGAGCAGACTCTTCCAGTGTGGGGACTCCATGAGATACCAAGTCCTGACAGGAAACCTGTTCTGGTGTGGGGTCCTCTATCCATGGGGCCACAGGTCCTGCTACGATCTTGCTCCAGCCCAGGTTTCTCTCCAGTCACAGCCCCCTTCAAGTGTCTCCACCTGCTCCAATGTGGGGTCCTCCATGGACCACAGGTGGAATCTCTGCTCCCCATCATCCTCCATAGACTGCAGGGGACAGCCTACCTCGTGGTCTTCATCACAGGTAGTGGGAGAATCTCTGCTCTGGTTCCTGGAGCACTCCCTCCCTTTCCTTCTTCACTGACTTTGGTGTCTCCAAAGTTTCTTACATCTTCTCCCTCCTGGCTGCAAAAGCCACCACTAGGTGGGTCCACTGTGCAGCTGGCTGGCATTAGCTCTACTGGGCCCAGGGGAAGCTTCTATCAGCTTCTTGCAGAAGCCACCCCTATAGCCCCCTGTTTCCCCCCGGCTACTAAAACAGCCCAGATGGGAAAACATGGAAAAGTATGTAAATAAGGGAGAACATACTGGGGCAGATAAAAAGAAGTTCACAGCTCCTTTTACTGTAGGTATTTGTCAGGCTTTTACATAGTTTGATAGTTTGTGGTATATTAAGATTTTCTTGTCTATACTACAAAAAAGGATAGCCAATGTCACTTCTGTCTTCAAAAAGGGCAAGAAGGAGGATCTGAGTAACTACAAGCTAGTCAGTCTCACTTCTGTCTCTGGAAAGGTGGTGGAACAGCTTGTTCTGGATGCCATCTCCAAGCAATTGGAAGAAAAGAAGGCTATGAGGAGTAGTCAGCATGGATACACCAAGGGGAGATCATGCTCATCACTGGCTGGGTAGATGAAGGGAGAGCAGTGGATGTCATCTACCTTGACTTCAGCAAGGCTTTTGATACTGTCTACCGTGACATCCTGATAGAAAAGCTGAGAAAGTATGGGATAGATGAGTGGATGGTGAGGGGGGTTGAGAACTGGCTGTCAGGTCGAGCTCAGAGGGTGTTGATCAGTGGAGCAGAGTCCAGCTGGAGACCTGTGACTAGCGGTGTTCCCCAGGGCTCGGTGTTGGGTCCAGTCCTGTTTAATATCTTCATTGATGACCTTGATGAGGGAATAGTGTCCACCCTCAGCAAGTGCCGATGATACAAAGCTGGGAGGTGTGGCTGACACACAGGAACACTGCGCTGCCATCCAGAGAGATCTGGACAGGCTGGAGAGCTGGGCAGTAAGAAACCAGATGAGGTTTAATAAAAGCAAGTGTAGACTCTTGCACCTGGGATGGAATAACTGCTTGTATCAGTGCAGGCTGGGGGATGACTTGTTGGAGAGGAGCACTGTACAGAAGGACCTGGGGGTCTTGGTGGATGGCAGCTTGGCTATGAGCCAGCAGTGTGTCCTGGGGGCCAAGAGGGCCAATGGGATCCTGGGGTGCCTCAAGAGGAGCGTTGCCAACAGGTCAAAGGAGGTGATCCTCCCGTTCTACCCTGCCCTGCTCAGGCCCCACCTGGAGTATTGTGTCCTGTTCTGGGCTCCCTGGAATAAAAAAGACAGGGATCTCCTGGAGAGAGTCCAGCAGAGGGCTACCAAGATGATTAAGGGCCTGGAGCATCTCCCCTACGAGGAAAGGCTGAGTGAACTGGAGCTGTTTCGCCTTGAGAAAAGAAGGCTAAGAGGGGGTCTTATTAATGTTTATAAATATCCCAAGTGTGGGACACAAGGGGAAATAGCCAGCCTCTTTTCAGTGGTCTGTGATGACAGGACAAGGGGCAATGTCTTCAAGTTGGAGCACAGGAATTTCTGCACAAATATGCAGAAGAACTTTTTCACAGTGAGGGTGACAGAGCCCTGGCACAGGCTGCCCAGGTGGGTTGTGGAGTCTCCTTCTCTGGAGATATTCAAGACCCGTCTGGATGCCTACCTGTGCAATATTTGCTTTGGATCATGGGGTTGGACCCCATGACCTCTTGAGGTCCTTTCCACCCCCTATGATTCTCTGATTCTGTGATCTAAGCATAGTTTCACTGAAGGAAACTATCTCAGATGACTATCAAACTATGGGACTATCAATTCAGGAGTATATACCAGGGTTTTATTACTCAGTTATCTTTGTTTTACTTCAGTTGGTTAATGTCTTAGAAATTTTGGAAGTGAGTATGTAGGACCTGTAATATCTCACTGATTCCCAGCAGGAACTATGAATAGCAATCTTATACTGTTATTTAGATACTGATTTTTTGCAGTACAGTTTTATACGGTTATGTTAATCAATGAACCAAATTCTCATGACACTTCACTATTCAGATTTAGATCTGGCTAAACTTATGACCTCTAGCCTAGCTGATTCTTTTGGGAACTCATTAGCCTGTGTATCTAGAAATGCCTTTTATGGCAAAAGGGATTGGTTTTTTCATTCTGCCATTTTTCATATTCTTCTTTTAACGTACCAGAAGTTACTAGCAAAGCAGTTACCAGCAAAGACCCGTGTGATTGATATTTTCAGTCATTGATATTTCTCTTTTCAAAGATAAACAGATGGTAATTATGTAATTCTGGGGAAATTAGTGCACTGTAGCATTCAGATCGGGTATAAACTACAATAGTTAATTTTTCATTATGGACTTACTGTATTTTTGCTGTCATATTGTAGAGGACTAGAGAGCACAGGGACCAAGTAAAACATTTATCTACTGGTTAATTAGCTTCCCAATCATTACACTGGTAGAACTGAATGTGAATGGTTTCTTAAATATACTTGAATACTTAACTGTCAAGATTAAAACAACTGTTTGACAATAAGTTTCCGTACTTAGACATTAAATAAAAATTTCAGGATACTACACAAATCTTGAAAGATACCAGAACAAATTCAATGGTGGCTTGTTTTACTCTGTTAAAATAAGTAAGATCTGGTAGACCGAGTAAGGTTAATGGACTTGAACTTAAGTATGAAAAAAGTAGAAATAAAGCTTTTACTTTATGATCAAAAAGTAGTACACCCACAGAAACGTGACATAAAACCATCTCAAATTTATTCTATTTCATAGAATAAAATGAGCTTTCATAATGAATTATGAGATAAATTCTAGTTTCTTGAAATTCTAGTGGGGTTTAGTTGCCCTCTGCTGAGGACAAAATTTTATTCCTAAGGCACAGTAAACACTTCTCAGTGTGCTTTTCTGCTCACAGGAGTAGATTTGTAAAAAATATTAATATTCCTATGAGAGTCCATTGAGGCAGCTCTCATGGCCAAGTTGTGACCATCCCTTTCTTTCAGTGTTACCCAAAAGTGCAGATTTATTTTTTTCAACTACCTAGTTCTAATGAATTTGAAAGCTTTAGGTTGTACTTTGTAGGTATAATGAGAAAGGACAGAAATTCAATTAAATTCCCAACTACGTGGTCTGTCATTTTTGTTGGTTTTCAGTTTTTTGTTATAAATAATTCTTTATGGAATATTATTATAAAAATACTACTACTGCTGCTACCACTACCACTACTATTTCTAAACAGTGAAAATAGTAACTTTTAGTTAAAAAACCCTGAAAACTGTAGAGAAGAAAAAGGCCTATACCAATGCAGATTTTCTCAAAAAATATTTTTCAGCTTTTGATCACTAGCTTTTTTTTAGTTTACTTAAGATCCCAGAGATCAACCAGAGAACTGAGTGTTGGACATGTTGTGTGTGTCTAATAACTTCTTTGGGACAAAAAATATTAGATATAAAATGGGTGCTTTTATTTCAGATCTTGCTTAGGTTTAGGAAAGGCAGAATTTACAACACACTGATTTTCCTGTAGCCATAATTCATAACTTTATTAAAAAAAAGTGCTAAAAATAGTCAGAATTGGCACTGAAAACTATCTTTTAATGATGGTTCAGTCTTACACATTCAGGGATAATATATGTGGCCAGCTGACAGTTATAGGCTGATGAACAGGAATGTGAGCATTTGGTACCCACTGTTTGGGCTGAGAACCTAAAAAGCAGGGGAAGTACTGTGTGCAGCACACACTGTTAACGGCACTTTTGAGCCTGGGGGTGACAGCCTGCATGTCCTACTAGGGATCCCACGATAATGACTCAGCAGCACTTGTATCAGCCTGCTCTGAAAGTGCACTCTGTCTCACATAAGTCAGAATCTATTGGCACTCTTTTGAAGCTAGGCTTTCGAAAAGTTTTTATGGGTTTGAATCAACTTGATAATATGCATTGTGTCAGAGAACTGGAGACCAGACAATCTGCACTTCCAACCAAATTGGTAGTTAAATCACATTTTCTTCTGTTCAGGTATGAATGGTTGAGTATTTAAAGAAATAAACAAATGTGAGGGAGTCACACTATCAAAACTTGAAAACACTTGAAAAAAAAGTCTTTTAACATTCTTATGATTTCTACCCAATCTAAACCAAAAGAGTCTGGTGTAGCACTCATCCATCTATTGGTAATACAAGATATTAATACAGGCTTTTTTAATGCTTAGCTATGAAATAAATTTGCAAAATCATATAAATCAGAGTGCTACATTCTTGTCTCCTTAGCATGTGTCACTACTTTGAACTTTGTTTTAGGGAAAAGCTTAAGTAACAAAGCTTGCTTACTCAAAAAGAAGTAAAACTCTTGACATCAATACAAAAAGGGAGGTGGAAGGAAATCTGATCTTGTCTATCTACTGTACAGATGGGAAGAAAAAGATCCACTCATCACTTTCAAGTTATTATTGAATCAAGGAAATGTATCTTTCTGGATATCAGAGATACCAAAGCACCTACAAACTGTGTGAAATCTAATTATCTATGCTCAAAATTAGAAATGCAAATAGTTGTGTAAACCACATTAAAAAGCCATAGTGGTGAACCAGTAAGGTAATGTTGTCAAGGGCTGCCTGGCATACTTACATGACTTTTTATTTGAAATGGGTATTAGTGAGAATTATTAGGATACTCCAGTTTGAGACAGAAATCTGACTACTAGAAGTTTACTAGTGCTAAATGTATTGGAAATGAGTATTTGAACAAGGTGAGTGGGGACACATTTTGTTAGTAGATTTAACTTTCATCATCTCACTGCCTGCAAACCACAGAGGTCCAAAGTGGGATGTGAAGTACCTGTGCTAAGCCATCCCTTATTTCAGACTATATTTGGAAAAATACAAACAATCCATAAACCACCAAAGCTTAATCATTTTGAATGAAGTAAAGCACAGAAGCCAGATTCAGTAAATGAATTATTACCCAGAAATGTTTCTTTCTAATAACTTAAAACTTGTACAGTCATTGATTCATGTACCAGGTCCAGTCTCCTGTTCAAAGCAGGACTTTAGAGCAAGGTGCTTAGGGCAGTGTTCAGTTGAGTTTTCAATTTATCCAAGGTGGATATGAGCAACTTTTCCAGTGTTTGACAACCTACAGAACGGAAAACATTCTTAATGTCTGTATGTGTGTGTGCGTATATATATATTATATATATATATATACATACATACACGCCAACCATATCCTGGGGTGCATCAAGCATGGCATTGCCAGCTGGTCCAGGGAGGAGATTGTTGCGCTCTATACTGCGCTGGTGTGGCTTCACCTCGAGTACTGAGTGCAGTTTTGGGTGCCACAGTACAAGGACACAACAAAACTGGAAAATGTCCAGAGGAGGGAAACAAGGATGGTGAAGGGTCTGGAGGGGAAGTCTTATGAGGAGAGGCTTGGTTTGTTCAGCCTGGACAAGAGGAGACTAAGGGTGTATATACCGCATTGCAGTCTATGGCTTCCTGACAAGGGGGAGCAAAGGGGTGGGCATCAATCTCCGCTCTTTGGTAGCCAGTGATAGAATCCAAGGGAACAGTATGAACCTGCGACAGGGCAGATTTAGGCTGGATGTTAGGAACTGGTTCTTTATTGAGAGGGTAGTCGGGCACTGGAACAGGCTCTCCAGGAAAGTGGTCACAGCACTGAGCTTGACTGAGTCCAAGAAGCATCTGGACAATGCTCTCAGTCCCATGCTCTGAGTCGTCTGGCCATGTGTGGAGCCAGGAGTTGGACTTGATGATCCTCACGGGTCCATTCAAGCTCAGAAAATTCTGTGGTTCTATGATAAACGTGTAAGTACTGAATATTCCTTGTGCCTATCTCAGCTCATGCTCACTAAATTCTTCACACTGACCAGGGCCCATGCAAGTACAAGGGCAGTAAGAAGCAGAACCCTTTTGTTAAGTAAGACTTCTTTTCTATCTTTTGCCTTTTTTTTTTTTTTTTTTTTTGTCTGTGTTCTGCTCTTTTCCTGTGTTCTGCCTCTTTTGCCTTCCTTTCTTTTCCCCACACTCCATCATATGCCTGTGTCACCCGCAGGGTTTTGGCTTTTTTCCGAAATTACTGTTCCAGCAGAAAAATGACAGGCAAAGTCAATAGCTTTAGACTGCATTTTGTTGGCCTCATGGTAATAATCCCTCAACAAGACCATGAACAGCTTTTCAGGGCAAGGCAGATGCCTTGAATGTAATAGAATAGGCTGCCAGCAGAAAAACAAAAGAGACATATGTTCAGCACGTAATGCAAACTAGTTTGTAATTGATAGTAGATAAACCTTTCATATTGAAGACCCCTAGAACTTTTATTTATGCATATAGCAGTTTCCTTATTTGCATTATCTCCAAGTAGAATATTAGCGTTTGGTGTTATCTCAAATTACAATATTTGCAATGTATTTCATATAAGGACACTGCCCACTGATTCTGCTTTAGGTCTTACAGAAATAATGCACCTAATAGGGAAAGTTATGCAACATACCTAACACTTGTAGGTGGTTCATTCTTCTCCAGTTTTGCATCCCTATAATTTGAACTTAATGAGTACAGACATTATTGGCAGTATCTGTGCTTATACTTATGATTTTCTGCCAGGGGTCAGTTTCCTATAAGATCAAGAACTTGAGTATCTTAATATGCATAAGCACTGGTTTTAAACAGACAGTTATTTTGGATGGGATAGGAGTAGAGAACATGGCTTTTTTACCTTGTAGAGAGAATTGAGAGAAATAGAAATCCTATGATTTTATCTATACTACTTTCTCTTAAAGCCTATAAATGGGAATTTTTAAAAAATTAGTTTGTGTATAAACTTTCTTTATAAAAAGCCATCTATATACAAAAGAAAGAAATTACTTGGCCCACAGTCTGAGTGCCTGCAATAAATTCTGAATGATCATTATAAATTTACTCTCACAGATAATTTAGGATGTTCAAAACAAGCAATGGCATTCAGAGTCCTGACAATAATGCAAGCACTAATTGAAAGGCCATGTGCAATTATGTAACAACATATAAATGGACCATAATAATAGAAAGCTCAAAATTTTCTTCTGCAATGATCTGTCAGCAGAAGATATGTACTAAATTTTAAATACTCTTTGAGGAACATAATTTTATCAGATAATCAATCTATCAGAAAGCTACCAGAAAACTAAAATATACTGTTTCTGAAATGTGTTTTCTGTATCATCCTTTCCACTAAACAAAATAAGAAAGAAAGAAAGAAAATATGCTTGAATTGTGATCCTCAATTGGTGTTTTTATTATAATATGTAACTGGTTGAAAATAGAACCATAAAAATAAAATAGAAAATAAATGCTCTAAAAGTTTGCAGCGAACATCTTCACTTTCTTAGTGAAAAGCTTCATAATCATTCTGAATAATTTTCAAATGTGATTTAGTACCTTCCTTGATTAATTTGTGGTGTCAAAAAATTTAACGTTAAGAAAATTTTCACGTCTAAATAATGGTTTGCTTACAGTATGCTTTACATTTTCTTTCTTTCCAAGCCAAATTACGCTGGTGTAGAAGAACCAGAATTTTTTCTCCAGCATGGCTTGAGGCAAATCAGTGTTCTGAATAAGAGAAATGGATGTTTTTGATCTAACAAAATAGAACTGTTTTTCACAGAAGTGAGGATGAGTATCTCAATAACTGTGAAGGAATAACTGTAGAGCAAAGGGCAAGATCCTCTCATCATTTGCAGTCCTTGGGGAATATCAGTCTCACTTAGATGAGCTGTTCAGACAAGCTCTGTAGCAAATTTGGGAATAAAACAAAAGGAAAAATATTTTACTCCCAAGAAAAGGTCAGGACATTTAATACAGTAGTAATAAAGGATGCATTATACTTTTCAGAGAGGCACAATTATTTTTAGTTCAAGGTGTGATATGTCAGGTACACATCATCTTTTCTCACTCTGACTATTATGCTCTACCAGGAATGTGCAAGACAGCTCCACTGTTCTTCTGATTACTGACAAGTTTTATTTCTTTATTTGACTTCACAGAAATATTCACCATATTATGGTTATTTTGGGAGACTGAAGATACACATCCTAATAACAAGACTTGGGAGGTTTACTGGAAATACCTCCCCTCAAACTTACATGATACTTTCATGCACTTTTAATGTATCACGGAGGTATAAACTTGAGTGAAAGATAAAGACAAATTATACAATCCAAGGCACACCACCATGCTATAGATTATTTATACTACCACATTAGACATGTTCTTGCAAACCTAACACTTGTAAAACAATATGCAATGCAATAGGTATATATATTCCACAAGAAAAAAAGAAAAGAATGTTAGCTGTGATAACTTTTGAAATGCACTTTTTCTAAATTGGATTTATGCATATTGCAGATTGTCATATCTGGGAGTAGAGGAGCTAGAGTTATTCTTTCTAATTTACAGAAAAACTGCATTTGAATTTAGAACTGGCCATGTTCTTTTCATAGGATTAGTGATTTTGACTGTTTTACTGTAACAAATGCTTTTAAAATACTAAACGGAGCAGCGGAAAAGGTTGCTATAATTTATGTGGGGACAGCACTTTGTTTCAGAGAAGGGAAACCTGTGAAGCAGCTGTTTTTAGATCTGAATCTGACTAATAGGAGAGATCTGGCAGAGACTTTAGTGTGGAAAGTAGTCTGAGTGAAAGTAATCACAAAATATCAGAGACTACTCTTCTAAGAAAAGCGTGAGAGAAGCATTGTGAGGAAATAAGGCTTTCAAAAAAACAGACTTCAGCAAACTCGGGTATGGAACGTAATCTAAAGAACATAGTTGAGAATAATTAATATCGAAACTGGGCTGTTCAAAGCACAACGCTGAACTAAGCTGGTATCAGAATAAGGCAGCAACACTGAGAGAGACTCCTACACCAGAAAGGTATTGCAGGAATACTAGAAACTGGCACATGTCTGAGAATAATTTTGCAAAAGAATAGAACAAATTTATAGAGATAAAATTAGAAAGAGTAGGGAGCAAAATGACTTAAAACTAGCAAGTGACATAAAAAGCACCTAACATAAAAGTGCATCAGAAATAAGACAAATTCAGTGCTCATTTCTGAACAGACTTTAGAAATGTTCTTTAAGGCTATGAGAGCATGCATTTCTATATGCATAAGTATGAGGGGCAAGTTTGTTCACTAGCAAATCGGAAGCCTTTCAGGTAAAATGAAGAGGGGCTGAAGCTGTAGATTTCTTTCAGGTTAGCCCTATCAGACTAGTGAGGGTCTTATGTAATGAGCTTTTAAAACTGAAGCAAATTAGAGAAAGACCAAGGGTGGAGTGGCTTTTCCAAACAGCGAAAAAACTCCTCTGACTATATGATTTTATATTTCATATACAACCAAGTGACACAACATTATTTAGAAACATTGAAGTGTGAAAGGCAGTGGTGCGAATACAAACATTTGAAAATACCTGCATCTACCACATCAGGATTGCAATTTGTCAGTACAACAGCTGCAGGAGAGGACAAAAAAATTCTTCTCCTACAAAGAACTTTTTTTCCCGCTTGTATACAACACTCAGAACATCTAGTCACACAACAAAATAACTTCTTCAAACATTGGCAGTTAATATCTAGATCGTGCCCCAAAGAATGGTATTTTAAGTGCCTTATAAATATTAAATACTACCCATTATAACTACAGATAGACTTAACATCCATGTAGCTGTCTAATCTTGGTTTTGAATCTTGGTAGACCTATTTGTTTATTCCATGTGTGTGTTTCATGTTTTGGGTTTTTTTTAATCTTTGGATCTTTTTGTTTCTGGTAAAGCCATTAGAAGTAAGGAACAGATACAAATATGAATTGTTGAAACAGTGTTTTTGAGCTCGCAGTGACCTGCTAAGCATTTTATACTAGGATTCACCCACCTTGTATACACTTGAAGTTTCATATCATATTTCACTTGTAGGTTGGCTTACAGATAAGTTAAAAACCTATTGTACACATTGTTCCAGTTCCTTTCTTCAATCAGAACTAGTGCTCTCATCTTACAGTCACTCACTTTTAATGTAGGTTTCTTTCTACTGTTAGAGGCACACAATACCAATAAAGATTCTTAACGGTAGCCAATTGTTACCCAAAATATCTTGAGCTTTTCTGATGACTCATGTGACAGAGCTCATCAGTTGTATGACCCACCTTTGACAATGAAAATGTAGCAACACTGTACCAGTAAGTGTGACAGTCTTCTCAAGACTGGTAAAAGTTCATTTTATTCTAGTGCATTTATATTAATTTTATTCACTGTGGGATGGGTCCCTGAAGCTGCTGTGAGCTTTGAAGTCAATGTCTGTAGATGACTTCTTATACTTAGCACAGCAAAACTATTATCAAGGCTTTAAGCTCAAAAATGGTTTTGTTTAAAAGAGAGGACTTTTAAAGGATTTTTTTTTTTAAAGAACACCAGGAGAGATAAAAAGACAAATTAGTAGATAAGATACAAGAGAAATGCTAACTCCATACAGTCAGTTCTAAGTTCTTGGATGGAAGATGTCACCCAGAGGCCTGGACAAGGCTATTGGAAGATCTCCCTGCTTTCTGGAGTCTTCACTCCTCATTTGGTTTGAGGTTCACTGCTAGCAGATGCTTGCATGTTCAGACCCTCTTCCTCTCTCTACCTGTGCTAAGTCTGCCTTCTCAAGGCATTCAGGTCAACCATATGTTCAGCTTCAAGGAAGGGTCACACTGCTAGAAAGTGCCATCCCCTCTGGAGAGGAGCAGTCAGGATAGTGCAATCAACAACCTCATCCATCGCTGCACAGCCACATACTCTCAAAACAGCATACCATGAGAAAATGAGAACATGTATCACCTATCAGGGTTTGCATTGCTACCCCTTCAGACATTAGTGGTATTCCAGTTAAAAGGAGACAGGGATTTAATGGGGTATAAATAGGGTTTCTCTGTACAAGTAGAAGAAATGTCTTCAAACCACAGTTAAATCTACTGAGCATTGCAAAAAGGCTTGGAATATTGCTGTTCAGACTTTAAAATATATTCCCAGACTGATTCACTGTACTTTGATCTCATCTGGATTGTTTCTATTCCCTACAGCAGAGTTAGGTTAGCCTTTCAATTGACAGAACTACTGTTTTGACTTTCACAAGCCATCTTATCCAGAAAGATATTTTTATAATACCTTTGCTTAACAATTTTTGCTGAGTGATTAAGCTTTTTCTCTGTGAGCTGAAATAGATGAAAATTTCCGTATAATAACTATAATGAGAATCCTGCTCTGCCATATCACTATTAGGTGAGCAGTAATTACAAGATTTCTAACATCAGTGTTTGAGGCAAATCGGTTTCTAAAGAGGAAACAAGGTTAGATGGAGCTCTGCTGGAAGTCCTTTTAGTTGCCATGATGCCAAACATCAAACTAGAAAATCATTTCACTCTCATTATTAACTTTCGCAAGAGCTGTACTGCTTTCTATTGAGTTGTTTTCAAGTCTGTGGGGAAAAAGACAGATGACTTTATCAGTAGAGAAGGAGATGAAGAGAATTAAAGAAAATTAGATGAGATGTAAACAAAGCAGCAGCTTGAGCTGCAGGGTGAACTGTAAATTGCAACATGGTAGTGAGAACAAGAAAAAAATTGCAAAAATTACTTAAAAACTGTTAAGCATCAAAGCAACAACAGTACATTTTTAAAGCTTATTTAAGCAATAAGCTAAAACAGTATTTAAGATAAGACAACAAACAAAAATGCTTCAGCCTTAAAGCACAGTACAGTTTCTTCCTCACATTGCCCTTACCCTGCTTTGGTGTTAACTCTACTATCATGACAGAGATTTTGCAGTACTCATTTTTTGAAAGGTGTAAAATGGAGTTTATATATTTAAAGTGGCTTCATTTGGATTTTGAGGTATTAAAACATGATGGAAAACAAATTGTCTGATGTGCTTTTAGTACCTTGTACATCTTTTTTTTTGATGGAACGTTGATTTTAATAGCTTAAGTAGACAGTTTACCTTTGTATGTATAGGTGTGCTATTCATTAGAACTGCCAAAGAAAACAAAATTCCATTTTGGCTAGACTAACACAGTGAAGTGTGAGTACTTTTAAAGATGAAAAGCATTTTCTACAAATGATTTACAAATTTTTGTTTCCAAGTAAGTCTAAATCTAGAAAAGCACACCACCCTGTAACTAACACTCTTTTTGCTTTACTGAAAATGTCTGACATCATTTTACGCTATTACCTTCATATTTATTTAAAATATACAACATACAAACATGCTTGTATTTATAGGTAAGCTTATGTGTATCTTGTGTGGCTGGAGCAGTGAGGTAAGTCTTGACCTAAGGGTGGTTGGTTTTGAAATGAGCTGTGGATTTAACCCATGTTGACATTAGGATGATAACTCTTTTCCCACTTGAGAGCAAATTAACTCTTCAGGATCGAGGATGTCATTTTAAGTGTAGTTGATTTGGGTCTCTTTGTACGTTTAGCTTGAGAATCTGGAACAATAGCATGCATTTGTATCAGTGAAAGGAAAACCTGGAGAATCTGTGATTCCTGTAAAGAGCAGAAAGTCCAGAAATGTCATTTTTATGAAGTGGTATTTCAACACAGTCAAAAGATTCAGTATTCTAATATTTGAAATGGTTTATATATACAAAAAAGTAGATGAATGGACAATCTCATTTAGACATGAAAAATGGGCAATTTTTGTTCAAATGAAGTGGCTTTTGTGCAGCTGTATGTTTCAGTCATGATAGTTCTCTTTTTCCAACAAAAGCCTAAGCACTTGTTTATTGTGAGATATAATAATTCTAATGTGCCGCAGCTCCAGAAACATCAGAAGTAAATTTGCAAAAATATTCAGATTCCTCTTTGAAAATTCTTCTAATTCTTTAGCTGTAAACTGTTATATTTTTTTTCTTTTCTCCTTTTTTTTGCAGAAATTGAGGAGTGTGCCTACTGAAAAGATGGAAATAGGAATAGCAGAAACTATTGCCTGAATATTGGTGTTAAACTGTATTTAGACAATATCTATATATACAGATATAAAAAATCACATAAAATAGACAATAAAACCTCATAAATTCTAGTTAAGAGACTAAAAATTGTGTGTAAGAAAACCCCTCATTTCCATATCTGAATTTTATTATACTGGAATTTAGAATTTTAGAACATCTATGGGAGAAAAAATATATATAAAAGAGTGTAAAGCCCAGAGTTAAGATTTTACAGCTCTTCTGAATCTTAATAGAAATAAATAATAGTGTGATATTATTCAGATTTCCTGAGTATTTTAGCTTCATGAGATATGTTAAATATTTTTTAGTTATTATCAATTCATAGATTATACAGATACGTAGATTAGACAGAATAATGGAAACTTACAGTCATTTTGGAGAATAAGTACACCATTTATACACTGGTGTATAAATGTCTGCAGAGAGCAAGTGGAGGGACGTACTCCAACACCATTAAGGCAAATTAATTTGAAAAGAGTGTTCTTGTACCCAGTTTACATTCCAAGAAACTTGAGATTATTTTGCAGAACACAAAAAATTTCAGTTATGCAATAAATAATCAATTAAAGTAGGAAAAAATATTTCTCATGCTTTATCTTCTTAAGAGTAAGAATCTGGGTAAGTCTGAAGTTTGTCTTGTGATAATTCACGCACGTCCAGTTCAGAGAAGATGTCACAATTTTCACAAAAGAAGGGCAAGAATGAAAAAGCTGAAAGATCTTTTAAAATCTCTTCACCAGCTCTTTTATTTTAAATGATGTCAAGAAGAGCAGTAGCAATGGTGCTCCTGCCCATCAGGCACAATAAGGGCACAGATTTTCAAATTCAAGACAGTCAGATATACTTCTAGTAACAGCTGCACTGTAGTAGGAGTTGCAGACATGTCCAACAGCGGTGGCAATTAATGAGAAAACTGATAAAGCAGTAGGAGTTTTAACTTGCAGGCAGACACAGAAGATACTCAGATACTCATCTTTCTATCTTCTTCAAACTACACATCTCAGTCCCCCAAACGAGGATCCTAAGCTTGTGCTATTTCCTGTCCTCAAATTTATACTGTGCCACCACCTCAGCCTACACTTCTAACTGCAAGTCTCCTCTTCAGTTCCTCAGCTTCATGTTTCATGTCTCCAGTCATAACTGCTTTTGCTGGGATGCATGGGCAGCGTAGGGAATAGAGAATTCAATCCCCACACTTCAGACAACTTCCTCAAGAAGTGAGACATTATTTTCTTTCCTTGCTCAAGATCATCCTTTCCTTCTTACCCAATGCTGAAAAAACTTCAGCTACACATTAACCTGGTGGAATGCAGAAGGGCACGTGTTCCCTGTTGGTCTGATCCCACAAAATTGTACCAAAAATCATTCAAAATCGATTGAAAAGGAAAAGACAGAAAAGAGCACAATTTCTTAGTCAGCACTGAAGGCACTCATCCCTGAGGGGGCAATTGTAACTGTAGTTTCCACTCCTAGGGTTACATTTTACTCAGAGACTCCATAATTTAAATATAGATAGAGCTTTAGAAACAAAGACCAGAACTCCCTTCTTACAGAGAAGGCAGCAAAATAGTCACATTTTACCTCAGCCTCCATATACTCTGAAACATCAGATTTGTCCTTGCACAGCAGCATAGTTTGGAGAACTTCAGTGCAGTCTATGTATTGATGATAGGGTGCTTTTGAAAGATACGTGGGCTGGTTCCCTGTTAGGTTTTTGATTGAACTCAACTCCTACTCCTAGACAAATTCTCTAAGGTATTACATAAAATATAGACAGTGGCACTATGACACCCTTTTAGAAAAAATTAACAACCACAGCTGCACTTTATAGGAGGTCTGATTGTGTTTGACGGTCTCACAGCTCACCGGTCTCAGCTCATGAGGCTGGGCTTGTCAAGATGCTGCATCAGCACAATGTTAAATTTTCAAACTCACACCAGTCCTTTATGGGAAATATAGATTGACTTTTTCAGTGCTTATGCAGAGGCACAGAACTGAGGAGACACTGGGGGTTGGACTCAATGATCTATTGAGGTCCCTTCCAAGCCCTACAATTCTGTGATTCTGTGATTAAAGAGAAATTAAATTTTTTATTTTGCATACTTTTGAACTGGGTATGCTAAATTTACTTTAATTCTTGGGTTACATAAGTAAAAACAGACATTCAAAGGTATGTATTATTATTTATAATGTCTCTTTGGGAGTCTGATTTCCCTTTGAATTCAATTGGAATTGTATTATATATAAATAGGGATAGGGTACTCAAAAGTCTTTGTGTATTTGGTCCTTTTGTCCTTTGTAACATAATTTTTAAGGTGTAAATAAACTACTGAACTTTCAAAAGTTTAGAGTTTAAATTCCCTGACTGATACAAGATCCAATATTTTCAGACTGTAGCGGAAAGGATGTTTTAATAGGTGCCAGCTTTGTTTATTAAATCCTGGCTCTGAGAAGTGGAGGAATCTTTCTGCATGTTACTAGGAAGCTCTGCATTTGGAGACCACACATCAAAACAGGGCTGCATTAATGAAAGACATCTTGGAGAGAAACATATTTTACCGAGCCCAAATGACTGACCACTACCTAAGTGGTGGATCTTGTCTCCACTATTGGTGGAACTTGTCTCACAAAAATGACTTTCTGTAGCGTGACTCACTATTCTCTCTGGGCATACCTCTGCCTTTTTTGTGATAAAGAAGTACTTCAAATGGCTATGAGTGATATGCCATGGCCTGCAGTTCCACAGAGGTGTGTGGTCTTGAAAGTAACCAAATGTTTTCTCCCTTCAGTGCTTTGATTGTGCTGCTCAGGCATAGCAGAAACTGCTATTTAGCAATGAATTGGAGATATGCTTCAGAACTTACTCCGTTGGTCTGACAGAGTAAGCACATGCCTATTTTTCATAGCCTCTTTTCTGAGAACCATGCTTCACGTGTCAAATGAGTGAAATCACATAAATATGTTTTGCTTTTTATTCAAAGGGTCAAGTATTTTAATATAGGCTTGTCTTTGAAATTAATTTAGTGTAACACGTGCTTTTTCCCTCTCCTTTTTCCATCACTCCGGTTCCTGAAATATATAGGATGATGCATGCAGCACAAATAACTAGTTACCATAGGAACAACTGTAATAGTGATCCCAAAGCCGATTTGGGTTTTTTTTTTCAGGATTTCATTTTTTTCTTTAATACCATGCTTTACATTTACATAAAGTTCCCAGCATTCTTTCATTTGCGAATCATTCTGGAAAAATGCTCTTATTTAAAATGATTTGACAATTAAATCTATCAAAACTTTCAGTGTGTTTGTGCTAGCCTCCTGGCCTTATGTCATTTTGCTACTAAAAAGATGAACGCTAAAAACATTTTCAGAAAAGGAATTTGATATCCATGACATTGTAAATGACAGCATTATGATAAGCATTTTTGAGTTGCACATCGCCGTGATGGTGCTATTGACCTAAGCAAAGAGATTATTATATTTTTCTCTTCTTCTTCCGCATCGTAATTTGGACACTTGCCACTTCCTGGCATGCAAGTATAAGACAACACAAATACATAGAAGTATGAGTAGACCAAAGTAGCAGGTAAATTTTGATTTTTCTAAAGGTAAATGCTTTTATGTAGGTCTGTATACTATTTTTCATCAGTCACAAACTGAGTTTCATAGAATAGTTTCAGCTTGCTGTTGAAACAACTATTTTAATTTGTGAAGTAAAGTATTTAATACAGAAAAAAAAGTTTCCACTATGACAAAATAAATATTTGAATGTGGAAAACATGAAATTATTTTAAAATTCAAATTGGAATTATCATGATAAAATGCAAACATCATGAATTTCACTAAAACCAAGTGCAAATTCCTGCACTTCAGAAGGACAAACGCAAATACAGATACAGTCTTGGAGATGAGTGGATTGAAAGCAGGGCAGTAGAGACGAAGAATTTGGGGGTATTGGTGGATGAAAAACTGAATATGAGCTGTCAATGCATGTGTGCTTGCAGCACAGAAAGCCAATGGGATGCATCAAAAAGAAACATGGACAGCAGGTTGAGGGACATCTGGATGGGGTTTGGACTAGATGATCTTCCAAGGTCCTTTCCAACCCCTAATATTCTGATTCTGTGATTCTTCTCCTCTCCTCCAGTCTTGTGAGACCTCACCTGGAGCACAGTGGCCATCTCTGAGGCACTCAACAGAAAAATCATAGAATCTCCTGAGTTAGAAGAGATCCATAGGATCATTGAGTCCAACTCCTGGCTCCACACAGGGCCAGACAAGTCAGAACATGTGACTGAGCACATCATCTGGACGCTTCTTGAACTGAGTCAAGCTCAGTGCTGTAACCACTTCCCTGGGGAGCCTGTTACAGTGCCCAGCTACCTGTAAAGAACCTGTTCCTAATATTCAACCTCATCCTCCCCTGTAGCAGCTTCATGCCGTTCCCTCAGATTCTATCACTGGCCACCAACAAGAGGAAATTGGAACCTGCCTCTTCGCTCCCCTTTTGTCAGGAAGTCACAGACCACAATGAGGTCCCCCCTCAGTCTCCTCTTCTCCAGGCTGAACAAACCAAGGTACTTCAGCCTTTTCTCGTAAGTCTTCCCCTACAAACTTTCACCATCCTCATTGCCCTCCTCTGGACACTTTTCAATATTTTTGTGTCCCTCTAGTACTGTGGCACCCAAAACTGCACCCAGTATTCGAAGTGAAGCTGCACAAGCATAGTGTAGAGTGGGACAGTCCCCTCCGTGGACCAGCTGGCGATGCCATGCTTGATGCACCCCAGGATATGGTTGGCCCTTCTGGCTGCCTGGGCACACTGCTGGCTCATGTTTAACTTGCTGTTGACCAAGACCGCCAAATCCCTCTCAGCATGACTGGCCTCCTGTGTCTGATCCCCCAGTCTGTATGTGTAGCCAGGGCTGTCCCTTCCCAGGTGCAGAATCTGGCACTTACCAACTTCATGCCATTGGTGGTTCTGCAGCTCTCTAATCTGTACAAGTCTCTCTGCAAAGTTTGGACATTGAGCTCTTGGAAAGGTTCCAGATGATCAGAGTGCTGGAGCACCTCTTCTATTAGGACAGGTTGAGAGAATTGGAATTGTTTAGCCTATAGAAGGCTTCAGAGATACCTTATAGCACCTCTCCTTGACTTAAAGGGAGCCTACAGGAAAGATGGGGGCGGATCCTTTATCAGGGACCGTAGTAATAGAATGAGGAGTAATGATTTTAATTCTAGAGAGGGGAGATTTAGATTAGACATTAGGAAGAAATTCTTTAGTGTGAGGGTGTTGAGTCACTGGAACCAGTTGCAAATGCCCTCTCCTTGGCAGTGTTCAAGGCCAGGTTGCATGGGCATCCTGGTCTGGTGGCGTGTGTCCCTTCCCATAGTAGGGGGGTTGGAACAAAATAGTCATTGAGGTCCCTTCCAACCCAAACCCATCTGTGATTCTATTACTTTTTTAATCGATTTCCTTACCTGTTCTTTTCCCCATCTTCAGTTCTTTGCACTTGGATATGAACAACTTTTGTTTCTTTTTAGTACTGTGTCATCTGTAACGCATGACATATTTTAGTGGGAGAGGAACTCTTGAATGGAGAAAAGAGGCTCTTGTTAGGCTCTGAAACTGACTCAAATTTGAGTTGACTGTGTGTTATTGTCTTCTGTTGTTGATAGTAAGTCAAATAAGACACATAATTTGAAGATACGTTTTGGAGACATTGATGAATCTAAGGATGGCATTCATGAATCCAAAGAGTGATCCAGTGAAATGTTGCTATTGATCTTCATTAGTTACAGACTGCATATCTGTCCCCATGCCCAGAACACGTTTGGAAGAAGAAGGCAAAGAAACCATGTCTCTATCCTTTTGCTGGAATCACATTATTCAAAGACATTGGATAGATTGTGGTCTTGGTAAGCTGTTAACTCAGAGATACAATGTTGTATTTTCACTTCCCCTTTGGACTTCTGATTTGCCAAATTGTCTTTTAAATTCCTAGATGGCTATATACCTCATCAACTTCTTACTTTTTAGATTAAAAAATTATTAATTCTGGACAGAAAATAATTTATTGCTGAACAGAGCATTCAGCATTAAGCAATTAAAGAGAAAGAAAAGAAATTTAGAAGAAAAATTTAAGGCCTTTAAGTTACTCTTTAATGAGGGACAAGAGATAAGGTATTCTTTGTGTTTACAAATAAAAATCAAATACTATAAATTTGAGGGATAGCATTGTATTGAACCAGTCTATGTGATCCACCGGGACATAGCATTTTTAAAAGGGAAATAAGTTATATTCTAAAAAGTGTTTAATGAAAGATAATAATTTTATATATTTTCCGCAAAGTATGTATTTTTAACAGAGTCCACAGTATATGCTAAAGACTTTTTCTTATACATAATTTCTACAGTGTGTCATAATACTTTTTGAGTCAAAAGCTAAGAATAGGCAATTTCTCACATTTTCCTTAAATATAGCTTTTGCTTTTGTAGAGAGAACATTTCTGATAGTTATCTCATGATAACTTAAGAATTAAAAAGAAGGGTATTTTATGAAGTGCCACACTTCATTTGGACACCCAAACCAGCATATTCATTGAACAACACAGAATTAAGCTTTTTTCCTTAGTGTTTGGAACATAAAGTATTTTCAGGATGCTTGTGGGGAAGGAAGTAAAATGGAAGTTATTTACTTGTAGGAAAAACTGATTACATTTCTTATTTTCTAACAATTTAACATGAACAAATGTTGGACTTTACTAATACATCCAGTTGGAAAGTTTTGCAAAGTCATCCAAAAAAGGAATGTGCTGGCATAATATTTTCATATCAAATTTTAAAAATATATAAATGTATAATACACTGCAGATTAATTTAATCCCTCATAAAAATCCAAGAAGGTTTAGACTTTAATTATTTTCTTTTTGCATCAACTTCTTGAGTAGAAAAAAATACCACTGAATAGACAAAACAAATCATGAAATAGGTTGTGATACAGTCTTTCATCCATACAATTTCTAATTAAATCTTATACTTTAGATATGACATGTGTCTGGATTTTTGTTCAGTCTTCTGTATTTGGAAAGCTTCAAGAGTACTTTAAAACACACATACTAAATACCCCACTGAGATAATGAGATTAATGATGGTAGTAAACAGAAAATTCTGTTTCTTAGTCAAAGACTAATCGTAACAACTATAAATATATGATGTTGTCTGGCATAATGACTTGCTTTCATAACTTAAGGTAATTGTATGAATTTGCAAAGAAAAATTAAACATTTAATCAACATGCACTGCACTTTTCATGGAGACAAACTTGCAGTACAGTGTAAATTCTTTTGGTTTCATATTAAAAATAACAGTGCAGATTTTATGCACATTTAGTAAGTCGTTACTCATTTGGAAAGATCTATTCTTGATTGAGGCTATGCAGACAAAACCAATGATTAAATAGGCAAGAATGTGGGAAGTCAGGAATGATGAGCAGTAAGTTGTGTTTTTTGTTGACAAGTTATGCTCAGAATAGCTACATGTATGAGAATTCCTGAGCTCAGATTTTTATGTCTGCTTCAGAAAGTCTGCAGCTGTTATGAATGGATTTGCAATTTTGGCCAAAAATTCCCTAACGGAACAATTTTCTTCTGATTCACAGGAGCAACATTTCAAATATTTTTAAATGGAAGTCTCAAAACATTAAATTCCAACAAATGTCAAAATGTTTTATTTCAACATTTTCACTCTCAGAATTGAAATATTGCAGTAGGATTTGGAGGACTTTTTTTTTTTAAATGTCATGAAAGGTTCCAAGATTTTCACTTTTCAATTGGCACACAGAAATTATAGCTAAAATCTTAGACAGAGTCCCTTAGTTTCAACTACATCTAGCTGCAAATGATATTTTGGATATTTTACAATTTTTTGGATATTATGCATTTTTTTACATGCATAGAGTCAAATAATGGAAATTAACTGAGAGAGCTTAATAAGGAGGTGTAAATATGCATGTTTGAATATATCATTCGGTTTTTAAGAGGACTGAAATTGGAAATGTAACCTATCAGTAGGTAGGACATGTTGGAATACAAAATTTAATTCAGAATCTAAGTTTCTATCCTTAAAATATACTCTTTGTACATCAACTATGCTACAAAAAACCCCTTCAAAATTGGTAGCATGCTTCCACAGTACAAACCAAAATATTGTGTGGACTCATTACCTTAAGGGAATGACTCATGATTTCTGAATGTTTTGAATCAGGTATTATCAGAGTTCTAGACAGATAGTTGGCTCAATAATGTTATTGAATAAAAGGTTGAACGAAACCTTCAACTTTTCTGTTTCTTATATTGTTGTAGTACACCTGGGTAAAGGAAGGTCGATTTACTATGCTGCTTACTTTTTCATACACAAACTACCAAGAAGTGGACCGAGAAAACAGGACAGCAGCAATTTATGCATTGATAATTTATGTATGGCTTTGGTTTACATAATTTTTCTTTATCCAATTAAAAATGCATAGTTGCCATGGAAACTGCTACAACATAGCATTTGGATTACTGTGAAGAGGCAGGGCATTTCTATAAACAAACAAACAAACACAGAAGACACATAAGTCAAATGTTAACCAACATCATGCCTGGTCTTAAGACAATGAAAACCTTTAACCTGGCTAAAGACGCAGAGGGTTCAGACCACAGATTTGATCTCTGAGCTGACATCTTCAAATATAATGTTCAAAGGTATATTGAAGTGATGTTATTTCCCAGTCCCAGGGCCTGCACAACTGAGTAACTGTGTTCAACAGTTTGTTTTTAAGCACAGAGAGATTCCCAAACAAGTCTTTTTACTCTCTAGGAATTTACTAAAACTTACAACCTCCTTATGAACCTGTAATATGAAAGGTACAATTGCCTATGAAGAAGATACCAAAACCATTATCATTTGATTAAATCTACAGGAGAGAAGAAATCTGTGTTAACTATATGCATAGGACAGAAGGGACAAATAAGTTTTATTTCATCTACTGCTCTCATTTTCAGTTCTTTTTATATCTTGCTAGTCTATTTTTTCCTTTTTGAAAATTCTTGGCTTTTCATTCCAAATTAAAAATAATTGCAGTTCTCCCCCAACATGTACATACACCCCCATCTACTTCATAATCATGTCTATTAAAATCCATCTCTGTTGCTATGTGACTTCTGTAAAACTCTGCTTTGCTTCTTTGTGGTATTCAACTTGCACATTGCAAAATCGAATTTTCAGAAAAAAAAAAATTGGTATTTAATGAGAAATCTGAGACCAGTTCAAATCAAATTAGTCCACAACAATGTGGTGGTTTGGGTTGGGGTTTTTTGTTTGTTTGTTTGTTTGTTTGTTTGTTTTTCCATTTTAGTACGGTTTGTATCGGTGTGGACCTTTAAAGGTTATCTAGTCCATCCCCCCTGCAATGAACAGGGATATCTTTCACTACATTAGGCTGCTCAAAGTCCAGTCCAAACTGGCCTTGTGTTTTTCTTGGAATAGTGCCTCTACCACCTTACTGAGCAACTTGTTCCATTTTTTCATCACCCTCATTGTAAACCTATTACCCCTTGTCCTATCACAACAGGTCCTTCCAAGAAAGTTTGTTCCCATCTTTCTTATACGCACCCTTTGTACACTGGAAGGCTGTAATAAGGTGTCCCCACATCTTCTCCAGGTTGAACACCCTGCATCTCCCCCTGCCTTTCCTCATAGGAGATGTGTCCCATCCTTGTGATAGTTTTGTGGCCATTCTCTGGACCCACAACAAACTGGTCTATGTCTTTCCTGTGATGAGGACTCTACATCTAGACAAAGTATTCCATGCAGAGTGGAGTACAGAACCACCTCTCTCCGACTGCTGGTCATGCTTCTTTTGATGTAGCCCATGATGCAATCTGCTTTCTGAGCTGTGAGTGCACATTGACAGCTCTTATTCATTTTCTCACCCACCAAAACCCTTAAGTCCTTCCCCACTGGGATGCTTTCAGTCCACCCAGCCAGCACCCAAACTGTATCAGTATTTGGGACTGCCCTTCTCAAGTGCAGGTATTTGTTCTTGGCTTTGGTGAAATTCACGAGGTTCACATGAGCCCATCTCTCAAGCCTGTCAATCTCCTTCAGGATGTCATCTTCGAACTTGCTGAGGGTGTACTCAATATCACATTCCACATCCCTAAAAATGATCTTGAATAATACTGGTTGCAATACGGACCCTTTAGGAACATGACTTGTTATTGGTCTCCCTCTGGATGTTCTTGTCATCACAGCTGTTTGAGTGTAATTGTCCAGCCAATTCCTTATACACCAAGTGGTCTACTCATCAAATCCATTTCTCTCCACTTCAGGGACAAGGACAATGTACAGGACAATATGAAATGCTTTACCTAAGTCCAGGTAGATGGCATCAGTCACCAACCACCAAGTTTATCAGACGTGATTAGCCCTTAGTGAAGCCATGCTGGCTGTCACAAATCACTTCTTTGTTTTCCATGTGCTTTAGCATAGTTTCCAGGAGGATCTGTTCTGTGGTCTTGCCAGGCAAAGAGGTGAAACTGACCGGCCTGTAACTCCCTGGGTCTTCCTTTTTTAAAAATGGGGGTTATGTTTCCCCTTTTCCAGTCAGTGGGAACTTACACTAGACTGCCACAATTTCTCAAATATGATGGAGAGTAGTTTAGCAACTTCAGCTACCAGTTCCCTTGGGACTCTTGATTGCATCTCACCAGGTCCCATGGACTTGTGCACCTTCAGGTTCCTTAGATGGACTTGACCCTGATTTTATCCTACAGTTCTTTTTTAGAAGGATTTCTTCATCGATCTGTTCTGAATGCTCCATGTTTGACAGAGCAGATAGTGGCTAAGGCAGATGTTGAAGCAGGTCTGCTGAGACATTATGGAATAAAATGTAGAGGATGAGAGGCCTTGAGGAGACAACATGAAAGAGTGGCACATTTGAGGCCTTTAGAGGGGACTTACGATATCTTTGTAGAATGGTGACAGAGCCATGACACAGCTCTCTGTAAAACCAGGAGTTAATTGAACATCACACTCACTATTGCTGATGGATCTTGTAAAATTAGTGAATACCTGCAATTCATGTTATTGCAATATTACCAAGAAGCTGTCTTTCCCCTAACTAATAAATTGCAGTTTCTTTTGCCATGCTCTGCTGCCTTACCCATAACTTTTCAACAGAAAATATATTTAGGTTAAGTACAGACATTGTTTTTAATATTGATGACTGAGCATGCACATGCAGCAAAACTGTTCATTTTTTGGGACCAATTCAGAAATCTGAACTTGTAGTAAAAATGCATTTGAGTCACCAAAGCCATTCAGTTACAAGTTTCTTCTTATATAAGCTAATGAACATTTCTTATTAAATGTTTTCGTATTTAGTTTTGGTGGTATTGAAACTGGAACATCACTGACTTGATGTCTGGGGAAAATCATGTAATTTTACTGATAAAAGGAGATTTCTTATGATTACAGAATGACTTTTAATAAGATGAATGGTTCCTCTTTTGAATACATTATACTTAAAGTATTCTACGTGACCTCAATAAGTGCAAAAAACTGATTTTTTGTACATTTACTTCAGTGTTTCACCTTGGAAGGAAGGGAGAACCTGAAAACATGAATGTCATCTTGGAGTAAAGCATATTTGAATGCTCAGTGTTATGAAACAGTTTGTATTTTTTCCATGTGTTCACTGATTAGATTAAAGTCAATCTTTCTATTATATGAATGGTTCCCTTGATGACGCTACTGTAAGTTTCAATTTTATTAACAATGTCTGTCTTGATAATAACTCCATAGCTTAAACCTGGGGGATTAATAACAACAAGCATTTCAAATATTGCCTACCTTATCAGTAATTGTAGTAGCAACTTCTATTTTTCTGTTTTTTTTTTTTTCTTTTTAATCTATAACTAGCCCTGAAGTTGCTTCCCCAATATGACCAAATAGATTGAGGTGTGCATAAGCTCTGAATGACCTTTCTATGCAGTTTTACAAATATTTTCAGAATGCTTTCCAAACATTCTTAGAGTTGATATGCATTGGCAACACTTCAGATCTGTTTAAACGTTACGTTTGTGAAACGATGATAGAAAGTACAGTAGAATTTAAATGAAGTAGCATATTTCTGTTACTATATTTTTAAAAACAGCAACAAAATAATCAGAACCTAGCCTCCTCCCCTTCCCCTTCCCCTTCCCCTTCCCCTTCCCCTTCCCCTTCCCCTTCCCCTTCCCCTTCCGCTTTTCGCAATGCTATAATATATGATGAATATTCACAAAAAATATATATACGTATTTTGAAAATACTCTAAGATGTCTGAAGCATAAAAAAGAGACATTGCTGTAGTGCATACTTTTAGCTAAATGCATTATTATCCTTTAGAAACTACCCAGGGAACATTTGTGAGTGTTCTGTCAGGACAGATTGAAATACAGGATTGGTTAGATTTGCCTTTCAAGACTTCATTCTAACTATTATAATAAGAAGTACAAATCACAAAGCATTTAATTGTATCTGTTTTATTTGCATACAGAGTCTGGACCTTAAGCATGTTACCTTAATGTATTCCTTTGAGGCACATTAATCAATGCAAAATTAAAGTTAATTATGGTCATTAAATATTCTCAAAGTAAAAGGTGACTAAAGAAGTGCTTAGTTCTAGCATGAGCCAAAAAATAACAAGGGAACTTACCAACATCTTCATTTGTTTGGTATTAATATAGTACCTTCCTAAGGCTTCTGCTGAAATCTGCACTTTAAATGAAATGCAGAATTTGCCTTTCATTGCCTTGTGTGTGGCATCAGAGCTAAATGAGAGACATGGTTGTATCTGCACTGTCACTGTTGGTCTCTATCTTTAACACGGCTCTTATTCAATTTGTGCAACTCTCGCCCCATAAAACATTAAATAGCTACATTGTGAAGCTTCATGTGTCCTTTGGTTTAATCTTCACCTAGTTTCAGCTGAATCAAGCATTAAGGAGATGGTCATGTACTGATGATGCTTTGCACTGATCTTGCTATTACAGTGACCAGGCTCTCAGCCATCCTCATTGAAGCCCTTCCTTGATGTCAGTTCTGTGTCATAAATTTGTAGCTACAAAAAAACCTCCACTTAACTTTTCTCTGAGTAGATCTGTCTCTGCTGCTCCCTCCTCCTCCAATACTGAGAGAAACACTTACAAATCTGCACTGCAACACGCACTAAAACAGGGATCAATTTGGTAAGCACCAACATGGAAACAAATAGGCCCTTTATAGCTATTAATAAAGGAGGATAATTGCTGGCATTAGTCACGGCATTTAATTTCACCAAAGTAGTAGTCGGTCAGTTTGCTTTCCTCAAGGTGATGATTTTCCGCGAGGCATTTGCAAGCTCTATGGCTCATGTTTTATAAATAGGCAAACCTTGCTTTCAAAAGATAAATAAATAAACAAATCCACCACTCCCCATCAAGTAGCCCCCTCCCCTTCTGCAACAACATACTGAAAACACTTCTGGTTTACAACAAAAGATATACATATAAATAGAAAATTAGAAAATAACAGTGTCTAGCAATTTGAAAGATCTACCACAAGCCTGTGACTGATGAAACGTGCTTTTCTTCTTCTAAGCAGCATATGGGGTTTTTTTTATATTTTTCTTGTAAAAAAATAGTTTGTTAATCTGCTCAGAACACAGTGATAATTGCAGGATAGCATAAAAATGAAGCATGAAAATCTAATGAGATAAATGAAAAACAGCTTGATGAGCCAGTAGCCCATATTGTATGTTAGGATGATAGAAAGACATTTACCTCTGTTCTCAGTTAAGTTCCTTGCTGTCATTGTAAATCTAATTCTCAGAATCACAAGGTTGGAAGAGGCCTTTGAAGATCATCAAGTCTAACCATTCCTGTCCTACGCTAAACCATATCCCTAAGTACCTCATCTACCCGTTTTTAAAACACATCCAGGAAAGGTGACTCAACCCCCTCCCTGGGCAGCCTGTTCCAGGCCCCAACAGCTCTTTCAGTAAAAAATTTTTTTATAATATCTAATCTAAACCTGCTCTGGCACAGCTTCTTGCCATTTCCCCTTGTCCTATCACCTGTCACCTGCCTGAAGAGACCATCTCCCACCTCTCTACAACCTCCTGTCAGGTAGTTGTAAGCAATGATAAGGTGTCCCCTCAGCCTCCTCTTCTACATAATAAACATCCCCAGCTCCCTCAGCCATTCCTCATACGATTTGCCCTCCAGCCCCTTCACCAGTCTGGTTGCTCTTCTCTGGACTAGTTCAAGGATCTCAATGTCCTTCTTATGGTGGGGACCCCAGAAGTGGACACAGGTGCTGCCTCACCAATGCCGAGTACAGGGGCACAATCACTTCCCCAGACCTACTGACCACACTATTTTTGATACAAGCCAGGATGCCATTGGTCTTCCTGGTTGCCTGGGCACACTGCTGGCTCGTATTCAACCTGCAGTCAACCAACACTCCCAGGTCCTTCTCTGCCTGACAGCTCTCCAGCCAGTCTCCCCCAAGCCTGTAGCGCTGCATGGGGTTGTTATGTCCCATGTGCAGCACTCTACACTTGGCCTTGTTAAACCTCATCCTGTTGGTCTCAGCCCAGTTTAGTGTTGTCTGAAAACTTACTGAGGGAGCATTCAATCCCTTCATCGAGGTCATTGATAAAGATGTTGAACAAAACTGGACCCAGGACTGAGATCTGGGGGATGAGACTTGTGACCGGCCACTAGCTCCATTCACCACCACCCTTGGGCCCATCCAGCCAGCCAGTTTTTAACCCAGCTGAGGGTCCACCTCTTCAGGCCAGTGGCAGCCAGTTTCTCGATCAGAATGCTGTGACAAACCATGTCAAAGGCTTCACTGAAGTCCAGGTAGACCACATCCACAGCCTTCCCCTTGCCAATTAAGTGGGTCACCTTGTCATAGAAGGTGATCAGGTTAGTTTGACAGGATCTACCTTTTGTAAACTAGGCCTGATTCCCTGGCAATCACGCATGTGCTGCATGATAGCTCCCAAGATGATCCTTTCCATGACCTTCCCTGCGACGGGTATGTTTTGGCCTTTTTTTCTTTTGAGACTGACTTGGTGGATTGGAGTGAAAGAAAGAAGTGGAGAAAAAATTGTGTCAGAAAAAAAGAAGGGGGGGGGGGGAATGGTCTTGGATTTAAGTGAGTAGGAGGAGATTAAAAATACCATAACTTCTGCGCATCTTTTTTTTTTTTAAATTTTCTATATCAAGCACCCACACTGATCAAAAAAACCCAAGTACAATATCTCTTAATCTTCTAAATCAAAGATTCAAAGATATTGAAAATAAATATATCACATGCTGCATTTATCTGGAAGATTTGCACAGCAGTATCAGATCAGGCACATCAGAAGGTTATACCAACATTCAGGGCAAGGTCTCAAACGGTCACAAAAAGACATGTAACTGTCACAAACATTGATATTCTACTCTTAGGGCCTCTGACTTAAATTGTCTTCAGTCTATCCGATAAAGGAAACAGATACTGGTTTAGGTTTTCCTGCTGCTATAGTAATCAATGGGACCATTATTAATTACCGTATAATATTTGCTTTGGTTTTCCAAAAGAAATGGTTCTATGTAGGCTTCATTCAAGTCTGGTCAGGATCAAACAATGCTTGCTTTCATTGAGACTTTTAGGGAAAAAAAGGACAACAAGGTCAAATATGACTTCAGGTCAATGTTAATTTAGACTATTCAGCTTACATATACACTACTGTCAATTCAGGAGGTATTGGCAGCTCAGAATATTAAGAAAAAATTTGTACATTTCAGATTTTTGTCTTGGCAAGATAAATGCTATAGTACTACTAGCAAAATTACCATGTGGTTGAGTTGATTAAAATGACTCTCACTTAAAGAGAAATCTGAAAGATTATAAATTTGAACAATGATTTCTTTGACCACTGAATCCAGTCCTAAAGGTTTGGTTTAGAATATATAAAAGATACAAGTAGTTTAATTCATTTTTACAATACAATGATTTTTGTGAAAAAAGTTATTGAAGGACAAATTCAGGCTACCTTGTGTGAAAATAACCCTTTTCCCAACAATAGAATACAAAACCTAACTGGAATTTCTATAAATTTGTGGGTTTGTGAGAATTCCATCAGAGAATACCATTAGAGAAGGTATGAGAATTTGGAATGCAATGCAATGTATTTATATTAAAAATTCCCAATATGTGTCAATTTTATATGGAAGAAACTCCCTTTATATCAGGAAGCACTTGATGTTCTATTTGTGAATAAAACATTTCAATTATGTAAAAAAGTGCCATACATCTTCACTGTTTACCTTGAATAATATGTTATTTGAGGTGACATGCAAAATCGTAAGTACTTTGTGGAAAACCTATTCCATTTGTTTGTTGGTTAAAGATAAATTTATTGGTCTGAATATTACCAATAGGAGCTCCTTCAAATATTTTGTTTATGAGCAGTTTTTGATAGGTAATAGATGTTTACCTTATTACAGTAATTGGAAAGATTTTATACCATGAGAAAACCATTATCATCACTTCTGTAGTTTTGTGCAGCATGTAAGACAATGCTGGAGTCATAGTTTTTCATGATTTGGCTGGCATATGATCACCAAACAGGAAACAAATAGATAAAGTGACTCCAGAGGAGGGCCACGAAAGTGATCAGAGGGCTGAAGCACCTCTTCTGTGAAACAGGCTGAGAGAGTTGGGCTTGTTCAGCCTGGAGAAGAGAAAGCTTCGAGGAGATCTAATTATGGCCTACCATTACTTAAAGGGGACCTTCTGGAAAGTGGGAGAGGCACTGTTCACCAGGGAATGTAGTAATTGGACAAGGGGCAATGGCTTCAAGCTGTAAGAGGGCAGGTTTAGGTTAGGTGTTAGGAAGAAATTTTTTCCTATGAGGGCAGTGAGGCCCTGGCACAGGTTGCACAGAAAAGTTGTGGTTGCCCCCTCTCTGGCAGTGTTCAAGGCCAGGTTGGACGGGGCTTTTGGCAGCCTGATCTAGTGGAGGGTGTCCCTGCCCATCGCAAGGATTTGGAACTAGATAATCTTTGAGGTCCTTTCCAAGATGATCTTTGAGGTCCTTTCCAAGCATTCTGTGACTCTGTAATTCTACCTGAATATTAGGAATTATCACAATTGCACTGTTACAGGTTATACACTGTTCCAATTGTATTGAGAGTGTTGCTGAATTACTCTGTAAGATCCCTACACAAAATTAGGCACAGTTTATTTTTATAGTATTATTTGTTTTCAGCTCTGATAGAGTGAGCAGATCTTCTACAACTCCCTAGGACATCCCTCTAAGAGCTCTAGCAATAAATTCCATAGAAAAAAAGGCCCTGGTGTTGGATTTTAACTGCAGTCCCTATTCAGGGTGTCTGAGGCAGTGCATCCTACCTGGGAAATAAGCGAGTCCAGCTGTTGACTTAGCTTTCAAAACAAATTAGTTGCGGGGGGAAAGTGGTTATGTTGCTGTAGAGCTAAATTTAAGATTGCTGAGTGATGTGGAAATTAGGAGTTTAGTAAAAGAGAAACATATTAGGCATTGTGATGTATTTGAGGATTTTTGTACCTTAGAAGTAAGAGCAATATCCGTATCAACAGGTTTATATCTTCTACAGAAATAGTAATAAGAGTAATAAGAGGATCTTAAATACTCCTGAAACAGAGACATTGGTCTATATGAAGCTCTTTTCAGCCAGGTGCAATGCCTTAAATCTAAACAAATAACTAGAAAATGGAAACGTTACCAAGCAATGAAGAAAGTTCCCTCTAGATAAGTCTAAGCTAATACCAGCTGTTTCTAGTGAAGTTGTTTTGTGTTGAAACTTAGCTTTTCCTGTCCTGTCTAGCTTTTGGTGTTTGGAGCATGACTTTGGGTCTTTTAACACAGTGACCGCATGGGTGCCGTTATATATAGATGTTTCCTGCACTACTGTCCCTCTCCTTTGCTTCTTATTAGTTCTGGAGTATTTTGGACACACTGCAAAGCATGTAACAGCAGCAAGATAAAAGTTCTGAACTTTTGCTCAAGAAGTGATATTATTTGTTGCAAAGGGCAGGCATATATGGATTTATCCTTTCTGTCAGGGAAGGTTATAGCCATTGAATCACTGCTTTCTCCTAGTGAATCCTGTAAAGACACCCTTTACGAGCATCTCCCATGAGGGTCTCTATATTTTAGGTATCTTCCTTGCACATGAAATTCTTGTCTTACTCTGAACAGACTATTACCCTCCCTCTCCCTCATTTAAATACACAAAACTCACTTTTAACCTGGTATTAATCACAGGTGGGTTGATATATTGTATACCTTATATTTGTATGTTTATTTTAATATATTCTACATGAGAAAGATCATCCCTCAAGTCAAATGCCTGGGAGAGATTTAAATAATATAGACCTACAGTTGGATGTCCCCTTTTGCTCTCAGGCATAAAGTGTTCCTTCTCTCTGTATTTTGTATTTGTACAAGGGTACCTGACCCAAATCAGAGCAATGCCAGAGCACCCCCAGACCAAGGATCTCAGAAGTACTTATGACTGACAGTCTGGTTACTGTCATTCTGCGGCAGCATGTGAGCACTGCTGCCATGCTACCTTGTAGCACCAGTGTTCCTTCTGGGATCCTCCAGCTGCCCTCTACAAGGGACCCCTGTTCTTCGAAACTGGGCATGGAGACAGCCTAAGGATCTAGGGAACAGACAGATGTGTCGAAACATCCAGCACAAGTTTGGGAATAGCTGCAACCTAACAGAAAGTATGACCAAGAGTTACCTCAGAGATCATGTATTGCTGGTGATGTTTTAGGAAGCACTTAGCACAGCTTGCTGTAATATTTTACTATGGTGTTAGACATAAAACATTAAGTAAACTTCTTATATTTCAAAGAAAACACAATGCCTACACATGTCAAGAAAGTTACAGTCACAATTCAGGCTACAATAACTAATATTCACTATTACTAACATAAATTAACAGAAAATAGGAATATTTCAGATAAATCTTCATGTTGACAATTTTTTTTGAAACTTCACTGATGAAGTAAGAAATGTCAATGCTTAATGACTTCAGTGTATAGTAGCTTAATACAAAACACAACTGAATATTCACTGTCTTGGATATTTTCACCTCATCCCTCTTATCTAACAGATAAACAAGTAATATCCTCAGTCAATGAAGATGTCTGTTTGTAGCTTTCATGTAAATTATGAATTCCAATATGGAGTAATGAGCTACAGAGGGAAAAATTCGATCGTTAAAACTAGGCAAAGTTATTTAACTTGACCTGCAGATGGAGAAACAGTTGAATGTATTGAGAGAAATTAGAAGTCTGTTTGAAATGTGCTATAAACCATTCACAACTATTTTTCATGCAAAAAGGGCTGGAAAAAATGCAATAGAGTTAAAATAAATGTTTTAAAATACTATTCATAATTTAAACAGAGAAAACCATAAATGGCAGAAATAAGTACAACATTTAGTACATCTTTTTCAATAGACATAGGTACGAAATTAAAACGTGGATATTTGGGTTTGTTTTCCCCTTATTTTGTGTTTATAGCTGATTACCACATTTGATTTCTTATGATATATCAGCACTGGATGTAATGAAACAGTTTAGTGGTAGGAAACTATAATTCAGTGGTGCCTCCTTTTGGTATATTACTGTTTCTGTTTTCTATGTACACTTCAATGGATCCTAAAATAAAGACTTCTGTGATTTAACCAATGTATGGCATAATATTTGAATTCCAGGTAGCAGTTCATGGAAGAAACTGTCTGGTTTTATACTCTTATAGGTTAAACAACTTGTAATAGAACTAAAACATGTCATTTACAAAAAATATCTATTTATTATTTTAATACTTTAAATTTATGAACTTTATTTTATATATTACATATTTTGATACTTTTATATATATTATGATATAAATACTTTAAATTATGAACTTTCACAGAACTTGATTCAATATTTTTACAATTAACCAAAAAAGTCAAATACTGATGTCTTCCAACTTTTTCTTTCTTAGTTGAAGTTTTATCAATCAAAAGGTAGTTATTCCTTTGCCTGATTGAAGTCTTGCCTATTGATGTATGTCTTGTCCCACTATCGATACCTCAAATTGTAATAAAATTCCCTTTTAACCTTCTATTAAAATGACATCATTCTAATCTTTAACCATTATTGTAGTTCCTCCTCAAACCTTCCACTGCATTTCAGGATCCTTTAGAAGGGTATAATGAAATTACATTTCAGTAAGCATGTTACTGAAATGACTTCTGTATTCACATTCATTACTGCAATCTGCAAAATACAGGATAAGTGGGACCCCATATTTAGTTGCCTACAGAGATTTGTAACTACCTTTCATTAGCATAAGTTTTCAAACTAAGAAAATTTAAGTGTATATTCTACATTCCCTGTCTGTATCTGTAAGGCCCTGCATTTGTGTGAGTTAAAGCTTAGCCTTCAGTCACTCAAGGCAGATCTGTATCCCTGTTCTACTCCTCATCACTGCTTTTATGTCTTGAAGATTTTGTGTGAAAGCAACACATATCCAAGTAAAACTGGCATATCTACAGTAAAAATAAAGACCTCAGCTGAATAAGAATGCAGTTATCAAATGTAACTTCTAACTTCTATATAAAATCTAAGAGTGTTTCCTTGTAATCTCAGCATAGATAGCATGGGAAAATTTTATGTCAGAACAAAGTAAAATTCTATTTTCATTTGACTTCTGTGTCACACCTCTGAAATCAGAGTGTTTCTTGGTAACCTTAAACGTCTATATATGTTATGATAACACGTCTATGTAGTTTCAAACAATCAAACACTATTAGAAATATTAATGTGTTGTGTTTCTTGGTATAGTGAATGCCAGATACTTTTGAAATCACACATTAATTTCAAAAGCTGTCTCATACAATGGGGAAACAATGGAAGTCATTCTGTGTTTGTATGACATACATTTCAGATATTCTAGTATTGCTTTATAATTTAAAACAATAAATCTAATTTTTACCCATCTCCCAATTGTAATCCTTATTTAAACACCATTCTTAAAATGTCAGTCGAAAGAGGAAAAAATATATCAGAGGGTAAGTAACTAATTATTAGTCTCTGTCAGCAGAAAGGAGCTGATGTGAATCTATTGGCTCCATTAGTCTTCTGATAAATAAGAACGTGGAAAAGAACAGAGGTATCTAACCCATGTTGATCTCATACCCATTGGGGAATATGCTAAGATGCATCAATGATGACCAGAATATAATTAAGCAAAAGCATGAATAATAGAGGAAAATAAAAGTTAAGACTGATGATAACAGACAAGGGATATTTCTCATGAAAAGAACAGCATGAATTTAAATCTCTAAATGTAGTATCTTTTTAGTAACAAGTCATCCTTGGAGGTTTGGGAGTGTATAGTATGTACAAGCACCCCTGTCATTCAGGAGACATTATTGTTATATATAGTATAGGTACAGCAGAAAAAATACTGATTTAGGTATTTTCATTCTTAAGGGGATTCTGGAGGCACTGCGGTTTAAGTGCTTTTCTTCAGCCTATATTGAGTGTCTGTGCTTTTAATCAAGTAATAAAATTGTTAATAATTATAGTCTAGGATCTGATCTATATTATCCTCTTCATAATAGCTACGCACCTATGTCCTGAACAGTGACCTAAAATGTGGATACCTTGTGCTCCAGGGACCTCTTGAACTGACATAGACTGATTTGTTAAACCCAAGAGCTAACTTGTTATGAGCAATCTTGAGTTTGCACCTTATTAGTACATCTTTTGCATCTGTACTACTAACCAGATGAGCAAGCAGGAATCATGGGTCCAGGCAGAGTATTCTAGTTGATAAGGCTCAAAGTAAGCACAAATGAGATTTCTGGCTAGCCTCCCAGAAGAAGCATATATTTTGCACATATATTTTCCATTGTATTTTAGAAAAGAAGTTCTGGGTTGAACAGCCCCTATTCTTAGAGTTCTGTGTATCCTACCTAATGTCGCTACACCAGGCCTGTGGTGAAATGGTTTAGCCTCAGAAACATGATGTGTGTTTTTATTTAAAAACAAGTGATAGATCAATAGATTTTTAGATAAAGATAATGGGAACCTCTTTAACAGAGTTCAGATCAAAAGGAGCCCAGGATGATACCATGCTTTATACACAAGACAAAAGTGAGACCTACCCTGACACATGGTACTAGATTAATATGGCAAGAGTGATCAACTGAAATCTAGTATCTGACCACCTAAAACTGGGTTACAAAAAGTCAGATGAAGTCAAGTAGCAAGAACAGATTATCCAAGAGTGTGTGAGAGCCCAGACTAAATGCACAAAGTGCTTTCAGACTAACTATTGTAGCAGGTAATAATGATGTTTGCAAAATTGTGCAGTTTGGGAATAGCTCATTCTTTGCACAGAAAGGAACAGTTGCAGTTATTCTATTTAGCTTTCAGTAAAGTGACACATGAAATTGGAGATGTTGTTTAATAAAAGTACCAAAAAATTGTGAACAACTGAATAAAAAGCTCATAACTTAGAAAAAGAAAGCACTAAATTTAAGGACATTTACTTATAAATTTCACAGGTGATTTTATCCGATGATTTTATTTTGGAGAAAAATTTGCAAGTGTACTGAACTGAAGAAGTATATCCTTATAGTTGGAAAAAGTAAATTGAAATTGCATATGCATTCAGAGAAAGGCCTCTGTAATAATGAGGAGAAAGAAACTGCCTGAACTTTGCTCTTGGAATCCACCAAAGTGAAAGCTTAGATGTGCTGCTGACATGTAGTATATCCAAAGTACATGACAAACAAATATCAACAATAGGTCAATATTTAAAATGTTTAAAAGAAAAAGTGGTCAAAGAACAAAAATTTATAGATCAATCTACTTATATGGATTTAGAAGACCATTGCTAATTATTGCTAATGGAAAGTTGAAGAATCAATCAAAGACGTGAAGAAAAGGCCTAAGCAGTTTGAAGTAAGATATGGATAATTCAATGCAGAAAATTATTTTAGTGTTGCTTAAGAAAGTAGCATGCTGGTTTAATGATTCAGATGGATTCTTCAAGATTTCTTGCAAGTAGATGCTATTATTTTTAGCAGAAGAGCAAACATTTTCCTATGGGTGTCCCAGTTCAGCTATAAAGTTCAAAGGAGTCTGATTTTTAAAAAAATGCAAGAAAAGAGTCCTTCTTGTGCTGAAGACTTGAGCACAGAGTTTTAGGGCTGTTAGAAGATTCAGAAAATATTGGTTATGTCTTTAAATATAAAGCATTTCTCCTGTCAGTCTGTTATTACCTCATACAGAGTAAATGTAATGCACTACATTTGGTTTCAGAGGCTAAATGTGCTTCAGCAGTGTTTATTTAAAGGAGAATTTTTTTTAAATCTGTGTCACTTGTTCACCAGAATTGAGCCTGTTATTTGAACACAATGCAGAGTATGGATCACTGAACTTGTTTTTTAATGAAATTCAAGTCCATTGCACATAGCTAATCAGAATCATTTAGAGAAAATGTAATGGAAAAGATTTTCAAGTGTGATTAACATACTTCTGCTTTAAGATGCATACAGTCTGCTATACAGCTATGGGTCTCATACAATGTCACTTGATGATGATATTCCTTCCAGATGAACATACACACCCTAACACTTTTGGTACACTGGTCTCCTGAAGGCTTAATTTGTAGAAAGAATTTCTTGTGAGTGCTACCATACAAATCAAAATCTTAAAAAATACTGTTTAACTGGACTACATAATGAAGAAAAATTGCAGGTAATTTTAAAATATCTTGATATAACCAAATGAGGCTTCCTTGCCACACATTCAGTTGAAGTGAAAGATCTCAAGGTTTCTTTTCTGCTTCATTTATTTCTCATTTTCTTTCTTCATAAGGAAAAAAATATAGAAAAAGAGCATACTTCATAGATCCCAGCATAGATACTGTAAAGTACATAAGAGAGACACTCAAGGGCAGGTCATTTGCCAAACATCACCTTTTGCAAAACTAACAGTATTTAATCTTTTCTGAACGTATGATGTTAATTTGAACCCAAACTTCCCTCTCAAACTTGTTCAAACAGAACCTTCTAATCAAAAAGATAGCAAGAAGAGTCACAGGGCTTTTAGGGCTGTGACAGAAAATGTAGATAGGTAATGAGAAATGAAAATGAATTAATTTTAAGAGTGGGACAATTAATATTCACAGCAGAAAGAACTCTTCCATTTTTCTGAGAGAAAGACAATATAAGTTCCTGGCATTTATCTCTTCATTTGAATTTAATGACAATGCAGTTGGTTTAAACCTTTCTGGAGGACATATGTTAGGCATAATTGGTATCCTGAGTCCTAGAATTTAAATTCAGTTCACCACACAATCTTTGAGAAAACTTCATTTTCCTGTAAGACCGTAGCCAGAATATTTGAGTGTAGCTGAACACAAGAGAGCAAATTTCCTGCAAGTGAAAAATAACCTTGAGAATACATGGAGTACAATTAATAAACTATCAGACTGCAGTGCATGTCTGTGTGTGCTGTAGAATAAGCCCAACTACAAACACATTCTTTTGAAATGCAAAGTCCTAAAATGAAGTAGGTTGTCCAAAATATTGATACAGTATAAAAAGCTTCCTTTTGACATTTGGGCAAATCTGGTATCATCCAGATAGTCTTTTTGACATTTAGGTGAGACTGGTCTCATACATTCTATACTGGTATTCTCTTTAGCAAATCCAGAATATTAATAAAAAAATACTTGGAGTGTAAAAAAAAATAAAATCTTTGAATAGGGTCACTAAATGATGTGAGCATTCAAAGGAAAACATTTACGTTATGAAAATAATCTAGCATTTGGGGATTTGCTAGGTTTATTGTTTGCTTAAATACATAGAAAATTATGGTCATCCATTTTAAATCCTTCTATTCCAATCCTTCTATTTTACTGCGCCCTTCTCAACTCACAGAGATAAACACTTCTGGTTTTGAAAACCTGATGTAATATCAGGAGGAGTTACAAACTCTTTCTTCACTCATTTTCCAAAATATGAGTATCTCATAAATGCTTTACTAGGTTAAAGTAATAATAATATAGATCATAATAAATACGTTTTCTTTTCACTGAAGTATTAATCATGTTTCTACCCCATTGTCAATGAGAAGTGTTTCATCATGGCTAGATCAGGATTTAAGAAAATTCATTGCATTTAATGAGTGTAAATTACACTAGTAGATGCTTCTTGAACTCAGGTGGTCTTGGTGCTGTGACCACTTCCATGGGGAGCCTGTTCCAGTGTCTAATCACCTTCACAGTAAAGAACCTGTTTCTAATGTCCAACTTAAACCTTCCCTGTCACATCTTCATATTGTTCCCTCGGGTTCTATACTAGTCACCAAAGAGAGGAGATTGGCACCTGCCCCTTTGCTTCCCCTCATCAGGCAGCCATAGTCCTCAATGAGGTCCCCCCTCAGCCTCCTCTTCTCCAGGCAGAACAAACCAAGGGACTTCAGCGTCTCCTCGTAAATCTTCCCCTACAGATCTTCACCATCCTCATTGCCCTCCTCCGGACACTCTCCAGTGTTTTTGTGTTCCTCTTGTACTGTGGCACTCAAAACTGCACCTCTCAAGGTGAGGCCACACTAGCACAGTGTAGAGCAGGACAATCCCCTCCCTGGACTGGCTGGCAATGGCGTGCTTGATGCACTCCAGGATATGATTGGCCCTTCTGGCATCCTGGGCACACTGCTGGCTCATGTTAAACTTGCTGTCTACCAAGACCCCCAAATCCTTCCTTTCCCCTTATTTTCATGAATTTTAAAACTTTCTTTTTCCAAAATTTCTTGGAAAAATATAATTAAAAGATAATATGAAATATTTATGAATAATTTTGATTCCACAAAGCATTATTATTTCCTCATTAAGAATAATCATCATATTATTTTTCTTACTTTTTCATGTCATATATAATATTTATTGTGAAAATTACTAAAGCTGATCAAGAATTTTGTAATGATCAAAAATTTCATAATCTTGTGTAAGTTGACATGAATGTCATAGTAAGAGCAACATTGTGAGGTCTGGTTCCTGCTACAGATCAAACCATACAGTTTTATCTTCTTGCTAGAGCAATTACTTGTTTTGGTAAAGTTATTTACTTCTCTACTTGATAGAAAATGAACTCCAGTAGGCACATCATAGCTCCAAAGATGAAATGAACTTTCCAAAATTGGAGCCCATATTTTTTAACATTTTCTCACTCTATTTTGATTTGTTTGTATACTGATCAGACACTCATCCTACAAGCACTAATTACTTGAACAATGATTGCCTCCTTGCCACTTCTCCTTACTTTAGAAATGCTATTGAAATTAGTTCTGAGGTGTTATCATTTAACCCTAGTACCCAACACAGACCTACAGAGTTGCTTGCTCACTTCCCTACAATGAGATGGGGAGAGAACTAGAAGTGTAAATGAAAACTTCTGGGTTGAGATAAAGCCAGTTTAATAGGTAAAGCAAAAGCTGCACTTGCAAGCAAAGCAAACCAAGGAAATAATTTACCACTCCCCCATGGGCTGGCAGGTGTTCAGCCATCCCCAGGAAAGTAGGGCTCCATCATGCTTAATGGTGACTTGGGAAAACAAAGACCATCATCCCAGTGTCCTCCCCTTCCTTCTTCCTTCCCCCGATTTACACATGGGGCGTAATGTCATATTGAATGGGATATCCCTTGGGTCTGTTGGGATCAGGTGTCCCAGCTGTGTCCCCTCCCAACTTCTTGTGCACCCCCAGCCTCCTCACTGTTGGGGTGGTGTGAGGAGAAGCAAAGGCCTTGGCTCTGTGTAAGCACTGCTCAGCTATAATGAAAACATCCCTTTGTTAAGAACACTCTTTTCAGCAACAATCCTAAACAGAGCCCTGTACCAGCTACTACAAAGAAATTAACTCTTTCCCAGACAAAAACAATGCACAAAGTAACATAACAGTATCTGCACTGGATAACAAGCACTGGCATAGATGCACTTCCAATGGAATCAATTAGGCCACATTTTTGTACAGGGACTAAAAATTTAATGTTTTAGTGAGAGAGCACAAAGTGATAGGTACAGTCTTTCAATTAGAAGTTTTGCCAGCATGAAAAAGTCTTTGGAAATGCAAAAGGAATCAAAGACCTGTTCTTTTCTAAGTTTAAAAAGACAAATTGCAAGCAATGTTTTTTTCTCTAATAATAAATTTTTTATAATTCTATAACAGGACATAATTTTCTAAGAAATATATTCAATATTTTCAGAAACTACTGGAAATTAGCTTCCCATTCCTGGTACATTTGTTAGTATAAATATCTGACAACCAGCTGCCACTTCAGGGTTAATAAATCTGAGAGCATGTTTGTAAGTATATTTTAGTTAAATATTTAATGTACTTGCTTGTAAGAAATTTAGAGTAGGTTACTCACATTCCCATTTATTTAATGAGGAAATGTGCACCCATATTTCAGAAGATAAGGGTATTTTTAAAGACAAGATACACATTTCCAACTGATGTTATGTGGGAATTATATGAGAATTGATGCTCTTGTCACTTAAAACCAGGAGGGCTTTATAGTATCTATAATAAAACACCTAAATATAAAATATGGAGACAAGCAATATAAATTTTAATAGGAAGATAAAAGACAGAACAAAATGAGGGTAAACTGCTTTGTAAATAGATACCGAAAGGTACAGATTTTGAAGCTGTGTAGTGGTGGAGCTTCCACCATATTTTTTTCTATTATGCATGTAGTGTAGTTTTGCTCATTTACTGTTGAAGTTTTCACTTCAAAATACCCATTTCCTTGATTTAATTCATTATAGCTAACAAAGTGACCGTAAGAGGAGCAATTAGAGTTATTAAACACTTTTCCAGCTGCTCATGTAAAACTATTATTTTTTGAGATATGGACGTTCTTTTATGTAAGAGAGCGAGTTATTAAAAAGCAAATGACCCCTCTTCTAGAATTTCTGTAAATCTAAATCTAATACAATTATCATATTGGATACTTAACAACAGATACTAGTTAATTGTGTAATATTTTTATTCAATATAGCACATAAACTCACATGTAAAATGATACTCATTCTCAAGTTCAACTGGTTTGGGTAGAGCAAAGCAGAAGTTTAAAGTTACTCATGCAGTAGAAATCCTAAATCCTAATAAGAACTGTTTTCCAAGTTGAGTCCTTCTAATCTCTTTCCAGTGTTAGTGTGATTTCTCTTACAATTTCTCTCTGTATTTATTAAATTAAGCTATATGTAGATTGATAATAATAATGCCTCAATCTGATGATATTCTTAAGTTTTTTGAGACCCATTCATTTTTTCAGTCTTAAACAGAATTTTCTTGCATACCCAGAAATATGAAAGGTGATGAGTTTAATATGATATGAAGGGCTATCAAAAGCTTTTTGTAATTTATTGCATGGATCTGTGAGAGACACAAGCTTTGTCAAACTGTCTTTATTTGGATTGTAAGTAGCCCTTCTCTTTTAAGAGGTAGCAGAAACAAATATGTTAATGAGCCTTATTTATTAAGTCAAAATAAGTGGCAGAAATTAGCGATTCATTTTCTTAAATACAAAGATAAAGCATGTATTTTATTTTAAGCCTAAGATTATGCCACATATCATGAGAAAAATCAAAACACATTCTATGTGTATTAGAGCAGGTGATTCACTGTCCGATAGTCTACTTTGAAATAAGACTTCTTCTGAAAGATATGAATAGTTTCAAAAGGTTTTTCATTATACTTTTTTGCAATAAGCACTGCATATAGGCATGCACATACACATGTACTTTCAGTGTATATCTGACATATAAAATGTACATAATATGTAAAATTAAATTATTTTATATTAATATAGATGTTGATTTAATATGGATCACATAAGTAGAAATTATATGTAATAATATGCATATACAATTGTTGAAAGTATTAGCCAGTTGTGATGGATGTGGCTGAGAGGGAGTTGCTTGTCCCCAAAACAGCCCTCACAGCACTGTGCTGTTTGTCCATAGCCAGTGAGGTGTTGGTGACACACCGGTGTTGTGGCTACTGCTGTGCAGTGCCAGCACACACCAAGGCTGGTCTGTCCAACACCACCCTACAGCAGTGGGCTGTGGGTGGGCAAGGCCCTGGGGGGTCACACAGCCAGGACAGCTGACTCAAACAGACCAAAGGGATATTGTAGGCCATATGACATCTGCTCAGTAACAAGCAGTTGAGAGATAAGGGGAGGAAGTGGGGGGCATTTGTTATCAAAATTGTCTTCATGAGCAACCACTACACGTACTGAAGACCTGCTTTTGGGGAAGTGGCTAGATATCGCCTGCCAATAATAAGAAGAGATTAAATATTTTGGTTTTTCTTTGTTTACATGTGTGGACTTCAGCTTTTGTTTTATTAAACTACCTTTATCTTGACCCATGAGTTTGGAGCTTTTTTTCCACCTTATTTTTCTCCCCTCCATGCCCTGCTGAGGATGGGAGTGATAGAGCAATTTGGTGGGCACCTGCTGTCCCGCCAAGGTTAAACCACCATACTAGTGTAAAATGTCTGACAATGTAAGTGATGTACATAAGTCAACTTCTGACACTATCTAGAGATAGCAAAGCAAACAAGAGAGTGACGAACAACATGGATTTTATTTTGCTTAAAATAAGTCCTTATTTAGGATATTAAATCAGAAAAAATCCTTATTTGCAATAGGAGATACCCAAACTACAGGCAAACTTTATTAGCATTTCTAGAAGGATTCATAGACCAGAAATGTTGAAGATTATTATTTATTATCTTTTGTATCTTGAAAGTTGTTGAAAACTGACCTTGGGTGCAGCATCACATAGAAAGGAAGCCATCCTGACCTTGCAAATCTTGTGCCAAATTTTCCAGAGGGCAATTAGAAAGTGACTGAGGTATATCAGTTAATGTCTTTGATTTATCCCAGTGAAGAAAGGTTGATACCAGTTGGTATAGATAGCACCTGTTCCATTGTATTGTTAAAATTACATAAAGTGTCAGTCCTTTGTATCCATCGCAGATTTACTCCAACTACTAAGCACCACATAGCTACTTGCTCCTCTCCCCAAGTGGGATGGGGGACAGAATCAGAAAAATAAAAGTGAGAAAACTTCTGGGTTGATATTTCAGTTTAATAGGTAAAGCAAAAGCTGTGCATTCAAAGCAAAACAAGTAGTCTACTAACTTCCCATGGGCAGGAAAGTGTTCAGCCATCTCCAGGAAAGAGATGTGTAATGGTGACTTGAGAAGTCAAACATCATCACTCAAAATGTCCTCCCCTTCCTCCTTCTTTCCCCCACTTTTATTGCTTAGTGTGGCATATGTTGTGGGATATTCCTTCTGTCAGCTGGGGTCACCTGTCCGAGCTGTATCCCCTCCCAATTCCTTATGCACCCCCAGCTTGCTCACCAGTGGGGTCGGGGGAGAGGCAGAAAAGGCCTTGGTTCTGTGTAAGCACTGCTCAGTGTCCCAGTTTTGGCAGCAAAATCAGTTCATTTTCTTTCTAGCAACTGGTATAGTGCTGTGTTTTGGATTTAGGATGAGAATCATGTTGATAACTCATTAATGTTTTAGGTGTTTCCAAGCAGTACTTCTCATCCTGCCCTGCTAATGAAAGGGCTGGGTGCACTCAGGATATTGCGAGGGGACACAGCTGGGACAGGTAGCACCAATTGACCCAAGGGATATTCTATATGATATGATGTCATACTGTCTGTATAACTGGAGTAGCAGCAGCATCTTCTTCTCTTACCTATTAATCTATCTTACATCATGATTAGGTCTCATAGTATCCAACACATCCTCCTTCACCACCATTGTCGCCCTTCTCAACTTTTGGTATAATACATAGATTTTGTCCCCTTAAGTCTATGGACCACCAGTGTGAAATGTTCATAATTGTCCACAAATGTACAGAAAGTGTCCACTGAGTTCATTTAGTCCAAGGTTAAAAAGATTTAAAGGTATATCCACTGCAATCCCTACCCCTGGTGTTTTAGGACCAGACCGTTGGTTTTAACATAGGGATGAACTCCTCCTCTTGCCCCTTCTGTTGCATGGATTTATCCACAGATTGCAGTCCTTCAGGGTTGTACCTGCTCCGAGTGGAGCTTTATTTATTATTATTGAGTCAGTTTCCCAAGGAGTATACCTGCCATTGTACACACTTATCCACAGGTACAATCACTTCAAGGTGCACCTGTTCCATCGTGACCTTATCCATAGACACAATGTCATCAGAGATACATTCACTCTGGCGTGGCCTTACCTAGAGCCACAGTCCCTTCAAAAGTAAAACTCTTCCAACACAGCCTTCCTCATGGATGCAGTCCCTCCAGGGGTGTACCTGCTCTGCTGTAGGTTAATCCACAGCTGCATGCTTTTGGGTGCTCCATCATGACCTCATCAACAGTCACTTATTCTGAAAGGTTTGGCCATTTCCTTTTTCGTCCAAGTCCAGTTCTGGTGGTAGTGACTGGTGATTTTAAAGCTATCAGTTGTTTTGTTACTTTTTCCAGGAAACAGGGGTGTGGACACAATCTGGACAGGGATCGCCCACAAAAATTTTAGGTAGCAGCTGATGACTTAGATTTATTTGATATTTCACTCCAGTTTGAACCAAGTCTTTGAACAGTTCTTCTGCCCCTTCTGAACATGCTGCTGCCATTGATTCTCCTTGCCCCATGTTGTTCAGAGACAGGGTATTGTTTTTCCCAAGGCTGCATGCTGCCTATAAAGCTTATGCAGTGTTTTGATTCTCTTCTGTATAGAATACCAGCTTTGAACATCTTGTACAAATAAACCCTAGTTATTGATTCATGTTGAACTTCACAGCCTGGATACTTATTTAGTTTTATTCCACAACTTACCTGGTAGTAAGAAATGGCCTTGGGCCAGAATTTTGCTGGGCTCAAATATTTCCAGGTGTGCACAGGTCCTTCATCAAGTAGATCTAAGGAAAAATTTGTTTCCATAAAACATGGGATTTTCCAGTCAGGATTAAATTCAGCAACTGAATGATTATAAAATTGTCCTGGTTTCGGTCAGGATGGAGTTAACTTCTTTTGTAGCAGCGGATGGAATGCTGTGTTTGAGAGTTAAAATGGGAGCAGTGCTGATAACACCCTGATGGTTTTAGTTGTGGTCAAGCAGTCAAGGACATTCTCAGCTCTTCGTATTTCTCTATTAATGAGAAAGGAGGGGACAAAGCCAGGACAGGTGACCCAAACTGGCCAAAGAGAGTATTCCATGCCAGTTACGTCATGCTCAGTATAAAGGGGGGCTGATGGGAGGAGGAGCAGGGGCGGCTCTGGGACGCGCGGTCCTTGTGGGACGGTCGGGTTCCGGGACGGCTCTGGGTGGCACGGCCTGAGTTGTGGGTTCGGTGAGAAACTGCATTGTGTATCAACAGTTTCATGTATTTTTTGCTCGAAAGTCCTGTTGGCATTGTTATATTTTATCTTTCTGTTATCTTAGTAAACTATCCTTATCCCAACCCACGGGCTTTTGGTTTCTTGGTTTTGGGGGTGTTATTTGCCCCTTCCTTTTCCCTTCCCTTGCCTCACACTCCCCCCCCCCCCCCGCCCCCCATCCCCCTTCTCCTCCTACACTTTTCCTTCAAAGAGCGGGCAGCTGCGTGGGTTTTGGCTCTCAGCAGGGGTAAAACCATGACAAAAATCTAGCTAGATTTCGCAGGTTATGTTTTCCATCAAGGTTTTTACCTAGTTTGGGAGGACCTTGAGCTAGGTCTTTTGTCACCTGAGACAGGGAAGCCTGTGTGTGATGTTGGACTCCCATACACTATGTCTTAATAGCTCTCTTTTGAATACAGAGTCCTCTGTTTCTAGGCCTTGATCTAGGAAATCCTCCAGATAGCAGAGTGTTTGCACTGCTGCTTGGTGCCACTATTGCAGCCTCTATAGGCTTGTGGAGCAATCGGCCATGTTCTAAGGTGGCAATGTATTCCACAACATTTCCTTCTCCTCAAATCAGGGACTGAAGACGCCACCACAACAAACTTTGTTCCTGATAAGAATTTATAAATGAAGTTATTGTGCATGGACAAATTTATTGATACTTGATCTGGGTACATAGGATCCTAATCTCTAATGTTATCTCTAATGGTCTCAAATAATAATCTGTTATCACCAAATCCTTCCAAGAATTGCACTCCAGCAGGAGGTATGGGAGATTGGGTCAACTGTTCTGCTGCAGTAGCTCTTTTTTCTAAAGCTTTCCTAACCACATAAAAATTTTGAAGATGATCCATAAGGTTTGTTGTAATAATAATATGTTTAGTTTGAGAATCATTTTGTAAATAAGGTTGCAATGATTCATTAGCAAATTCAATCAGCTCATGTATATCTAGCAAGTGAAGAATATTTTGTGAAGCTTGTGTAACAACTGTATCCAATAGAAAAGAATCATTACAATGCTAAACATCAATACAAAGTACAGAATATAGCAACAGCAAGAATATTGTAAATATACCTTATATCTGAGCTCTTTCAGAAGAGGAGTGTAGTCTTAAGAACTGCATAGTCTCCTAGGCAGTTGCAAGGACGTCAGGAGAAGGATGTAACAAACTACAGCCTGATCAAGGAAGTTTATGCCTGGTCACGCTACCAGCAGGATTACATTTTGAGGGACCCAGTACAGGGTAACACAACCCAATATTTGTTTTGCATACATATCAAAGAACCATGGCAGTGATGAAAGCCTTTCATGACAGATAAAGGCAGAATCTGTGAGGATTGATCTTAGCTTGATAATTAATACAGTGGTAAGCAAAGTCAACCATTTCTGAATGTGAATAAATCATTCCTTTCGAAGTGGAAGTGAGCACACCTGCTGATGACTGAGTATGGCTTCAATTTCCAACGTGGCATCAGTTGTCAAGCAAGGAATTGGGTAATGATCCTTAATCATTAAAAGCCAACCTGCATGCATAGTGATTTTGTACAACAGAATTTTTTACCCCTGAGAGAAAATAAAGTTCCTTTTTTTTGGGAAAGAGCAACATACATCAGTTAGCACCAATTAGTCTTGTGTGTATCTGCTGCAGCATTGGCTTATCCAAAGACATATATGCTTCAAGATATAACTTCTGAGGTATACCTGCTGTGGCACAGACATAACCACAGCCACAGCCACAGATGCTTAGAGATGTATCCGCATGATATGAGCTTATCCATAACTAAAGAAGACGTAGGGTGTTCTACTCCCTTTGACTCCAGCTCACACTGAAGTTCGAGCCTGACCAGTAGAGCAGCACAGAAACAACCATGGCCTGGCCATCTGCCAGCCCAGGCACATGCCCATTACCGTTATCAGAATGATCCGAAGCCCAGCAGAGTGATCAGCAGCGCAGTGCTACGATGAGCAGTGAAAGCAAAAAGCAGCTACTAACAAGCACTAGACCCTACTATACAGTAAGGCAAATAAGCCCTGTGGCAAGTGTAGGAGCCTGCCAATATTGCTGCTAAACAGCAACAACAGCTATAAATTTGATCTAGCACATTCCAATCAATCCTGTTATTATCTCAAACCCTTTGAGTCTCAAGATGGGTGCCAAAAAGGGTTGTTGTGGTTTAATCCCAGCTGCAAACTATGCACAACACATCTGCTTGCTCACTGTCCCCCAGTGAAATGGGGTACAGAATCGGAAAAGTAAAAGTTAAAAACTCATGGGTTGAGATAAAGACAGTGTAATAAGCAAAGGAAGATCTGAACTTGCAAGCAAAGCAAACCAAGGAAATCATTTACCACTCCCCATGGGCAGGCAGGTGTTCAGCCATTCCCAGGAAAGCAGGGCTCCATCATACCTAATGGTGACTTGGGAAGACAAATGTCATCACCCCAATGTCCCCTCCTTCCTTCTTCTACACCCATCTTTTACTGCTGAGTATGATGTCATATGTCAGGGGGGCTGAAACTGGATAACCTTTGAGGTCTCTTTCAACCCAAACCATTCTATAATTCTATAGTATGGGATATCCCTTGGGTCTGTTGGGGTCAGCTGTCCCAGCTGTGTCCCCTCCCAAATCTTTGTACACCCACAGCATCCTCACTGGTGGGGTAGTGTGAGAAGCAGAAAAGGGCTTGGCTCTGTGTAAGACTTTTTTCAGCAGTAATGAAATCACCTCTGTGTTATTAATACTGTTTTTAGCAACAATCTAAACCAGAGCCTCATACTAGCAACTACTAAGGATATCAACTCTTTCACAGCCAAAGCTAATATATTGTCCTAAACTTATTCTGAAATACTTCCTTTGATCAGCTCCTAGTAATATGGAAAGACCTCATCCTGTACTTCAGATAGTCATGGTTGCTCTTGCATAATCATTCAATATAAATCATTCATAATTTAAAAAAAACCCTAACCACAAAATAAACCAGGTTCTTGCAATTAATTTTAGTCTTAATTAATCTTTTAACCTTAAAGACAACCTTGCCAAACATTAAAAATTAACTTTTCTTAATTCATCAATTCTTTATTGAGTAGCTTCCCATTCATACAATAGAACCCCACTTTACACTAAAGTATAAAGCAAAAATATAATTCTAATAGAGTGTATAGTGGCACATTGTCACAATTGTGATTAACCAGTCATGCCTCAGAGACAAGCAGATGAGAAAATTAAATTTATTTAGATATCTGTCAATCTAATGGATTTTCAATAAATAAATAGTTTTTGATGAATTGCAAATATTGCAGCCTGAAGGAATATGGATTATTTAAGAATAGTGTAGTTGCACAAAATATTGAATAGAAAGCATCACAGATTTAAATTTGCTAACATTTACATTTCTGAGATAAATTTATATATGAAGTGGGAATACCGGTGACATCTTCTCACAACAGGCTTTATAAAAAAGCCAGATCTTTCAGCATTTTCATTAATTTTTTTGCTTGATGTTAATATCCAAAATGGAGTTCAGAGAGGAACTACACAGCTGAAATTAGCTTGCTGTGCTCATTGGACCCAGTATGCTTTCACTGAATGCAATTATTCTTCAGTGTTCATTTACCTAAGTGGTTGAGCTTGCCTAGAGCAAAGAAGAAAGCAAGAAAGGAAGGAATGCAAGGCTGGACCTCAAGTAATCACTCAAACTGATTTTAAAAATAGTAGTCAAAATTACTGTTCTTCAGTGAGTAGAAGAGCTAAGACTCTAAATGAAAACTTTTAAAGAAGGGGAAAAAAGCTTCATCAAAATGCACTGAAAACTATTCCTAAATGTATGAACCCATTTTTGACAGTGAATGTTTTGGACAGTGTTTGTTTTCTAGATATCAAGTTAGTTAAACCCACTGAAAAAGAAAGAATAATAATTTTTCTATCCAGTGAAAGTTTTCTGACAGAACTATTGCCCTCATTTCGTTTGGGATAGAGTTAATTTTCTGTCTAGGAGTGGGTGGAATGCTGTGTTTGGGAGCTAGGATGAGAGCAGTGCTGATAACACACTGGTGGTTTAGTTGTTGCAGGGACTTTTCAGTTGTTCATATTGCCCTGCTAACGAGGAGGCAGGGGGCACTGTGGGAGCTGGAAGGGGACACAGCCGGGACAGGTGACCCAAAGTGGCCAAAGAGTGCATTCCATGCCAATTACATCATGCTCAGCATAGTGGTGCTTGTAGTGGGGGGAGAGGAAACAGTTCCAGGATGTGTAGTTTGGGGATGGTCTAGTTTGGGGACAGCTCTCAGCTGTACAGCCCGAGTTGTACAGTTTGATGAGACACTGCATTGTGTATCATTAGCTTCATGTATTTTGCTACAAAATCCTGTTATTGTTATTTCTCTTTCTCCACTATCCTAGTAAACTATCCTTATTCCAGTCCATAAGGTTTGCATTTTGGGGTTTTTTTGTTTCCCCTCTCCCTCTTCTATCCCTCCCCAGAGAGAGTGGCTGTGTGGTGCTCAGCTCCTGGCTAGGGACAAAAACCACAAGTGTTAAAGTTACTGCTGATAAAGTGCATTGAAGCCAAATGACTATGACTGTTATTATTCACAACAATAATAATAATAATAATAACAACAACAACAATAACAACCCATAAACATACTTTCTGCTAGTACAGGAATACTGACAGTATTAACTTCATGTCTTTTAAATCTAATGCAGAGAAAAATGTAACTTACATATTCTTCAATGTTTGTTTTTCCCTGCACAGAGTTGTCCTTTTTCCTACTAGCAATGAGAAAGCATTTTTGTCTTCCAAAAGCATGTTTGCACATTTTATGTGCCAGATTCATGCCTCTGCTCATGTTAAGATATGATGACTGACTTAGGCTTTATATAACTATTTACATGTAATAGGAAAGCTTCTTGGAGAGACATATGAAAAACTTTTAAATTTAATTAGCCTAAAAATAAATAAGAAGATAGTTCTTACTTTCTATCTGGCACTTTTCTAGTCTAATATGCATTATTCTTAGCACTACCTACCTGCTCTGAACTTCCACGAACACACAAAATATAGTAAAGTTTTGGGTGATGGATTTAGTTTTGTTCAAATAAATCTTTTCATGTATGTGTATATATATATATATATATATGTATTTCCAATTTGGATCCAAAGTCAGAATATCACCATTTCTTACAAACCCACACTCTTCCATAAATCTACTAGAAACTAAATGTTGATAATGGTTAATTTCATCGTTATATTGAAATACAAGCTTGAAATCCAGGATAAATATAACTGAAACAATTTATTAGAGCATTTTCCCATGGAAAATGTAGCTGAACTCAGAACATTCACTGAAAATGTTTAGATTTGAGAAAAATGAGAGTTTTTTTAAGGAAAATACATTTAATCAACAATTTGAATTTTTTTTAAGCAAGAATGGAAATCTCATACCTATCTTCTTGGGTTGCGCATTACGTGATTTTTCAAGTTAAAAAACTACTTCTGAGGAAAGAAAGCAAAGGTGAAGAGAGAGGTTCATTGACACAATTAGTTTTGTGCTGTTACCTTGTTTGCTTCTGTGATGTAGCAAACGTGTTTGCACAAGGTGCTGCAATACGGGGAAGAAGCCTTCGCACAAGACAGATTAGTTTGTGAATACCTGTTTCCTCTGGCATCCTTGGGCTTTCCTGTTTCATGCATGATGTGCAGGTTTTCTGCTTATTCAGTATAATAACCTCAGGCATGCTTTGAAAATGCAGAAGCTGTGCCGCTTAGTCAAATTTAAGAAGCCTCAAACTGTGAGTATTCTGGCCTTCTGTGGGCTGCCATAATTTGCATCCTCAAATCCTCTCCTCAGCTAACAATTTTTCTGACTAATATTCATTAATACAGCAGTTATTTTTCTCCTCTTTTCTGTAGCAGAATAAAGGTCCCTTTGTTTGCTTGCACAGAAGGAACCCTCTCTCTTCTGCCTGAGCATTTAACAAATGACCATTCTTTCATCTGCACTGCTCAGTTTCTAGTTATTGATACACAAACCACAGCGCATCCGTTTTGCAGCTTTCCACCTGAGCTTTCCACATTTCCTTTTCTCTCTTTGTCTCTTGGAATTAAACCAATCTCAGTGTGGAAATAAATGTGTGAGGACTTGTTCATTCTTTCTTTCTTTGTGTTGATGAGGCATGCAGAAAACAGACTTAAGAGCGGTCTAGAAAAGAAGAACACTGATTTTAAGTCTTTGGTCACCCTCATTCAGCGTGATAAACCTTGGACAAAATCATTTGCAATGATATGTGAAGAGATGATACAATCATGCACTCTAAACTAGTTCCCTTTCCTTCCTCATACCCTTTTCTTTTAAAGGAGAAAAGGTGCTGCCAAAAATCCCTAGTCACAAAATCCTAAAGAGTGTTTCGCTCTTCTTCACCTACAAAAGAAAACCAACAGGGTTTTAGGTCTTTAGGCCTCTAGCTGGATGATTCCAGCTCAGCTTCCTCCTGGGGCTTCCATTGAGAGTTCCCCCACCCAACTCACAGTCCAGGACCTCATGTCTACCCCTTGGGACCATAAATCCCTGCCTCAGTGAGGGCACAGCAGGAACAGTCTCCAGACCTGTCCTGATGCTTTTTAGATCCTCCTGGACTGACCATGGAGTCAGCTGCTGCCTGGTGCTCACCTATGGCCCCCTGGGTGCCAGTGCTGCCTGGACAACACTGGAGACACCCGGGGCTCCTGATCCCTGACCCTCAGGGGCTGCCCCTTTTAAGGGACAGAACCATACACCCCCCCACACACACACACCTTCTCTCTAAATAGGCCTTAACAATTGCCAACAGCACTGTACCTCTCTCTTTCTTCACCATACTCCCCTCCCTTTCTTCTCTCTCACAACAAAGTGAATTCGACCGAATTCTAGCTATTAGAAACAGGTATCTGGAAGAATGTAGCCCAAGTCCTCTGCTATGCGCCCAGGCCCAGAGTCAACTAAAGGACAAAGTGTCTGAGGCTCAGATGCTCTTGAGGGGACTCAGACCCTATGGAACTTTTGAGGACCCTCTGGACGCCACACTGAACGTGCATCCCACCACCAGGTGGAAGGTGTGGCTATGCCAAGGGCTTACTGACTATTTAATGAGACAACACTGTAAAAAAGGAACATCCCCCCACCAGACATGAAGAGCTATGAGGAGGAACGTTCCCCGTCTATCTGGTTGTGGACTGTGACACCCCTGTGGCTCTTGTCACTCCCTGACAATTAGTTTGCTGTGACTTCTCTTCTCTCCCCTTTTCTTTTTTTTCCCCTGCAAAAAACTCCATTAAGATTTCTTTGGCCAATTCATAAATCACATGTAATCAAAGATTCCAAACAGCTGTATTCACAATATTTTTTTTTCAATTTGCCTCAATATGGTAGTTACAGAAGGGGATTCAAATACTTTCTAAGAACCACTGATGAGTACAACAGAAGTTTTCCAAAAGCTATAAAATACATGGGACAGGTAATTAAATTAATATTTGTTTGGACCCTGTCTCTTCTGCCTTGAGCCATACACCCCATGCCTCCAATGGAGGCTGATGTCCTTCCGATAGAAAGGGTTGTATAATCATGAAATAATTCCTGAATCACTGTAGTATTCAATTTAGCACATGAAGGCAAAAAATCCCCGATTTTCACCTTAGTGTAATACATCAGGTAAAAAACAGATGGTTAAGATCTTCTGTAAGTACCCTTACAGCGTGCATGAGTAAAAGCAAAAACATCTTCAGTCATTAAGTTTTAATTCACAACTCTCAGTGAATCAGAGCCCTGGAAGAGAATTATACTAAATAAATATATCTAGGATGAATAATTGCAATATATATATGTTAGAACTGTTTGCATAGTTAAAGGTGAAGTGCATACATCACCTGATGTTTTTATCATACCAGTCTTGCTATATATTATTAAACTGTCCATTGAAAATCAAACACGTTTTCTTTATTAATAACCTGCCCAGCCTTTTAGGGGGTTTATAGAATGTAACTTCTCTTTTTATTGTGTTTGACAATGACTGAAATGCTTTCTAATGGTATTAATGATACTGTGTGTGTTTCATGTGTGCATCTATGCATAAAAAGAGGAAAGTTTATGTATAAATTTATGTGTGTGAAAGACTTCTATCTTGTATAACTATAGATAAATCCACAGGTCTTCAATTCCACGGAAAAAAAAAAAAAAAGAAAACCAAAAGAATAAAATGGGAGGGAGGGTCGGGGAGGGTCAGGTCTGGGGACTCTTTAATTTTGCCACAATTCATAAATAGAATAGGAGCTACTGAGCTGGAGTTTTAATTCCTCTCAGATCATTTCTCTTACAAGTATAGGATTTTTTGTTAAGTGTAAAGACATTCTGAAGGGGAGAAGAGATTAACAGTTTGCATGACAAGAATGAAAAAGAGAGGATGGGCAAAGGGTAAAAAAATCCTGAAACTCAAAGGTAAAAAAGTTCAGACAACGATGCTACCATAAATTTATTTATTTATTAATAAATATAAAACCAGTTCATGACTGTTTTTTATTTACACTACAAAACTAAATGTCCCCAGGGCTGTTCCCTGGCATTGCTGTTGTCTCAGGTTCATATTATTCAGTTGCTGCTTCTCCAAGTGGGGTGTGCACATACAAACTGCCCACTTGGAATTGGTCCTGGACTGTGCTGCTGACAGCATCATGACCTGGAATTGTGGGGGGAGAGTAATAACTTTCTCTGCAGTAAATTATATCAGGGATCATTCTTAATATTTTTTTTTGAAGTAGTAGGCTGGCAATAAGTTCTAGTTCCTGGAAACATTCCCCAATACTCATTAATTTGCTAGTGTAGAAGAACCTGTGATACTTTCTGTTCACAAGAACTATTGTATCTCTGTGGAGGAAGTTTTATCTTCCTTTTAAATGGAACCTTCATGCAATGTGTTACTTCTTGTAGCATACAATATCAATTTCAGTTTAGAATAAAACACATTATTGTTTTTCTAATAATAGGCCATACAGGATAGGGGGAAAATGTACAACCGTGTATGAAAAAGTATTTTGAGACTGAATAAAGTACTGCAAGATTCTGAAAACTTTCACATAATGAACAAGACCTAATTCTTTTATTCAACAAGTATTGCGACTATATTAATGGAGCCATTTTAGTATATGACACTATTCAAAGTGAATACAAGATGAAGATTTGTCTGATGAGAAATACATTTCAGGCAAATAATATTTGGAGAAAAAAATCAAAGAGAGTAGAAGTATGTATGATTTTGAAATTAAATTGATAAAATTTCAGCCAGACTTTTGTATGTATATATTGGATAGTTTGCACCTTCTGCAAGTTTGCAGATGATAAAAAAATAGGATTATTGATGCACCACATGATTGTGTTAGCATTCAGAAGAACCTTGACAGGCTGGAAAAATGTGCCAGGAGGAACCTCATGAAGTTCAACAAAGGCAAATGCCAATTCCTGCAACTGGGAAGGAATAAACCCAGGCACCCCTACATGCTGCCTAAAGAGCATTAAGGACCTGGGGGACCTGGTTGATACCATGTTAACCATGAGTCATCACTACACCCTTGCAATGATGAAGTCAACCGCTTATTGTGCTACATTAAGCAGTGTTATTGGCATGATCCTTGCTGTCTCCTGAGCCCTGGTGAGACACATGTGGTTTCAACATTAGCTCCTCAGAACAAGATAGACAGGGACATGGCAGAGTAAGTCAGTGAATAGCAGGGAAGATGATCGTAACAAGATACATATTACCTTTCTGATTAAACTTCCCTTCTGTTCCATTTAGTTAAAGACATAATTTGCTATTCAAAATTGTTTGGTTGTTTTTTTTCCCCCTACAAATTTATTAAAAAATTTTATGCTTTTATATGTGTGTGCGTATATATAATTTACATAATCTCCTGGAACATATAGAATACATTCAACACAATGTTTTTGATACAGTATGACTTTTAGTATGGTAATCATCATCAAGATACTTTTTCCACAGCAAAAACAAGATTGAAAATAAATTTCTCAGCCTGTTACATAATTGCACTTAAAAATTTCACAAAGTGTCCATAACTAATAAAACCCTCTCCACTATTCCACTGTAAACCTAATAATAAGAGAATCAGAGGTTAAGTATCCTTCTGTACACCTACATGAAACTGGAAAGAACATCCATTATCCAGGAGGCCAGTGTGATATAATATACTCCTAAACACAGCAAGAAAAAGAATCATTTCATTGGTTATTGTAAATGATATCTTAAAAAAACATGCTTTCAGTTCTACAGGTAATATGTTATCAGACTTCCTCAGGTCTCTAGGTGAAGGCTGTAGTGAACATTTCTGGTCAGAGAGATTCAGCCTGTAGTAACGAAAGTCTATGGCAGCAACTGAATACAGATAGTAACTTCAGGGCCTATGCAAACGGGACATTTATTGAACTTGACATATCTAATAACAGGAAACCTTGACTGTGGTTGTTGACCTTACAGTTATTGAAATCCTTAACAAAATAGGCTTTCCTTTGGCAGTTCTTATTTTATATCTATCATCTTAAATACAAATTATTGAAGCAGATAAAACCAGCAAGGAGTCTTATTAAAGAGGCTAGATGAATGAAGTCAAGAGAGCATAGGGAAAAAGTAATGTCTTCTGCATTAGGGTTTGTCTACAAGAGACTAAGAGCACAAAAAGAATATTAACTTACAATGCACAAAGTACTTTGTACACCCTCCACATGTATACACTTGTGGTGCATCCTAAGGCAGAGAAAGCTTCCTGTTCTTTCTAACTCTGTAATTTATTCTCTATTCAATTACAGGTTGTTTTATATCTTTAGGCATCTCCCCAGCACCACCATATTTGAAAAAAAAAGATTTAAAAACCCCAAACCTGTGGAGATCAGGATGCTCCAGAACATGTCTTCATATTCTACCATTCTATTAAATGCTTTTTCTCATTGTGATAGTAGCCCATGGTTGAATAATGTAATCCACAGATCCCTTCAAATTCATCATAATTTTGTGACTCTCTTCAAACACTACTCTTGCAAACATTGACCATAGCTTAGATATATCCATTTTTTTGCTTCAGTTCCTTTGACTGAAATCTACAAGACTGGATCTTCAGGTGTTACCCACACCATAACTCTTGCTTTAGTACTTTCTTTCAACTCAATTCTACTACATACAAAAATATAGGTATGTTGTATCTCTGTTAATATTTGCCCTTACAAGTAAGTGTATAAGTGGATTCCAGAGCAGGCCATCCTCTTGCCAGCTACTGTCCATCAGATTTTCCTATGATGCTTAATTCAGATTGGGAGAACCAGGAATAAAAAATTAATAAAGCAACCATGTTTTCTTCTCTGCAGTCCAAGTCTGGTTTCATTCTCTTTTGTGTTTTTTCATTTTCTGTGGCATTAGGGAATCCTCTGCATGCTTAGCAGAGCTTTGGCATTTCAAATAACAGTTATAACTTTGTAGCTATTAGAAATAGAGAGAAGGGGTGACAACCAGAATAATTTCTTCTTTTCCAGGGATTTTGGCACAGTCAGTAACATTACCATAGTACTTCAGTTCTTACCTCTAGTTTTGAAACAACAGCTAGAAACTTCCCCTAATACTGACAGAGCAAATACTAGCTGGACTCGAGTCCAGGCCTGTTGCTGACCAAGGCCGAGCCCATCAGTGATGGTCACAGTGCCTCTGGAAATCATATTTAAGAGGGAAAAAAAATGCAAACAGACACTATTTTTCCACCAGAGAAAGGAGTGAGAAGATGTAAGAAACTCTGCAGACAGCAAGATCAGTGAAGAAGGGGGGAGAAGGCGTTTCAGGCATTGGAGGGAGAGATTCCCCTGCAGCACAGCCTGTGCACACGGCCATGGTGAAACAAGATTTTCCCCTGCAGCCAGTGGAAGATGATGGAGAGCAGAGATCCCACATGCAGCCTGTGGAGGAACCCATGCTGGACTGGGTGGAGGCATATGTAGGATGCTGTGACCTGCATTGGAGCAAGCTCCTGGCAGGACCAGCAGCCTGTGGAGAGACTGGCCCCTGTCAGATCAGGGTTTCCTGGAGGAACGTGGACTCCGTGGAGGATGAGGCTGGAGCAGTCTGGGCCTGAGAGACTCAGAGACATTCTATGATTTATGACTGCGCCCCATAGCAGTGACCCACACTGGGGCAGCTGGGGAAGAGCTGAGGCCCAGTAGGAAAGGACTCACTTTGGAGAAGTTCATGGAGGACTGTCTGCCGTGTGTGGGTGGAACGCCACGCTGGAGCAGGGGAAGGGTATGAGCTAAGAAGGAAAACAACTCATGAGTAACTGACCAAAAAATCCCCATTCCCCCAGTCCCTGACATTCCCTGTGCCACAGTGCATGGAAGAAGGGAGTGAAATCATTCACTAAAGTGATGTCTGCTAAGACGGGAGGGCTAAGGGGAGGTACTTTAAAACCTGGCCGCGCTTCTCATTACCTGACTCAGGTGTCACAGCATGTGCAGTGCAGTGTAATAAATTAGAGTTTATTTCCTTTATTCTATGCTGAGTCTGGTTTGCCTGTGACGCTGATTACGGAATGATTTCTCCCTGCCTTTATAACGAATCCTAAGTCTTTCATTATTTACATTTTCCCCTGTCCAGCTGCAAAGGAGATTGATGGAACAGCTTTGGTGGCTGTCTGGCCTCCAGCCAGGGTCAAACCACCATTATCTTGCAATAGGGGGAAGGAGAATATTGTCTTATGTAATGAGAAAACCCCAAAACTAAGTGTTTTTTAAAAGAAAAAATACTGAGAATGCTATGTAGTTCATCAAAGGTCTTAATAATGTTGCTAGAAGCAACATGGTTTTGTTAGCATTGTTAGCATTTGTTAGTGTTTCTTTTTAAGAACTGCTCTCTCCATTTCATATGGTATATATCACATTGATGAGAAAAGAAGCTAGACTCACACTGAGTTCTTTGGAATTTCTACCCCATGGGTTATCAGTGTGTGTTGTGACTCAGCACGTGATATATTATATTACAGGTGCAGTGGGAAGGATTCGGTTTCACTATAAAAGTATTGTCATACCAGGAGCTTGCAGACACAGTTTATACTTGTATTACTTGAAAACAACAAATGCTACTACTTTGGGTGAAGTATTGAACAGAGCCTGGAAAATGAAGCTAATCATAACTAGAAATACCTGCTTCTTGGCTTAAGGAATATTTTAGTCCAATGTGGTAAATTCTTTTTTTAATTTCTTGCCTAACTGTGAAATAATTAGGTCCTATTAGTCTTTCTTGCATATTTTCTTCTTCTTTTTTGTTTATACTGTATGCCTTCCCACTATTTTATTCCTTCAGAATTTTGTTTTTCTTATAACAACATAGCAAATGGAAATGATTTTGGCATTATTGCAGTCAGAGAGCATTAGTTTGTTCTTTGTTACAAGGTTGCAGGATATTCGTTGAGTCCAGTGCCTAGGATGTTGTTCCTTCATGGGATACTGTAAAAATGCAAGTAATAAATTCATTGTTACACACACAAAAACACAGATAAACACGATTTAATTAAACAGAAAGATGTCTGTTTCATGTTGATAATTGAAAATAGACTACTATTTTCCATATTAACTCCACTTAACAGCAGGCTCCAAAGCACATATGAGATTATGCTATAGGATATATATTAGGAGATTTCAAGACCATCACAATAATGGTAGCATTTCTTTTAATCAAGCTGATACAAGAAAACAGGACAGGGATTCACATTATCATTCTGAAAGAAGCTGCTATACTGATGACACATCTATAATTCTCCAGAAGAGAGATAATGCAAACATAAACTTCAAAGACTCTCTTATAAAAACAATTTTGCATCTTTGTGATACATTCACTGAGATAAGCTATGGAAACCTTGTGGTTTTGATTTTTGTTTTTTTAAGACATCATAATAAAACTGATCTTGTCAACTTTTGTATCTTTTTAGTGTGCTGGGGTTGGTTTGTTTATTTCTAAGAACTTCAGGACAAAAACTATTTTAAGTTATTCTGAAGTGTAAGTAGTATAATAAAGGCTTATAAGTAGTTATGGTATTCTTTCAGAAGTACGGGTGATTTGTATACTTGGGGTTTTTTTATATAGCGAATTATAAAAAAGTACTCTAAATAAATCAATATTTTGTAACTATGACTGCCGTATGTTGTTCAACACTATAGGTGATTAGCGCATCCCTCATTCTTGCCTTTTTAAAATTTTCTGTCATCTCAGGAATTTAAAAACAGAGTGGACAGTGTATAAATCAAGTCTTCCATCTACTTATCTTAAACATGTACAAAAAAGGCATAAAGAAAGGAAAAGAAAAAAAAGGAAAAAGGGAGAAAAGGAAAAAAAGAAAATAAAAATATAAAAAGAAAAACTGAAAATAAAAATTAGTTAAAATTAAAAAGGTGAAAAGGAAAATAAAAAGAAACTATAAAGAAAAATAAAGAAAATTAAAAAGAAAATAAAAAACCCCAAGAGGAATTGATCTAAATGGACTCGGCCTTCTCTTTGCTATTCATATTTATAGAAAAAAATACAGCTTTATGTTATCCTTTACTCTGTCTTTCCTTCACTGATATTTCCCAGACCATGTTCTGCTGTCTCATCAGACCACTAAAATTCCTCACGATTTGTCAGCATATAGCTCAGAAACTGTTCTTTCTATCTGAGTCGCATCCTGATGTGCCCTGTCTGAATAAAAAGAGATCACCTAAACCTGTCAGCTGACAACTTGAGAGGAGATCTGGTGGAAATACATACTTTAAAGGCAATAATTTGAAAAACTGTTAGTACAGCTGTATCAGGGAACATCTTGACAATTAAACTTGAGAAAGTTATAGCTTACAGCTATACTGTTATCATTTATGAACAGTTCTGTTTAATATTTCAGCAGTTCAGATTTTCACTAAATTATCACAAAAATAGAATGAGTCCTTTGAGAATAGCTGGTCTGTTCAGTATCATGCATAGCTTTTTTCTTTGTCTTGCATAAACTCCAACCGTGGCAGCCTTGGAACACCCAGTCTATCAATCAAAATCTGCTTAACTGCAAGATTAGGTAGGTAAAAATGTAAAGAGAAACTGAGACAGTGAAAGTTTATTTTGAAAGTGGTAAGTAGAATTGCAAAACACTGACTGAAAGATTAAAAATGCATCACATAGTTTTACTGACTTTGAAGAAAATAAAAAATCCTGAACTTCATCGTAACTAAAATGTTACAATATTAAAATCTTATAAAACACCCTTAAAATTGTTTACAAATGCAATTTGACCTGAGCAAATATTATTCTTTACTTTCTATTCCTTCATGGGTTTGTTTTTATTTGTGGGGATTTTTTAAAATGTAAATAAGATTTTAAAATATTTTTATTAATTCTTTTCTAATGTAGCATTGGTATTTCTTACTACTTGTAGTATCTGATTGGCCAGACATAACAGTTGGTCTTAGTCCAACATTTATTTTTTTTTTTTTTACTGAGAGAATAATAATGCAGAAGGAATAATTTAAGAACACTTGTGAACCATGAGAAGAAATATTGCCTTTGTGAATATTCTGCCTCATAAATATTTTCATAGACAAACAAGCTATCATCTAAAATCTGAATAAAACTATTTTACTTCTCTGAGGGTTTATAACCTGGAGCAGTTTTGGTATTTTTCTTTAACATATAGTACTTTTTATGCCTTTGTTTAAAATGCAAGTTTTCATCTTCTTTTATCTAGTTTTTTTTATGAGTAAACAGCAGACTGTTGTAAGCACTTAAACAAATATTGAGTATTGTTATACCAACTTTTAGATATTAACAAATTCCCAGATCACAATTTTAGGCATCAAAGCAAGCTATGCAGTGCATGAATGAGTAGAAGTTATATCCTGTGTTTTCCAAAGACATACTGTGCTGCTAAAAGAGAAGAAACGGGTAGACAGCTGTTTTTTTTCTGACTAGAATTTAGGACTGTTATTCTGGTCAATGGGGATTTTTTTGCCATTTAGACATCTGTCTTAAACAACATTCAGTGAAATGCCTGAGTTTACTATGATGATGTTTCATTGTGGAAATAGAGAGTTGGCCAAAAGACTATTGTTTATTTCATTTATATTCCTTGTATTGAAACAGTATTGTTATATATCTTTAAACAGTATTTTTCCAACTCTTTTTGATTCCTTTCAATTTTCAAGGCCTTTCTTGAGAGTTAAATAGTGCTATTCTAGCCTAGTTAAGAGTGCTAAGACCAATAAATAATTTTATATTTTCCTCCTATATCAAAGTACTTCCATCAGCATTTTTCATCAATTAGAACAGAGATGGATGAAACCCAACATTTTTTTATGTGGGACTTATTTTTTTGTCTGCCAAACAATGTTCATTTCACTATATAAAGTGGGACAACTACAGTGGGAAAAACAGTCCCATCACAGAAAATGTAATGCAGAGCATTTGCCTATTAGGCAATAAAAGTTCAAATCCCCTCCATCACAGGAGAGAATGTAACTTCATCTCCCATGTCCCAGTTGGGTAGCTAAAATCCTTACTAAGAAGAATAACTACTTCTTTAAATGACAGTGTAGGGTTTGCTTTTTCCTCAGTTTGTAGGTTTTTTTAGGGGGGTTGTTTATTGGTTTGGTTTTGGGGCTTTTTTTTAGTGTGGGTTTGTTTATTTATTTATTTATCTTTTTTTCCCTCACAAGTCTAATTTTGTGATTCATATGATAAAAATGCCTGCCAGACTGGGACCTGAGGTTAACTGGGAATTGCCTAGCTTGTAGATCTTAAGGAAATTATGTACTAAGTGCTCAGCCCATAGGCAGCTGTAATCATGCCAAAGTACAGATCTTCAGGTGCCTGGGAAACCTTTAGGAGTGAAAAGTCATAGCCTACATACTGTAATTTCCTGAAACACCAGATGGCACTTCATCCTGGGTTTTGATCATGTAAATATTGGGGAAGTTAGACAAAATGAAGTGAAATAAATGCTCTTATCAATTTGGAAGAGGTCTTCTTTTGCAGTCTGTGCATTTTTGGATTTTCATATTGTGTTTGACCAAAATAAATCAAAGAAAACATAGAAGTGTTTCTATTCCTGTTAGATTTTCCGCCTGAAATTCAGATCAAAGAACATTAGCCTGGAGTAGCTTGATTCTTGTATCTGCAATTTATTGAAAGTAAAAAAAATCAGTTCCTCCAAACCTATTCAGAGTTGGCCTTTGATACTTGAAGCCTGTTTTCTTTCATGGAATCTGAGAACAGAAGATATTTTTAAGAGCTAAGGAAATAGCTTAGAATCATAATAGATACTGAAACACAATTTAAAGTATGCATGACTACCATTCATGCAGATGCATATTCTTTTTCACAAATGCCAGCCTATATAAACGGCATTATATTACATCAGTTTTCTATGTCTAAATATTCCCTGTAGGAGGTTTGGCACCTGACATATTGAGATTTGGACCCTTCCAAACTAGCACAATCCCTTCAGCAAACCATATGCACCTATATTAAAATTTTTTTCACCTTCTCTGCATACCTGCCTTTTCAGTAAAGGCATGTAGTAAAATAATATTACATATATAACTTTCTTTACAATGTTTTATAACTCAACACAGGAGTGGATAGGGAAAGCAAATAAAGAATATTCAGGTCTATGAAGAACAATAAGCTGTACCTTCAACAAGGTATACATGGTAAGGTATGTATAACTTTAGCCATAGATTTTATATATGTATATATGTATCAATCACAATGGAATAACAACTTAAGCTTTCTAAAATTAGCACCTGATCTATCATAGCTCCAGGATGGAGAGTCATAAGTTTTTTCTAACAAAATCAGGTTTAGCGAGAATGGACTGTCACAAGTTAGAGAACTTGTGGAGTAACTGAAAGTCAGATCTGCTGTTCCTATGACTTATTGCAAGTATATTTTAGTACTTGTAAAATTTTAGTTGAATTTCAGCTGTGTTTGAATTCCTTTCCAATGTGTATTATTTGCCTTGATTTTAGGCAGCATATTTATTCCAGAAAATCTGATCTCTTAAAAAAATGCCCTTATTTTATTTCTAGCTGACATTCCATTCTCACACCTCACTTGTATGAAGTTAACTTCACACACTGAATGAAAGAAGTGTCTAATTTATTTTTTGTTTTTATTTAACACAATTTTCATTCATAAAAGTGAAAAGGAATATTAATTTCACCAAATTTTCTTTGAAACAGAGTCCTTGGCAGAAACCTTGATATAAGGATAACATGTGGTCTATACCTAACTTGAAATATGTAATTTCCACTGAGAAATTTCAGATTCACTACAGTGTTGATTGAAAATCATGGTTTTAAGACCCTAATCTTTTAAAGCACAATAATGTGCTTTAATAATAATCTTTTAAATCATCTAATGTTACCTGAGCTTATGGGTGTGGAGTAACTCTATATGGACGTACCACCTTAAATTTGGAACTGTATTACACTAATCCTTTTAGCATAGTAGACATATAATTCATAGGCAAGCAAATTAAGTAGGACAACATCACCACCCTCTTGGACAGGATGGATTTAAGTATCCTTTGGTGACTCATTCTATCCTATTTTATAATAAACTTTTACATAATCCTTTCTTTGAATGTGCCATTAAAGGAGGATGACAGAAGGTAGGAGGTGAGAATGACTAGATGAGTACTCAGCACCAGATTGGTATTACATTAATATGAACTACCATTTCCTTATCATCAAAGAAAGACATTTGCTTGGATATCCATAACCATAAAGTTTTATTTTTACTAGTCTCACATTAAAATAACTCTATACCCTGGTATTTTATTTCTTTAAACTGCTATTTATTTATTTATTTAGTGTTGGCAGAGATTCAAACAGAAAAATTATGTTTTCTCACCAAAGGTACTGTAAAAAGTAAATTCCTGTGTCCTGCACAGGACACAGAGTAATCTGTACCCTGCCTTCCCTTTGCTCAAAACACCCAACCATGAAAAACACCCCACAACATCAATGCTGATCTTGTATCAGTTACATTAAATTTAATTGCATAAATAAAAGTCCTGTTTGTAGCTACAACTACAGAATCAGGAAAAAACAGCCAGACTTTCCAGTAATTATAAATCCATAATGAAAATATGTTGCTTGTGTTTTGCTCCCTGTAGTCCTATTCTTGTAAAAACAAGTGATCTTTTATCTGGCCATGCAAACACACACGCAAAAAAAATTAAAATGTGTTTTCCATTCAAATTAACGAGCATCCTGGCTATAGTGAGAAGAGGGTTTCACACAGAGTGGTTTGTGTTTTTTCTTCCAGATTAAATTACATAGATTGAATTAACACGGTTTCCTCTTTTTTAAACTGTGCCTAGGAAAGTGTGAATGCATTTTGGAGGAAAATTTGTAGAATTATGAATAGATCAAACCAAGAAGATTGTAGGGTTGTTACTGATTTATCATTAAGACATTCAAGACAGGTAAGGTCTTCTTACATTTTGGTTTTAATATTTAAAAGATAATTTTAAATTAATGAATTAACAGTTTAGTTAGTTGCACAAGCCACTGCTACTTGTGAGGTAAATGCCAATCTCCAACATTGCAGTTTTCTGAGGTTCATGTCTATACCATAAAAAACTTTTGTTGCTGTCCTTTATTATCTCCAGTGTCCCTTACTTTCCTAATCTTCTGAATAGAATAGGTGGGTAACTTTCATTCTGGTTCTGCATATCTACTTAATATACTTTCAGCACAACTGATATGTGGCACACTTAGACTGGAATCCAGTTGCTATCTCCAAGGAAACTGGTCAGTAGCCTGGTTGTATTTATGTTCCTGCAATGGAGAACAAAGGAATAGAGAAGAAAGTTTTAGTGTTTGTCTCTTCTTTTGTCTGGCATGGGTGTATGGAGAAAGGGAGAAGGAGAGAGGCATGAAAGCAAGGGGGAGAGGTACAGAGAGAAGGAAGGGGGAGGGAAAGATGGAAGGGAAGGAGACAGTCAAGGATTTTTTCTGTGATAGTAATGAAAAAATATTTTTTAATTTGGATTGAGTTATGAATTAACATATCTGAAAAATCTTGGTGTTTGAAACATAAGCTTCCACTGGGTTATGTCATTCCTACTAACACTAAATTAAATATTGATGAGTGAATGTAGAAAAGTAGCCTTACAAATGCTTAGCTATTATTCAGGACAAGCAGTTCAACAGTGTTTCTTCTTTTTCTTAAAGCACTAAGTTGGCCAGCAGAACTTGGAATGAGTTTGCAGCAACGGAAGCTCAGCTCTTGTTCTTATTGTGCAAGCAACATTACAACCAAATGAGAGTTTACATTCTGCTTTGGAATATACTGAATTATGACAGTTCCAGGGATAAAGGGATCGATATCTGCATGTCTAACTTCTCTCTACATGAAAAGGGTCTGCTGGATGAAGCTCTTACACAACTTCTGGCATTTTGAAATCCATCACCATGTGGCCATGATTCCTCATGTGTCTATGTCCAGACTAAGATGTTAATTAGTCAGCAAATACATACTTCACAGTGAGTCATTCTGCAAACTACAATAATATGTTCCTTATATATTGGTTCTCTGAATTCAACCTATTACAGTGAGAAAGATAGAACAAAAAGACATAATGTTTATCAGAGAGGAGAAAAAATAGACCTCATATTTTCTCAGGGAGAAGATATATCCTGTTGTGAATAGATGCAAATGTTTAAAATACCTAACTTCACACCATAAGGTTGGATGCTTTTTCAGCAAGACAGAATTCATAGAGGATCCATCACCTATCTCTTTAAATTGAAAAAGCATTTGTAGTTTTATTTATAGTCAATCATTGTCAACTATCAAATTAAAATTAATGGAAATATAAATTGTGCTTTCTCCAGTTTTTCTCTCAGTTCTTGTGCACTGTATATTTTCTTTTTAATAATAAGAATTATTTTTTATATATAAAATAACAATTTTTTTTATTTACCTTCTTGTATTACAGCTTTTACTTGTCTAACCTTCAAGTCTACTCCAAATATAAAGGCCAAAACTTGAGGTACATTAATTATCTGTTTCAGCTTTGATGTAAAAAGAGACAATTATGATAGCAGCAGCTGAGGCTTTGGGAAACTGAAATATCCTGAAACTCAATTAAAGTCAGAAAAAAGTTTAAATTTGAAGTATTCAATTTGCTTTCAGTGGATTCACTTGCTCAGCCTTCTGTACTGATGGTAGGAACAGTGACATGGAAACTAAAGTGGCATTGAGTTTAGTTTGCTTGCTTAATATGTAGAAGGTTCACCAGACATGAGTACAAATCAGATATTTACAATGAAACTAGGCAAAACCCCACCTCTTCGAGGCTTTAAATTAGTATGAAAATGAGTCACATATTCCCTTTATTGTCACATATTCCCTTTATTAACATTCAGTGCACAGCTTTTTGTGGCAGGTGGAACCTGGGTCAAATGCAAGGTCTTATTACCAAGGAGATAATAGCTTTGGTTTTATGATACCCTTTATTCTGTGTTTGATGCAAACTTGCTGAGCACATAATGGTTCCAAATTGTCTTGTCTTATCTGCATTCCATTTTTTCTTAATTCGATGGTGACATTAAACTTCAAGAAGCTATCACCTGAAAGCTGACAGTTGCATTTACAGTGTATCAAACATCAAAGAGCTGATGCAGCATCTTTCACTGGAAGCTTTGCAACTCTGATTATGAAATAATTTAAAAAGTAAACTTTCATTAAAGTATAATGTGGTAGTATAAAAGCAAAATTACTGCATGAACATTTGGGAATGTGCATACATAGAAAATGGAATTTGCAATGAGTTTCTTAGTAATTTTGGAGGTGCAGGCTGGGCACAAAAGATCTAGAAGGAATGCTTTGATAAGATTTACGTCTGAAGATGATGAAAAGTCACCCATTTACACCAGTTAATGTGGTTTTTTTTCTAAAATATATATTTCATGTAACTCTAATAAAGTTATTTTATTGTAAACAGTGAGGTCAAATTCCAGGTTTGTCATCAATCTCATGCTGACACTTACCTTATGCTGTGTGATGAGAAAATTGTTTTGGTTTTAAATTCCTCATTTACAATAAAATAACTTTTATTTTCCAAGCAAATTGGAAAAAAAAATATGTAATGCTTTATTTTAGAAATCTTATCTGAAGTACATGGCATTCACAGCATTTCCAAATGCTTATTGATTGAGACAATTCATGGAGTATTACTTCATCAGTACATTAATCATTGTGATAATCTTGTTTAATGTATACTTAATTTCCCCAGTGTAATCAACAACAGAACGACAAGACTTTCCCACACATTTTAAGATTAAATGATTTAGTGCAAAGAAAGAATGATTTATTTGTCCATAAATCACTACGATAGACAGAGTTCAGTACCAGTGAGTTTGCCTAACAGTACTACTATAAGTATTTGGGTTACATCTCCATAAGTAGTGGCACAGGTTTGCTAAAGGAATGTCTGTTCTTTTATTTTGTCCTACTTTGAATGAAGGATTTAAGGTAAACACATATTTTTAATATATTTGAATTTATGTTGCTATTGGTGAAATTCTGACTCGTTGTGGTTAAAAGTAACTTGGTAACAAAATATACATCAGTTTAAACGAAGCTAGTTTTTCAGGCTTTTAAAATAAATAAAAAAATTTAAAAGTGGATTTTTTTCAGATCAGTTGCATAGCCAGAGTAGATAGTGGTGCAGGTCAAGCGGCCATTCTGTCAACTTCCTTTCATTTCCACAGGCAGATCCAGTGCAACTGTGCAGCTAGGGGTGCACCGATATAGCGCTGAAAGGAGAAAGTACTTGATATCAATAACTACTGTGGATTTAATGAAACTGTCAGGTACTGCTAAATTTTAAAGGTACTGAAATTATTCTGGAGTGTGTGCAAGGCAAGCCCTTACTGCTTTATTAATTTATTTTTTTTAAAGTGTAATGCTCAGTTTATCTTTGTGTTGACTTTTTGCAATCATACTATGTTAGGTAAATATCCAAAATTACAATAAAATTCACAGCTTACATACTTTGAAGAGATGATATATACAAAGAAGATGTGTAGAGAGGAGATACTGATACTTTATCCATTTTCTCATTCATTCTTTCTATCTGGGAGCTCCAGTAAAACACTCACTTTTTTTGCTGTATATGCTCCAATTATCTTGCACATCTTGGATTCAGATATATTTTATAGGCTGATATAAAGACCATTAATTTTACAAGTTAACTGTTGTGATGAGTTTATTATTAGAGTGTTTACATTTATTTTAGCTTTATAAAACCACTCTATTTATCCCTATGACTGGATGACTAAAATAAGCTACCTTAGAAATGGTGACTGGTAGCCTATAAGATTGCTTTCATCTATGATGACTTAAAAGGGTGTTTTCTGTGTTTCAGATTCTCCTTCTTATTCTTGCTCCTTAAGGATGTCACTGAAGCTGACTTATTGGTGTGCCTTGGAACGGGGACCCCATCCTTCAATGTATTTTTTATTCTGTTGAAGGTAAAAGCAATGAAAGCAAGGCTGAAATCTGATCAAAATTATAATAAATAGATGTTGATGCTTTTAACCACAATGTAGGCTTATACAGAAGTTCACCTTTTCATCATTACCAACTTTTCTTATTCAATCAAGCTGTGGTGAGCTTTATTACTTTCAGCAAGTGTGATGCTTTGTTCTTCACTTAAAGTTTCTGGGAAAAAAAAAAATTAAAAAAATGCAAGATACGGAATTATTCCAAGCAAGTAAATCTCTTCTATCGAGTGACTTCTGGTGAGCTGTAGAGCTGTTGTGGCAGTACTGAAGTTTAACATCCAGGATCTTAAACAGTTATTTTGCAAACAGGGTTGAATAGCAGGGAAGTGAGGCGAAGGGCAGTAATTTAGACATACAAATGAACTAAAAGATCCCATAGTATTAAATCTGAGGTGCTCAGTCTTGGTTTACTGTTTAAATGTTGTGGTTCAGCTTTTAACCTTTCAGTGTCCTGATGTCTTTATACACAGCAGTATACAAAAAGGTGCTCTGGAAATACATCATCTGAACACTATAGACTTTCACTGGAGTAGGGAAGTGATCCTTCCCTTGTACTCAGCGCTGGCGAGGGTGTGCCTGGAGTACAGTGTTCAGTTTTGGACCCCTCACTACAAAGACATTGAGATGCTTGAGCGTGTCCAGAGAAGGGCTACAAGGCTGGTGAAGGGTTTGGAAGACAAATCTTATAAGGAGCATCTGGGAGCATCTGAGGAAGCTGGGATTGTTTAGTCTAGAGAAAAGGAGACTGAGGGGAGACCTCATTGCTCTCTAGAACTACCAAAAAGGTAGTTGTAGTGAGGTGGGAATTGGTCTCTTCTCACTGGTAGCTAGTGACAAGACAAGGGGAAATGGTCTTAAATTGCATCAGAGGAAGTTTAGTTTGGATATTAGGAAAAATTTCTTAAGTGAAAGGGTTGTTAGATATTGGAACAATCTGCCCAGGGAGGTGGTTGAATCCCTAGAGGTATTTAAAAGAGGAGTAGATGTTGTACTTGGTGACAGGGTGTTGTACATAGTAGGGCTGCATAGATGGTTGGACTCGATGATCTTGAAGGTCTTTTCCAACTGTAGGCATTCTATGATTCTGTTCTAAGACCTGCTGGCGGGTTTACATAAAGACCTGTGGGACTGATGATCAGTACCTATCAGTGCCAATCAATGTGCTATGACAGCTCACTTACATTTGCAGCCAGTTGAACAAGATGCTTCTGAACAAGAATTACCATTGATTCTGATACAAACGATAATTATTTTTCATGTCACTTATCTTACATGTAGTCAGACACACTGCCATTATAAGCCAACAAATGATGTTGCTTACTGTTTAGTCATGGAAAATTCCTCTGCCTTTCATATTAGAGTTCTCTGCCTTAATGACACATCATATATCTGCTAAATGTCTAGGGATGTTTCACTTCACACTTCTGATTCATTCACACTGTAGGTCTCTACTGTAGCATTTTGTTTCTGTGCTTGGTACTACTCAAACCATTTATGTTATTACCATCAAGAAAGCTTCCAGAAAACCTTTTTTGGTCTTAATGGTGACTGCTTTTGCAGGATTGACTCAGAGAGCAGGATTCTTAAACATTTATTCCCACATTAAATAAAGTGCAGTAATCATAACCCTTCAAATGCTAAGCTGGAGTGAAGAACACTGTTAATACAAGCAGATCTAAGTCCTGCCTGTTACTGAAAGGGGCACTTCCATCCTTTCATCCCTAACAGATGTTTTTAGTTTCTGAGTGTTCTCCAAAGCAGGTTTCAAGATGTAGAATCGGTTCGATGAAATCGCTGGGGGAAAAAAAATAAAAAGAAAAATATTTGTTTTCAAATTTGCAGTCCGTCAGATTAACGGACTTTTCTGATTGCTGGCTGAGAACTAATATTGGTGCTGCAGAACCAGTGAGTAAAGGGGGAAGGTCAACTGCTTTTGGTCAGGACTTGCTGCAAATTTAAGACCAATGTAAGCCAGAAAAAACAATATTCACACTATCTAGAAAAGTGTCCAGAAACAATTACACCTATACAGCAAGGGGGTGATATAGGGCACTGCAAGGTGATTTAGTATGCTCTGCTCAGGTGGGGGGGAACTTCCTAAGCCAAATGTGCCATGGAGGGAGGGCATACAGGGCACAGACTCTTACTTCTGCCACTTTCTATATGCCCTGGGAATCCATCCTACTGCAGTCCCAGTCCTGCAGATGGGAGATACCCTGCTCCGTCTGCAGCATGAGGGCTGAGGGGTTGCTGTGTGGTACTCCCCAGGTCTGGCACACTCCTCTGCAGTCAGTGACCTTTCTGCAATTCCTACCCTGCTTCATCCTAGAATAAGGTGCTTAAAGAAGATCTACTATTGAAAGTGTTCACACACAACCCCAGCTTATTTGGGTGGAATGGAGAAGGGGCTGTTCACAGAAACAGATGGGCAGACGGGATGGGAAAGGGTGGTTACTTCAGTAGGGAGATGGGAAAGATCATCTGTGAGTGAGGTGGCATGGCTCTTCTCTGCTTCATTCAGTACAGCTGCAGCTGGGAGAGGATGTCTTTCTCCACCCATTGTACTTGAAATCAGAGGTAGACTAAATTTGAATCTAATAAGTAGCTTGACTAGTCTCACAGGATGAATTTGGGGCCTGATGAAGCATGAGTAATATTCTCTGAAGGAGGTCAGAAATACTGCTATCGGTGCTTGTTTCCTGGAAATTATAGGGGAGAGACAAGTTCAGGAGCCTTGGTTAAAGAACTTATGCATGTCAGTATCTTCCTTGTTGCATACCTCAACTGAGTGAAGAAGGCAGGTCCATTGCTTTACGTGGACTTCTACAGTGCCAAAAATAATGAATAACATCTGATACACAATAAAAATTTTACAGCATGTTCTCGTACTTCTTTTATCCTCTATTATTGAGAAATGGGTTCATACAAGGATAGAGGAAATATATACAGAAGACTCTGATTACAACTCAAATATTTTCTATGCCTCTCATTTTCTCTTCAATACGGGAAGGTTAGCATTAGATGTACTTTAGCTTTAAGCATAACGATATTTGTATTAAAAATTGAATAATTTCATATTCCATTTAGCGTTAAGCTAAAAAGAACTTTATGATTCAAAATAAGCCTAAGAAAACATTTTTAAGTTTAGAGGGTTTTTTGGCAGTGCAGTGTGCAGTTTTAAATAAACATTTCTGGACTATATTTAACTCAATTAAATGTAATAATAATATAATAATAATAATATATTTAACTCTGTTAACTGCATTGAACTTCATTAACTTTTATCAAAATATTATATATTTTAATTTTTGCTCTTACTCATTCCTTTTCCTGTCATCATTAAATGCTATGTTGCTCTTGTTAATACTGCCAAAAGGAAGGTATAAGATTAGAAGGAGCAACACTTAATCCAGATCAGGTACAGGCAGCATAACACATCTGACTGTGCCTTTAGCATTTGTGATATTCAGTATTCTCAGCCGGTCAGCCATCTAAGTATTTAAAAAACGTCAGCTTTCACTGCCAGACAAGAGTGGGTATGGTCTGTCTGGCAAAGCCTTAGGCAGAAGTCTAGCTAGCAGGGACCGGGGGAGGGAATCATGCCCCTCCTCTTTATATCGATCACAAATGTTTTGAAATATTTTCTGAAGGGCTTAGTAATGCCATGTTATTTTTAGTGTTTAATTTTATGCAGATTCTGGTTGTTCTTTCTCTTTCACAAGGTAAATCCACATGCATCATCCTCTAGCAGGAAAGAAGAACAGAAAGCAAGGAAAACTAATCTGTGATAGTATATTTCATACTGAGATAGCACAAAGGACTTGAATTACAAAAAAATTTATCTTGCCTTAAATGTAATAGCCATAAATCACTATCAGGCTTTTGGAAAACCTGATGTATTACAAAAAGATTAAAAAAAACCTTAAATCTTCTTCAGTCCTCCTTTTTATTATGCCATTTTTTCCCTAATTATAGCATTTTTTTCACTAACAATCACACTGTTAGGAAATGCACAATAAAGGAAAAAAAATAAAAGATCTATTACAGATATTTTACTCTGCCATTGCCGTAAAAGAGGTAAATCTTTATGTACAAAGAATTGCCAACATGGGCAATTTGGAGGTAGGGAGACTGTCAAAGAGTAAGGAATAATCTATAAATAGCACGCAAGTACAAAATCCAAGGGTTTAGAGTATGGTGGTGATTGTTGTCTGATAGGTGAACTGATAATACATCTAATTATACACTGCAGACATACAGAAACAAGGAGTTAACAAGGTGTTCTGATACAATTTTTAATACAAATTCAAAAGGCAATTCATACTAGACTGATTATTAGGTAAGCATGATAAAAGAGAACAAAAACTTTATAGAGAAAAAAATACTCCATGTGTTGGTCTAGCAAAAAAAAAAAAAATAATATACCCCTGGGTACAGATATATAACTTTCTTGATGTCTCTTTTTTCAGGTTTGGCATCATTTTTCACCTGGAGTTATTCAGCAAGGATCCAGAGTCAGCAACATTCACATAGTGTGGTCTGGAAATCCATTTTCTTGTGAATGGCACACCATCCAAGTATAAGCAAATTTGGAAATCTGTGGCTTGAGAACATTTCATACCTCCCATAAATTATTCTTTGGAGAATGGCTTTCCAAAAGAGTTTTGGAGTGATTAATACTTTTAAATAAGTCAAGTTGTTCATTTAAGTAAGTCATATTGTCAGATGCTGGAACAGTGTGCCCAGGGAGGCGGTTGAATCACCATCCCTGGAGGTGTTTAAAAGGCGAGTAGATGTACTTGGTGACATGGTGTTGGGCCTAGTAGGGCTGGACACATGGTTGGACTTGATGATCTTGAAGGTCTTTTCCAACCATAGCCATTCTATGATTCTATGATCATAGGTCTTAAACTTTCTGGACTCTATTGCCTAGGAAATCATAATTTTTCAGTAGGACTTCACAATCTTATGCTTTTCACAAAACTACTCTTACTACATATATTTTTAGAAGGGGAGTGTTTTTATTAGCATGTGTTCGTTTCGTATATGTTGAATGAGATATCAAACAATATTTTACAAAAGGATATTTCTTTACTCCTCCTGGGTTGTTATAGAAGTGCCAGGTAACTTAAAAGTCCTATTAAAAGTTTGCCATTGCCATCTGCCCATTTTTCACGCGCCCATATGGAGACGATTCATGTGGGATACATCTCCTTTTTCAGGCTGTAACTTGGCATTTACAAGTGAAGCGTGTGCTACACATCTACACTGATGAGTGTACCAGTCCCTCTCCACCGAGTGCGAAATTGCTGCAATTAGACAAAGTTCACTGTTACCTGACTGTTTATTGAACATGAAATAAATTTCTCATGGATTCTCAGCTTTCTATTATGAACTTGGTCAAAACTAAATAGCCCATTGAGCTAAGCATGTATCCTGCTTTTACAAATGGACACCAGTGAAAAATAAACTAGTCTTTTTTTAAACACACATGGCCTAAGCCCAAGCAAATCATAAGCTTTTGCTTTATCTTGACAGAACTGAAATTATAATATACACTATCTCTACAATGTTATTCATTTAGCTACTGGGAATCAGCACATCTTTTAACCAACATGATAATTTGTACTTTCAAAAAATAATTTCAGTAAAGAGCTTTTCAGCTAAAGATATGATTTTTCATTTCTTTGTAATTGCTCATTATTTCTTTTAATCACTGAAATAGTATTCATTATGCACTGAAAAAGTTAGTCTATAGTAACAATAATAGATATTTTAAATACAGTTTGAACTAGAAATATTTTTTTCTTCTGTTGACTATAAAATGCTCAGAAAAATGTTCTAAGAAGAAAGAAAGAAAAAGAAACCAACCTGTTTCTGAGATTCTTGCTTGTCCTCCAATCTGCTCCCAAATCAAAAAGAATTGCTGATGTCAGGTGGGTCAAGTCTCCTGTGATTTAATTGGATTTTCTGCTAAGCAATTCATCTCACAAGAGATTTTTGGCCATCATTATCATGTAAAAATCTTATGCTACCCTACTTATATGAACCTTTGAAGAGTATACATGAGAGGGAGGGAAGAGGAAAGGAAAAAGTAGTATGGAAAAGGAAGAGATGACTCACTGCCTTTTGGAGACTATTGTAGTACAGGAGTGTGATGATGCAAACTCAGGATATGCTTTTGCGGTTACAGGAAGCGAAATCTCCACTGGTCCAGAATCCTGGATGTACAAGGTTTTGTCTTCTCTTCCTGCACTTCAGCTCAATTATGTTTCTAAAGCAGATCTATGGAGTGGAATAACAAATACATTGAACTGAAATTCTGTGATTTGCTTAGTATGAATTGCGGCAGAAACAGTTTTGATACACTGTGTAGCAATGAAGTTGTATATGTATTTTTTTTAACCACCTCAAGATACACAGTAAATTTCATGCTATGAAACAATCAGATATATTCTTAATTTAACTATTTCAACATTTTGTGCATGTAGTTTTATTCTACATTGCAGGTTTTGTTTCTTGGAGGTTTTTTCTTTTTTTTTTTTCTTTTAAAGGAACTGCAAATTAAGCTCTTAATAATTATAATGATGGTAATAGCAGCCAGTTTTATTGCTTTGCACCAGGCTCATGAGGTACATTAAGAGCAGCTGTACCAAAAAAATACTTACGATTCACAAATGTGAGGGGAACACGTTTGTCCTCAAACAGCAAATGCAGAAACACGGCAACAGAAGGAGAAAACACTGAGGATGTTTTGGTCATCAGCTGAGAAAGCAACCTGCCTGGTGAACAGTCCTGAAAAAGAAATTGCTGTGGTGTTGGCAAAAGAAACCCATCTATGAACACATAGTCATGTCTCTGCTGCAAGTACAGACTGGCAATGGCATCATTGCTGGCTGTCAAAGAGCTCTTGAATCCACAGGCCCTAGCTTATGAAGGCAGAGAAAGGGTGGAAGTGACTGGGCAGGATGCCTATTTCAGTCCAACTTCATACACGCATGCTATGCTACAGCAGTTCTTTGAACCAAGGCAAAAAAGAAGGAAAAATATCTGGTAGTTTCAGGGAGAAGAGGAACAATAGGTGATTATTAGAACTGCCATTTATCATAAGAGGTAGTTTAAAGCCAGAGCTTCTTGATTGCTCTGGTTTCCTCACTTTACACTTACGTGAGTGATATATGGATCTTTATGGTGGAGAGATGTCTTTATGAGAAAGAGATTGCAGTTCCCTATCATTTTACTAATTACCCTACTTGTGGCTTTCAGTGCTCTTCAAGTCCCACTTTTAATCTTCATACTAATTGTTGGTTGCAAATGGAATAGTTACACAAACTTGCATAAGGATTCCCAGAGAGCACAGAGTTTGCTTTGCACTATAGGTCCAAACTGGAATTTCCCATTTTCCCTCACTTTTATTTGACTTAAAGAGTAAGAAATAATAGAATATCTGAATGCAACAATGACGTAAGGGAATAACTATTTTAACTGTCTGTATTTTTACTTCCCTAGTATTTTCTGTGAAAACACCTTCAAGTGTTTAAGGGTTTTTTTGTGGGTTCGGGTTTTTTTTTAATATTAGGTTAAAATTGTCTTCTTAGAGACAGCTGCTTGCAACTGAATTTCATTCAAATTCTGATTTTCAGTATTTCTTGATACTGCAAATTTCATTTTTTCTAACTATCTGCATTGCAAACATCTGTACTGGAGAATTCTTCCAGTATTAGCGCTCGTTTTACTGATAATGACTGGGAAACATAACGTGGATGCAAGTGTTATTTTTTCAGCATTATCTGTAGGCACAGGCTGAGAGCCCTGGATCACAGTCTAGGTAGAGCTCCTTAAAACGACATCAGTACATTACTGTATATAGGTCTCCCCATGTACATTAATCTGTAGACTTTTCTAGGCCTGAATAGAGCCACAGTGCTTTCTCATTTCAGTGTATCACGTTTTTCCTGGACATATCATTACTGCTTGTAAGCTTCATTAAAAGCACAGGTCCCACATGCAGGCAGACACACAGACACACACATACATAGGTAGTGTGAACACCAGTGAAACTTTTCATAGCACCTTTGTTATGACAAATATGAAGTTAAACTTAGTCTTTCCAGGATATATACCAGTTGGAAAATAAAAAATGCACATATTTGCTTCACAAAGACACTAACATGAATGTTTCCCAGCTCAATAAAGTAGAACAGATTAAAACAGCTGCTTTCACTTGTTAACTGTCCCAGTTTCTCTCCTCCTTTTGAGTGACATTAGAGCAAAGACACCCCTACCACATCACAAGGGCACTCTCCTCTTTTTAATTAGGGTATATCTTCTGTGGTTCACCAGATGCTAATACAAAAATGAAAGCATGAACCACTGTGTTTTCTCTCCTAAGCTCTTCTCAATTTTCCTTTCTCATCAAAGTCTCAAAGCTCTGTCTTTTTTATAAAAATACAGACTTACTATGCTTGTTCATATTCTGGAAAAGTCAACTCTTAGCCAACATGCTTACCTGGACAGAGACTTTAAAGGTTCAACATCATGATTTAGGGCTGTTATTTCCAAAGTTGTAGGTCCTGCATAACTCAGGTAGGTGAAGGCTTATTATCTTAGTATTCTGCAAAGGATAGAGTTTATGGTGACTTCAAAATTTAAAAAAAAACAAAAGCAAAATCATTTATTTACATGCTCTGCAAAGTATCTTAAAATCCTTTAAGACACTTATGAAGAGTCTCTTCACAATCTAAAATCACTAAATAGAGAAATGGTAAGAGCAGATTAAGAATAATTTTTTTCTTTTGTTTTGTTTTTTTTTTCTCACAGTTATTTCAATTTCCCTTTAGAAACCTGATACATGTTCTGATGGCAGACCATTATGTTAATTACTTACAAATGTAACATTTTCTCCAAGATTCTTTTTCTGAGCTGCCTTTCTCTATAATTATTCAAGTAGCACAGTTCCTCGGAAAGAGAGGACAGATGGATTAAATAAACAAACTGATTTAGAGAAATGGATTATGTAATAAAGTATAAACTAATATTGGACTTAAATAATGATAATAATTTGCTTTAAAATTGCAGTGGTTTTTTTCATCAAAGGAAAAATAAAGTCACATTTCATTTCTTAATATTGTAGATGAAAAATATCTACAACTGTTCTCAGGACATCAGATCAAAGTACAAATTAAGCATGAGGTTAATTTTCAGTTAACATAAAACTAGTGTTATAGATTATTAAAGCAAACACACATTCTAATACAGACAATAGATATTTTAAAACTGTAAAGCACAGCTTGTGTACTGTTTGCCTCATTATAAAATAATTAACGAAATGCAAAGTTCTTTTTAATCTTTTCAAAACGTTTTATTAAAATTAAATTTTATTTCAAATTATTGGTGTGATGAGCGTGTCAAAGTGTTACTGAAGTATGAAGGGGATGGAATCTGCTAAGGTTATGGCATGATAAAGGGACAGTGATGCCTCGAGTCCATTTGCTAATCTACAAGCTTTATTAGGAGGCAATTTAGTAGATTAAGACTACTCAACTCAGAAATACAGAATAAAAAAGCATCAGCAAAATCTCCATTGCAATAGATGAGTATATATTGGAAGGGTATCATTCTAGTTCCACACTAGGAGAATTCCTTTGTGTGTAAGGTCATAATCAAGTGTTCACTGTCACGGGTCAGTGGCATCCATCTGAAATATAATGTCCTGCTTTCACTTTTCCGTAACATTGTAATGATTGCAGCAGATTATCTTTGGAGCTGATGCTTCAGTTCCTTATTCTTTTCACAGATCAAACTTAACAAATGTGTGTGTGTAAGAGACAGCTTTTGAAGTATAAGGTTTTAATATTGTTTCAAAACAGCAATACCTTCATAAAAGGGTGCAAAAAGCTCTAAAGGTTCAAATAATAAAGAGAAATCCTCTCAAACAGGATTCCAGTGGGCTCCAGCAATGAAGTCCAAAACTTTCATATATTCTAGTTCCCTATATTTGGAAATGAAAGGAGTTGTCATCGCTTGCTACCTGAAGGTTTCCTAAACATCTAACTCTCTTCCTGTTATTATCTGAGGTAACTCCTGCCTAGACCACATTTGGATACAGAAAGCAGGTGTTCTGACAAGACATACAAGTGAATATGCCTAACCATCTTCTTTCTGATAGAGAACTCTCTGTATGGGAGGGTTCCTCCTCACTCTTCATCAATATTCTCAAGATGACTGCTGAACTCAGGGTCTGGAGCAAAGTATGGGAAGTGGACACCTGCCGGGTGTGAAGAGAGACAAGCTCAGATACACCTGGTTTTTATTTAAGTGGGTGGTGTTAACTATTCACTTAGATGTCACCTTTTGGATTTATCTTCCTGAGGCAGAAGAAGTACATCTGTATGTTCTGTGTGGAAGTCAAGCACCTAAAAGCAGCATTTCAGTGCTTTATTTATAAAAGCCTAAGAGCTTTATTGAATCTGGTACATTTACCTCACTGTGACAAAGTGGTGATGAAACTATTGGTTTGTGGGGAAGGGAGGGAATTAGGTGTCGAAGAGGACAGAAATCCAAGGACACTCAGGTAGCTCAACTGATTAGCTATCTTTGCAGGCTGTCCTACCCCAACTGTTCTACCCCTACTTGTCCTACCCTTCTCATATCAAACTTGACTATTTAAAATGTTTAACTTACTCCCTTTTCTCTGTCACAAAATCACCACCATTCCCAGTCCTCTCCTCAGTGTTCTGCTCTTACTGCTCCCCATCACAAAGTTTTGTTAACCAGGACCATCCAAGCCCTGTTTTATAAAACCAAAGAAAAAACATAACGACAATATGCTTCAGGAGTGGATTCACTCCATGGGGCCCAGCACTCCTCGTGGGAAAACACTTGATTTTGAAATATCAAACACTTAATTTTGAAATATCAACATTTTGTTGTCTCTTATCAGCTATAATTATGGGATGTAACCAATTTGTAAATATAAATTGATCATCTTCTGACTTTAATAGGTTGGACTAGGTTAATAAGAATAGCTATTATACATAAACTAGTACATTTTTACTAGAAATATCTCAAGTTGAGAAAATTATATATTATTTCAGGCTCACAGGGACTTGAATGATCTTTTCATGGCAGTGCAAGACAGATACAGCTAGCTTTAGAAGTTTGGGATTACTTTATGAATGTACAAATTTACCCTTTCCTTTTTCTTTCATTTTAACCCCTGTGTTACCCTCACATGCCTGTGTATCAGCAGTTCATCTCTACTTCACTAATGCTGAAATTTGATCTTGTGTTGAGGTGCATCACATTGTAAGCATAGTTTGTGTTTCCACCCAATTTAGAAGCCCTAATTACTGGCACTAGAAGTACAATCAGAAAATTCCATTTCATTAAATATATTTTCTTTGTACAGGTGCTGATCTCTAAACAAAGAATGCATTTTAAAATAAATCACTTCTAAATTACAAGAAAAGTCCATTCTTTTCTGATAAATCCTTTCTCTCCCCATAAAGTTATAATGCATTACTACAAAAAGAAAAAAAAAAAAACACAACAAATAACAAATACACACCTCTTCTATTACACATTCAGGAGGAAAAAACACATTTCCATGTACTCCTACTTTTGTACACTGATATACCACTAGACTAATTTTATGCTGAATTTTTTATAGTCCTCAATGCTGGTGTTTGTGTTTCACATCCTTGTGTTACACATTATCTCCAAAGTCTCAACTTTGTTCTATACACGAAAAAAAATTCATTGGGTATTGCTCCTGGCATTTTTTTTCCATGATCTTAAAACCAATAATATTATTCCATTATATAATATTCTGATTTTATTTTTATTTTATTTTACTAGGGGTGTCTCAGAACATTTAGCTGGAAATTATAGATCACTATCCTTCAGTGTGAAACTATCAGACATATTTAAAAATTTTTAAGAAATGTGCTGAACTTAATATGAAATAATTAGCAATTTCACTAGTTTAGAATCACATCAACCACATGACCAAAGTAAGCTAATTCCTTTAGGGGTATAAATGTAGTTTTTATATCAACACATTTTAAATTTTTAATTTACATACAGATTTACCAAACATTTTTAAACATTCCTTAATTCCTTTGAAAACAATATTTTTCTGAAAAGAGTTTTTTTTAAAAACTGCTTAAATACTAAGTATTATTTTGCCTGAAATTACTGTTTAATATATGCTGAGCTACCCAAGCATCTCAGTCACATTAGTAGTGGTGAATACTTCAAATAGCTTTTAATATGATTTTTCAAATCTATTTTCATTTTGCTATTATTAACAGATATTTCTTCTGATAAGCTGCTATGCATGCAGAAATGCTCTGTTTATCATAGAGTCACAGAATCACAGTTGGGTTTGGGTTGTAAGGAAACTTAAAGGACATCTAAGTCCAACCACCTTCAAGCCTGTCAAGAAATGTCTGGATGGCATCCCTTTCCTCAAGCATGTCAACTGCACAATATATACCTTGGTGGTGTTGATAAACTTGTGGAAGGTGCATTTGATCCTCCTGTCCATATTGTCAAAGATGTTAAATAATGCCTGTCCTAGTACCAGCCCTGAGGAACACCACTGGGCTCCATTTGGACACTGAATTGTTCACTGTAACTATTTGAGTGTGACCATCCAAACAATTCCTCATTCACCAAGTTGCCCATCCATAGACTCTATGTCTCTTCAATTTAGAAACAAGGATGTTGTGTAAGAGAGTATCAAATGTTTTGCACAATTCCATGTAGATGACATCAGACACTCTGCCCTTATCTACCAATGCTAAAACTGTTGTAAAAGGCCACTGGATTTGTTAGGCACATGTAGTGGTTCTGCCCTGACCTGGGAACTGAGCACCACACAGACAGTCCCTCTGTGGGGGGTTGGGGGGAAGGGGAAAAGGGAAAAAAAAGGCAAACCTCATGGGTTGGGATAAGGACAGTTTACTAGGACAAGAGAGGGAGAAATAACAATAACAGGACTTTTTAGCAAAATACACAAAACTGGTGATACACAGAATCAGAATCACAGAATCACGGAATCACAAGGTTGGAAGAGACCTTTGAAGATCATCAAGTCCAACCATTCCCATCCTATATTAAACCATATCCCTAAGTACCTCATCAACCCTTTTTTTGAACACATCCAGGGAACGTGACTCAACCACCTCCCTGGGCAGCCTGATAACTCTTTCAGTAAAAAACGTTTTTCTAATATCCAATCTGAACCTGCCCTGGTGCAGCTTCATGTCATTTCCCCTTGTCCTATCTCCTGTCACCTGCCTGAAGAGACCATCACCCACCTCTCTACAACCTCCCTTCGGGTAGTTGTAGGTGGTGATAAGGTCTCCCCTCAGCCTCCTTTTCTCCAACAGAACGCAGTGTCTCATCAAACTGCACAACTTAAACCATACAGATCAGAGCCATCCCAAAGCCAGACTGTTCCCAAACCATACATCCTGGAGCCATGCACACCTCCCCCCACAATCCCCCCTTTATGCTGACCATGACATAATTGGCATGGAATTCCCTCTTTGGCCAGGTTGGGTCACCTGTCCTGGCTGTGTCCCCTCACAGCCAAGCAATATGAACAACTGAAAAGTCCCTGACTGCTTGGCAACAACTAAAACATCTGTGTGTTATCAGCACTGCTCTCATCCCAGCTCCCAAAGACCATTACTCAAACTGCTAGAAAGAAAATTAACTCTATCCCAGCCGAAACCAGGACAGCACAGTTTGCCCTCAGTGAAGCCATGTCAGCTCTTACCAATCACCTCCGTATTTTCCATGCCTTAGAACAGTTTCCAGAAATATCTACTCTGTGATCTTGCCTGGCAGAGACATGAGACTGACTGGCCTGTAGTTCCCTGGGGTCTCTTTATTTTTTACTTCATAATTCTCAAGACATATTCAGGGATGTATAGTTGCTTCTGAAACACAGTCTACCTCAACAGCTTTCCCTTCAAAGCAAAATCCGATTTAAATTTGTTCTTTTCAATACGTCAGGATATATTCTGCCACTGAATTGTTTTTTTGCAATACTCATTTAAATCAGTGGAGTCCCATGTCCAGCAATTCAATTCAGTGAGTCCTGATGACCTGACCAAGGTCTGCAAGGGGGAGGAAATCATCGAAGCGCAAATCTGTCATTTCCACAGTATTAGAATGTAGAAATCTCAGTCACGGCACTTGCCTGGTGTCTGGTTACTGTGTAAACTCACAATAAATGACTCTCCTCATCTGAGAGAGTGGCACACATCAGTCTTGTGCAACACATGGGATAAACGGTTTCCTGATGATTTTCTACCAACCAACCAGATGTTTCAGTGATGATAGGCGGCATTTCATTTTCTCATCATCTGTAGCACTCCGTAGGTGTTGCACACTGTAGTGATCCTTACCAGAAGAGCCCTGTGCACCCAGGTGCCAGCAATGCAGCTAACAGGTAACCAGACTGCTCCCAGGCCTGTGCTGTGCACACAGCTTGGTTTTCAGGCTGTGTTGTGCTGCAACAAGTTCATCAGCTGTGGGACAAATTCAGGCAACTCATTGTAACGAGTAGCCTGCAGGTAGCTCCCACTTGATATCCATGATTACACCTCCTGCATGGACTTACATGTATCTAAAAGTGTGGGAAAAAAGTTCTCCTGTGAGCATCCTTTTACTCTGACTGCAAAAATGATGAATAGAATCGTTTCCTTTTGAGAAAACCCTATAATAGCTGGAAATAACCCAAATGTGTTAGTGTCTTCTACAGATGGGGTCTGCAGAGCATGCTGTGCTTGGATTGGAAGGACATTCCATGCAGCACCATCCAGGGCTCTCACACTGGCACAGATTGTTATTTATGCATTCTCTTTCTTTATAGTGTTAGCTCTATTAAAGCACTTCAACGATATATTATGTAGTCTGAGCGCCTTTCTGGGATCATCATGGACCAGCACCTCCTGATGCACAACACATACCTGGACTGAAAGGAGGAGAAACTTACAATGCCTGTAATTAAATAGAACAAGCTAAGTGTTTATTTTCTACTTCTATATTGTTGTAACTACTTAATCACTATTAATGGAATTCTTCTGGATTTACTTGAAGATATTTGAGAATCAAAGGTCCTGGAGGCAGAGTAATTAAGGCATTGAGTTGTATAATAAAACATGAATGCAAATCTTTTTCCAGTTTTATGCTGAAAACCACCCTGTGCATGGATCTGAAGGTAGAAGAGTGAGGGAGAAAGAGAAATTTAACCAGTGTGGATATAATTTCCATGCCCCATGCAGAACTCCAGCTGTTTTGTAACAAGAACTATTTGCTACCAGGGTGGCAGCAGGGGATGATAGACAAATGACAATAGAGAGGAGGGGAGGGGAGGGGAGGGGAGGGGAGGGGAGGGGAGGGGAGGGGAGGGGAGGGGAGGGGAGGGGAGGGGAAGGGTCAGATTTTTTTCACATTTTTCTTAGGAAATAAGAAATAATAATATGAGACACCAAATGGAGACAGGAAGGAGCTTTGGCAGCAGCCAATCCCCATCACTGTTCTTCTAACTTCTGTCTTTGACTTCAATTTTCAAGAAAATATGTATGCAACAAAGCTTTTATCAAAAAATAAAAACCACTGATTTAAAACCAGATATTGTGGCAAACAGATTTATAGGTAGGAAAGAGCTGCTTCATCAGCTTTGGTACAAGTGAAGGGGCATCATTTCTAATCAAATGTTCAGAGGGCTTAGAGGATATTCAGTAAAGTCAAAGTAACATAAACACAGAGCCAAATTTTCTGGTGCACCCATTGTCATGTCTGATTTATTTCAGCCCTCAGTAATGCAAGTTTCTGAATAATAATCTTGTGAGTTCACTGTTGTTATCTGTTTGTTTCTGAATAGGTGCATCTACAAGCTTAACTGTTTAGGAATTTCCATGTGACTTAGTCAAATTGTTCCTGACAACAGCTTTTCAAGAATTATGTTTGACCATGGTTTATAGCCAAGAAAAGATTTATAGGAAGAAATAAAATTTTTATGAAATCATCTGAAGTGATTGGAGAAAAAAAGTCACACAAGTCATCTTCCACATCAAAAAGATTGCTTGTTTATCTCTCCAGAAAGATCAGTTTGTCATAGAAGAGATATTACCTTCAACTACAAACCTTGTTTTGTTTGTGTCCTTTAACCTATCATTGCCACATAAAAACTATTCCTGCTGAAAGGAGTGTAAAAATGGTTTATCATCTTTAATTCTGTCTTAGTCTGTCCAGCTGCATATCAACTCTTAAGCAGAGATCTAGTATATGATACTGTTGATGAATACATATAGATAATAGTTTTTAAATTATCCTTGAAAGGAGATATCTTTGAAGGAATATTCTTCCATGATATGGGCTTATTTCCTCATATTCATAAGAAGTCCCAGTTTTGTTCTCATATCAACATGCTACAAAAGCAAAACAAATGCATTTCTGAGACACAAGTGGACAGAAGAACTATGAACAGATAGAAACAATGTATCATAAACAAGATGGATCCTTAAAACATATAGAAACTAATTTTTCCTTTTTTCTAAAAATATCTTCTACCATTTTATGTTGTATTTTGTCTCACATCTTTGAGACATACAGCACCCTTGTTTAATAAAGAGGCTGCTAAACAAAAAAGAAGCTAAACAAATTTCCCAGGGTCTCAGAAAAGATCTTTAGCAAAATGAATATTTATCATCAGTAGTTCATTCCTATTTCTAAAGCAAAAATGATACTTCTTTTCTGATGCAAACAGTCTCAGAGGGATGAAGCATGTTGCACAGGATCACACCCAGGTAGATTTTATATATCTTCAGAAAAAGGGACTCCACAGCCACTCTGGGCAGCCTGTTCCAGTGCTCTGTCACTCTCATAGCAGAGAAGTTTTTCCTCACATTGAGATGGAACTTGCTGTGTTCCAGCTTGTGCCCATTGTGTCTTCTCCTCTTGCTGAGCACCACTAAGAGTCTGGCCCATTCCTCTTGACACACACCCTTTAGATATTTATATATACTGATCTGATCCCCTCCAGGCTGAACAGACCCAATTCTCAGCCTATCCTCACTGGACAAATGCTCCAGCGGTTCTACTAATCACTCCCTGTTCATGAATCAGCTTATGGATGGTGATCAGGGAGTCTCAGTTGGTGTGGTATTGTCATCTGTGCACCGTCATGATAGCAACTAGCACCTGTTGTCCTTTGACCTTCAGCAACCCCACAACAGAAGGGTCCTCTGAGAGCCCACGCAAAGTAGACAATTGTTCATATATCCAGGGCAGATATTCCAAAAGCCCACTAGTCTTGAGTCTTTAAGATACCCTCTACAGAGACAGTCTATACCCAAATGCACGGACCCTCTGGGACAGTCACAATGGGATGTTTTTCCCAGTCCTTCCCAGTTAGACTCACTTCAGCCTCTAGCAGAGTCAACTGCTGGGATCCCCCTGTCACTCCAGAAATACAGATAGGTTCAGTCTCTTTATGATTTCATGGCATTAGGGTACACTGGGCACTGGTATGCACTAGAGCATTGTAGTCTTGCAGATCTGATATGACACGCCATCAGATGCACGCAGTCCAGTAAATTCAATTGTCCCTTTCCTCCACCTGGCTGGAGGCAGGGCCCCTCTAATCTTGTTCATCCCATTTGCTGTTCACTTCTTGTAAAACAGAAGAGCTCCCTTCAAGAGTATCACAGTCTGGTGGGCTGTCTACTAGAAACTGGCACAGCATTCTTCCTGGTGGAATCTCTTTTGATAACCGTTTCACCTTGCAGCTCATTTACTCTTGCTCAGAGGGCTAAGGTAGGTTTCCTATCCCACCTCCTCATGTCTTCGTCATGATTGTGCAGATAGAACCACAGGAGGCCTCCTGGAATGTATTTTTTATAAGGTCTCTCTAGAACAGGGGAACTCCTGCTTCTGATAGCTGAAACCATGGTCTGTATAGGTGGGAAGAAGGACAAATTTTCTTCAAGTTTCTGGAATTTTCAAGACAGTTTCTCCACAGCTGAGACAAGTGAGGTAGAAAAACTGACTTTATATTGCTGGAATCATCCAGCCACCTCATCCACCTGACTCTGGTGTCACTGGGTGTGCAGGGCAGTGTCATCAATTAGAGAATTTCTTTCCTTTATTCCGTTTTGAGTGTTTTGCCTGTGATGCTGATTGCAGAATGATCTCTCCCTGTCCTTATCTCGACTCCTAAGCTTCTCAATATATATTTTCTCCCCTGTCCAGCTGCAAAGGGGAGTGATAGAGCGGCTTTGGTGGCCATCTGGCCTCCAGCCAGGGTCAAACCACCACATGGACACCGAAAAGGACTGTCATGCTTCAGCCCCAGGCAGGGCCTGAGCACCACGGGCTGCTCACTCACCAGTCCCCCAGTGGGCCAACAGAGTCGCTGTGGTTTGGGGTAAGGAGACTTTACTGGGAGTAACAACAGAGCCCTTGGCAGAGTACACACAGTACAGTGATGTACCAGTGATGACATGGAGCACTTTACTGACCTGATGAGGTGATAACACAGAGCAAAAAATGACCTGATGCCAAACCACACTTGGACTGTCACAGATCCCTGGGGTCCTGCCTTTCCCCATCATCCCTTTTTACTGGGGTCTGGTGAGGAAAACAACATGGGATAGCTCAGCTCACCTCTGCTGGCTGCTTGGGGGAGTTAACTCCATCCTGGCTGGAACCAGGACATATATGTTAACTAGGCTTAGTGCCATGAAGCTTGTTGTTTCATATTTCAATGAAAAAAAAAATCTGTAGAAGATGAAAAATCTTTTTTTTTACTGAAAGAAACTTGTTCATAATGCGAACTGCTCTATAGTATAACAAGGGATTAATATTGGGGGCTTTTGCAAAATCCTCTGATTCACTGTAAAATAAAATTTCCGTTTTTTGTTCTCCTTAATCATTTTTCTATCATCTCCTCAATAACTCATCTTTTGATTCCTGTGTGGGAACAATCTAAGTATGCTGGGAGAGTATTCATCATTAGTGCCTTGAAACTTTCCTTTTGGATTAATAGAGCTCCATTATTTTGGTATTCCATACTGAATTTGTCTCTTTAAAGAAAGGTGACCATGTATGGGTTTGTAGGTCTGCTCCTTTTGTTTTATTTATTTTTCTTTTACTCTGAGGACTTTAACCCTCTGTTAAGTTTCAAAAAATTGTCTTTAAGTAGTGAGCTAGTAGTTACGTATGTCATATGATTGAAAGCCAGTGGAAGAAAACTTTAAGGATGTCTAGCAACAACCAATTGACAGATGACAAACTAAGCTAGAGTGCATTGTGTCAGGCTGTATTGGGTTACATTTACTAGCAGATTTCAAGTTTCAGCATATAAGAGAAAGAGAACAGATTTTAAGCCGCCCCACTAGCAATTATTTCTTTATGAAAAGAAGTCAAAGCAGTTTTATTTTTGGTGGTGTGTTTTGGGTTGTGTTTGTTTTTTTTCTTTTGGCTTTTCAGTACACAGGTCAGCTATTAGTTCTTAAAAGCCATTGCTGTTATCAGGATCGTAGTTTACTTAATTTTCAATATGCATGTAAAATTAAGTACCTGTGTACTTGCAAAGCGAGGTCATAAGTCAAGGAGCTAAGCCCCTAGCAGTGATCTAACTAATACTGCTTTGAAATCCTGATTAACTAAGGACACAGCACTGCAGTTCTTTTTACAGGTTCATTGGGAGAGTGATGGATTTTGTTTGCTCTAATAACTCACGGGGCGATTTCTAATCAGTCTCCTGTGGTGTCTTTATCCAGTGTGAGGTAACCTAGTAACACAGGATGTTGTACTGGGCTGTGTGATACAAACCATTCCTGGTAAAAGAATTATGTGATGAAACACAATGCCCCTAAGATTTTAAATAATTTTTAGAACTCCTCCAATGGGGATCTTTCATACACAAAAATCATGGCCATTTATGGTTAGCTATCCAATGGAACAGAGTTTCAAATTAAAATAGATTTCAAGACAGGAATGCATTATATCACCAGTATAAATTTTGCATTTTCTCTTTCTTTTTCTCTTCCCCTTACTTGTGAGTCAACAGATGTGTGTCTGAAGGGAAATAAGAGCATGACTACTTAATAACTGTTCTGAAACACAGATGGGACCTGAACATTTTTATTTTTACCAAGCCAAAAAAAGAAAATATATCAGGTACACTGCATGTGCAATCTCCACTGAAATGAATCCATAATGGATCCTAACTATAAACTCTGAATATGCCTAGTGGAGGCAGTAGTTTGAATCTTAAATAATAAAACAGGAGTTCTTCACTTCTCTTTAATCCCCTCTGGGAAGCCCAGTTAATTAAAGCTGTTTATTACAACTTGATCAAAAAGCCTAAATTCTACGTGTCCTACATCTAGCTACTACAATATTCTCTGTCATTGAACCCTCACGAGGCCCTGAAGACTTTGACTTGGTAATGCAGCCATCAAAGAGATAGACTAACTCACTCTTTAGTCAAAGCTGTTTGTTTCAAGGTGCAGTGCAAAACATGCTCTAGGCTTTCCAAGGCTGCAGCCTATTTCCTCCTTAACTTTAATCCAAAAGCCTCCTTGCCATACTTAATTTAGCATTCGAATTAAATTAATTATTTTGTAACGAGACTGGTGTTGATGATGTAAATTTCTTATTTAGCATGGAACATTAGTTGATGCAGTGGAATGCTCTCTTTCAGCAGCTGCTGTTATCATTTATGTGTTCCAAATAGGTAAATGAATGTAGTTCACAGAGCCCCACGCATGCGCACACACACACGCTCTCAAAACATCAAGATTAAGCAGTGAATTGAGAAGGAGAGTTCACAAGTCAAATAAGTAGAAAATGAAAGATGAGTATTTACAGCTGTATGTCTGTCTTTATTATGAGAATATAATTGCACTAAGACAGCTTTACTATCTCTACCTTATTCAAAGAAAAGTGTGATTGTTGATATTTTCTTACCTGTACTTGTAAAGTATTAAAAAAAACCCATGATTGTTATGACTTTAAACTTAAAAAAATATATAAAAAAAAATAATTTGCCTAGATTTTTCTTTGGCTCAGCTGTCAGTTCACACTGGAAACACTACTGATTAAAATCTGAGGATATAAAAGGAAAAAAAAATCATTAATCTGTGACCAATTTAGAAACTTTTTGCTACAAGCTCTCTACAGTGTAAGAAAATCCTGTACTGAATAACGAACTAGGACAGTGAGCACCCAGAAATGATAATCTAGAGAAGGAGAATTAATCTTAGCCTGTGTTCAATTCCCTTTTATCTCACAAAACAGAATCAAAAATATAAAATACCTAACCCCTGAGCAACTCCTCTCTTGAAATTCAAGAGAGTGTGTGTTTCTTACACCAGACCCTTTTTAGTTCTGGACAGCCGAAAGAAATAAGTTGTCATTCAATGTAAGATTCTTGTGGCTCCTGCCAGTATCATACAGGGTATTGTACCAGACAGCTTTAAATGTCAATTGCTGCCATTTTACATTAAAGATAAAGCTTGCAAATGAAGTCTTAATGCCTTTGTTGTTGACAGCCACTGAAAAAGCCAGATGATTAAAGCCACCTTAAATATCTCCCATAGTAGCTTCCCTTTTCAAAAGGTAAGTGGATTTAATTTTCCCCTTTTCACAAAAGCCTAAAGCACCCTTGTGACACAGCAAGTCCTGTACATGTGTTGAAGACTCTGATACCTTTTTTTTTTTTTTTAACTCAAATTTCTCCAAAATACAAACAAGTAACTGCTCCTGGAAATATGGCACAGCTGCATGGAAGCACATGCAAGCATCCTGACTTTAAAAATAAAAATAACCCCTGAATTCAAGGACAGACATTGGAATTTTCTTTTTCATGCTCTGACGTAAGAGGTCTGTTTTCTCCCTAATGAGAGCATGACCTATTACCTCCACAAAAAACATAACATAACATAGGTGTGCGTTGCCTTGATTCACACCTTGACGTAAGCTTCCTGCCACCTGTCCAGCAGTGTGTCAACACTGGGGTTTAAGACGTAATAGTCCTTATTCTCCTGCTGTACTGCTTTGAAACTTGCACTGTACAATCAGAAAAGTATTGCATATTGATTTGCCCTCCGCAAAGTGCTCAGTAACATTCCCGGACTTCCCAAGAGAATCCCCTACCTTTTTCTTCCCTGAAATTAATGTCAACCCACACCCGAGGATTTTTATGTAATCTTGGTCATGTCCTCACTTTTACCACTTCACCTAAGAGCACCTGAGGTTCTTCCATGCAGCTGTTGTACATTTAGAAATAAGGCAGTGGTCAATTTTCTCCACAGCTTGAGCTCTGTAACTGCTTGTGGCAGGCTGAGGAAAAGTCATTCACTTCCTCACTGGAGCTCAGCATTATGTTTCAACAGACTGGGTAACAGCTTTGTGGACAAAATCCATCAGGTAAGCATTATAGGGTGAGAAGAGAGAAAGTGTAGTTTTACATTCTCTTTTTCTTTAATCTCACTTTTCAAATTTCTTTTTCACATAAGTAACAGATTTTTTCTTAGCATATATTTATAATAATCTGTTAAGGCAAATCTCATGATATTGCTATGGTTTCAGTGGGTTTTTCACAGATTCACCAAATGGAATTGGATTGGAAGAGACCTCTGGAAATCATTTAGTCCAACCCGTTTGCTAAAGCAGGATCACCCAGAGCAGGTTATGCAAGACCATGTCCAGGGAGGTATTGAATATCTCCAGAGAGGGAGACTCCGCCTCCCCTTTGGGAAGCCTGTCCCAGCACCCTGCCACCCTAACAGTGAAGACTTTTCTTCCTCATGTTGAGATGGAACTTGCTGTGTTCCAGTTTATGCCTGTTGCACTTATCCTCTTGCTGGGCAACACTGAAAAGAGTCTGACCCCATCCTGCAGACATCTACCCTTTAGATATTTATTTATAAGTGTTGACCAGATCCCCTCTCAGTCTGCTCTTCTCCAGGCTAAAAAGCCCCAGCTATCTCAGCCTTTTCTCATACAAGAGATGCTCCAGTCCCCTGGTAATCCTGTTAACCTTTCCCTGGACTCTGGCCAGTAGTTCCCTTCCCTGTTTTTCTTGAACTGGGGAGCCCAGAACTGGACATAGTACTCCAGGTGTGGAGTACATAGTACTCACCAGGGTGGAGAAGAGGGGAAGGAGAACCTTCCTTGACCTGCTGGCCACACACTTCATGCACCCCAGAAAATCCTTTGGCTTCTTGGCCATGAGGGCACATTGCTAGCTCGTGGGCAGAGTGCTGGCTTATAGCTTTTCTGTGTTTAACATTGTTTTCTGTACATTCATTCTAGCCATATTTAAATACATAGCAGTAGACTGTTTAGTCAATTCACATAATCCCTTGGAGAGCTTAAATGTCTTATTTTCTCCCTGAAGGACATCCAATAGATATACTGATTTACTAATATGTCCCCTGACAAAAGGACATTTTAGTTTCAGAGCTGTCTTTGTGAATGAATGATTTGATTCCCTTGACATTGCCTACATGCCACAGTTAAAGAAAAAATCTTTAATCCATGTCAAAATGCTTCATCACAGAAAAAAAAAAACATGAACATCAGAGAATCTACACATCAAATTACAGCAAACACAATAAAGAATGTTACAATGCGTGATTCTACCTTTATTAAAATACACTTTGGGGTAAGCCAATAAGGAAATGTTTTTAGAATTGCCATCCTAACATAGGAAATTCATTCTGGAATGATGAAAGACGGATAAGTGAGCAAGTATCATCCCCAGAGCCATGAAAGAAAGAAATCCTTTTCAGTAGCTAGCATTGGAAAGCGTGTTATGGATAATCTATTAATCCGTATTTTGACAGACCTAGAACAAAGAATTGCAATTTGTGTAGCATTCAGAATATAGAAATTTGTCTTTTTCATTCAAGGCAATGACTTATACATTCTTAGTGAAGTTTGGGGTTTTTTTGTTTGTTTTGTTAAGAGTTGTAGAAGAAGAACGTAAATTGGAAAAAAAAAGATGTTTGCTAGAATGAAACTGAACTTCAGGAAAAGTGTACTCAGTCTAGTTTTCTGCTTTTGAGTTCAAATATGACTTCTCAGAATTAATAATGTAATCAAAGTTAAGGGATCAAGTGCTATCTGCAGTTGTCAGTGACTGGAACAGTTCAGAAAAAAGCTTCATAATAGATTATCTCTGGTCTTCTCCTTATCTCTCCCCACTCTTACCTTTTCCTTTTCCCCATTTATATCTTTATTTGATTTTTCTCCACTTTCTGTTGTTTGCAGACAGGAGCTTATGATAAATGTAGCTAATTTTTTTCTGTTCTATAACGTTAAGAAAAGAACACACTCTGATATCTTCTATAACAAAGACATGATATAGTAACCTGTTCCGCAAATTATTTGTCTCCAGTTCTGTAAAGCTTTACCACAGACCCTAATAGTGACATGAATAGTAATAGAAATGTTACTATAACTTATTATTTATCCTACAAAATGTTGACTGTATTCTGCGTAGTGCAGATACTTGCCAGTACTTCAGGAGTGGTATGGATCACTTACAATTCCAGCATGAAGGGAAAGGCAACAATTAGCCATAGCAAACAAACAAAATGCTGGCAAAGTATAATAAATAAAATTGTCAGAGAAGGGCCTTTTATATGTATGGTCTGTCCACGATTGTAAGCATTAAACAGTCTGTATGGAGACCATAGCAAGGGAGAGAATTCAGAAAATGTAAAAAAAATAAAAGCCAGTGAAGTAGTTTTCTGATTACCTAAAAGGAAAATCTCATTTGTAGGGACACACACAGAAGACCCTAATATACTTTTTTGACCATCTGAAAGGCAAGAAACAAAAGCTGAACGCTGACTTGCTAGCTGGTAATTGATCTATTGCTCTAGATACAGTTACATTTTTTACAAGCCACAGCAAAGAGAGTAAAAATTGAAGTGTGAGATACTATAGGCCTGAAAAGGCAATCAAGATTACAAAGAAAACACATTGTATTATTAATAATATGCAGAAAAATAGTCTCTAAAGGTTTAAAAATCATGCATAACATCTATGCAGTAAGCTTGGATTGCCAAGATGTTGGTGGTGTTCACAAATCTGTGAAATATGATTCTATGATTCTATGAAATGAGGGAGAATAGGAGTCTTAGAACAAAATGTAATGATTTTGACTTAACCCTGCAATTTTGGCTCAGAGGGAGTCAGACCTACAGAAAAACAGGAACTGGTTAATTTATACAAATGAAAGAGAAGACAGAAAGGTATCCAGGATTCTAGAAAATAATCTTGGTTATCTAATGCAGAAATTCTGGAGGTACCTCGAGTAAAATTTGAAGAGGCACTTGAAATGGTAGCAGAATTAGGATAGAACAGAAGCATGGAAGCTGAGAGAAAGACAAAATTAAAAATAAAATGTTAGCTTGTGGGCTCAAGGTCATCTAATAGACTAAGAAAAGCAACGGTAGAATATTGATTCTGAACTTTGCCCAACAGAAAGTTATGAAAGACATTGAAGGCAGACAAAGGTTTTGTAATAGGATAGGTTAGTCTATGTGATTTTTTTTCCCTGACATGAGAGAAAAAAAATCATAGCTTAAGAGTTTTCAAATTTACCCACAGGCAGCCAGAAAGTATGATTTAATTCAAAGAAAGAAGGAAACATGATGAGAAAAAAATAATACCATTATATATAATTTAATTCCACTGGAATAAAATTTCTATCCATCGTCCCTCCTGTTCCTAACCTTATCTTGCTATAAATACCATTCCATAGACACACTATATGTTCTATCATTTGCTAAGATTTTCATGTTTTCTGCAGGAGACACTTTCCATAAAGCAGCAGACCAGTTTATAAATTCTGAATCTCAATTTTTTTATTTTGGATTAAAAGACATTTTATTTCAATGAGCTTGAAATCTAACAATATTTTTTTTTGTCTTGAAAGCTGAAATTTATTCAGCTTCAAAGAGGAACCTATGAGGTTTTGTTGGTAAAACAGGGTGGCACATCTTGATGACTTAATCTTCCAGGTTTTTCATGATATGAAAATCTGGGTGGCAGGAAATATCTTTCTTGTGTTTCTGCATGACTTGCTTGCTACCATGACTATGACTGCTGAATACCTAGCTATGTATTATTTCTGTTTGGGTGGTTTGACCATGGCTGGAGGCCAAATGCCCACCAAAGCTGCTCTATCACTCCCTTTTCAGCTGGAGAGAATATACATTTAGAGGCTTAGGGGAGAAAATATATATTTTGAGGCTTAGGAGTTGAGATAAGGACAAGAAGAGAGCATTCTGCAGTTAGCATCATGGGCAAAACAGACTCATGGAACAAAAAAACCCCATCTAACTTATTACACACATAGAGAAACCAAAGTAGGATAATGAGAAGTAAAACCAGATCTTAACACACCTCCCCCGCCCCTTCCTTTTTAGCAGACTTCAATTCATTCATGGTTTCTCTCTCTTCTCCCCTCCAGGGTGGCACGGGAAGGGGACAATGATGATGGGGACTGGGGGTTTCAGTCAGTTCCTCGTGGAATGAAGTTCAACATGGCAAAGTGTCGGGTTCTTCTCTTTGGTCATAACAACCCCAGGCTTGGGGCAGGGTGGCTGGAAAGCTGTACAAAGGAAAAGGATCTGGGCCTGTTGGTTGACACTGACCTGAACATGAGCCAGCAGTGTGCCCAGGTGGCCAAGGTGGCAAACGGTATCCTGGCTTGCATCAGGAATAGCATAGTCAGCAGGACCAGGGAGGTGATCTTTCCCCTGTGCTCAGCTCTGGTAAGGCTGCGCTTAAGAGTACTGTGTTCAGTTTTTGGCCCCTCACTATAATAAAGACATCGAGGCCCTGGAGCGTGTCCAGAGAAGGGCAATGAAACTGGTGAAGGGTCTGGAACACAAGTCTTATGAGGAGCACCTGAAGGAGCTGGGACTGTTTAGCCTGGAGAAGAGGAGGCTCAAGGGAGACTTTATTGCTCTATATAACTACCTGAAAGGAGGTTGTGGTGAGCTGGGGATCAGCTTCTTCTTGCAGATAGGACAAGATAGACAGAGGACAAGATAGGACAAGTGATAGGACAAGAGGGAATGGCTGCAAGTTGCACCAGGGGAGGTTCAGGTTAGAAATTAGGAGAAATTTCTTCTTAAATAAAGTGTTTAGGCATTGGAATGGGTTGCCTGGGGAGGTGATGGAGTAACCGTCCTTTGTGGTGTTCAAGGTAAGATTGGATGAGGTACTTAGGGACATGGCTTAGTGAGTAATATGAGTAGTAGGGGAACAGTTGGACTGGGTGATCTTGGAGGTCTTTTCCAACCAATTAATGATTCTGTGATTCTGAGTTGTTTTCCTTCTTAGTGGGGGGTGGGCATTACTCGTACCCTTCCCCTGCTTCATCATATGGTCCCACCCATGGGAGATTGCCCTCCACATGCTTCTCCAACATGACTCCTTTCCCACTGGGCTTCAGCTCCTCACCAACTGCCCCAGCATGGGTCACTTCATAGAATGTCTCTCAGGCCCAGACTGCTCCAGCTTGATTCCCCATGGAGTCACAAGTCCCTCGAGAAAACCTATTCCAGTGTGGATCTCTCTCTTTCTCTCTCTGTGTCTTTATCTCTCTCCATAGGCTGCAGATCTGTTACCAGGGGGTTGCTCCAACACAGATCATTGCATCTTCCATGTCTCCACCAGCTCCAGCATGGGGGCTCTCCATGGGGTGCAGGTGTGGTCTCTGCTTCCCATCATCTTCCATGGGCTGCAGGGGGAAAACCTGCTTTACCATGGTCTTCTCCATGGGCTGCAGGGAAACCTTTCTCTCCCGTTCCTAGAGAGCCTCTTCCGCCCTGTCTTCTTCACTGACCCAGGTGTCTGCACAGTTTCTTGCATCTTCTCACTCCCTTCTCTGGTGACAAAAAGCATCTGCTTGCATTTTTTTTTCCTCTTAAATGTGATTCACAGAGGCACCATGACCTTCGCTGATGGGCTTGGCCTTGGTCAGCAGTGGGTCTGGCTTTGAGCCCAGCTGGTGTTTATTCTGTCAGGCCTAGGGGAAGCTTTGAGCTTCTTCTTGCAAAAGCCACCCCTGCAGGCCCCCTACTCCACCAGAACCTCTTCATGCAAAACCACAACACTGTTCTTGACAAAAGGTCTCTATTCAAAAGGTTGGGATAAGGACAGTTTTCTGACAAAATCACCCTGAAAGGGGAACAATAACAGCCAATTGCACTCACACCCAATAACAAAGAGTACCTTACCAACCCAACAATCACAGAGTGCTGCATGACACAAGGACCAATCTGACATCCTGGTCACTCTCAACCTGTTCTGGAGGCACCCAGGAACACCCCTCCCCAACCAGACCCTATTAAGGGGAAGTGATGTCAGGTGGTGCGGAAACAGCCTGGATAACTCAGCTCACATGCTTTTGCTGCTTGGGGAGGTTAACTCTGTCCTGTCCAGAATCAGGACAATATGTCATGGTTTAGCCCCAGAGCATCTCAGAGCCACCTAGTCCCTTTTTATAGTGAGCATGATATCATGCGGTATGGAATACCCCTTTGGCTTGTTTGGGTCACCTGTCCTTGCTATGTCCTCTCCCAGCTTTTTGTGAAAACTAGCTCTATCTTAGCTGAAACCACATTTCTTTTTCACTCTTGGAAAACTACTTGCTTCTATATCCCTTGAACAACTCCTTGAATATGCAGTGCCAGCAACATTACAGCTGAAAAAACCACAACCACCCAGGTCTTATAGGAGTGTGACTACCTCACTCTTTCCCTACTCTTCAATCATATGTGATGCAAAGTCTTTTCTGTTTCAGCTCCAGCCTTTAATATTGTAGAAGTTCCCAGAAAATTTTTATCCAGCAGGGTGAATTCGCAGTGATGTGAAAGCAACTCTCCACAGAGTTTCCACACCTAGTAAAAAATGGCCTCAAGCAATGCTTGAACACTGCTCCGCTGTCTGCTCTGCTCCAGCACAGTCCTAACAGTGCTGACATTTGACTCTTGTCTGGCTGCAGCTCCAAGCTCCACTGACAGCTTCCAGACATTTACCAGGCCTGCTGGGACAAGTCTGGTCTGGATTGCAGACCCAACCTTAGACATGGGTCTGGTACCCGATCTTCTTTTAAGTACACCACTGACACCCTGACATTTCCCTAAAGCTATCAGCCTTCCCTCTCTGATGTCCAGGTCCAGGATTTCCTTACACAGCAGTTCTAATTCTGCATTACAAGCAGGAAGTATTAAAAATGTTCTCATGCTCCATGCCATAACGTTAAAAAGCCAGCCCTTTATCAACTTATCATCTACTACCCTGTAGTCTGAAATATAATACAAGCAATGACAAGTCGTAGGGAGAAAGATAGAGAAAGGGGAGAAGCGGGGGAAGGAGAGAAAGAATTTCCTACATTTACAACATGCTATGAAAATACACCCTAGCAATTTAAACAAAATGAAAATCAGAAAGACCAAGCCCCAGTTTGGCTGAGGGTTGTGTCTTCACAGTGCTGTAAATTGAGTCTATTCCAGCTAAAAAAAAAATGTTCTTTTGTAAATCCCACTACTTGCAAAATTTTAAACATTTCATATTCAGACACACATTTTCTGTAAAGAGAAACCAATGTATTTTGAAGGAACTGTGCTTTGAAGACTGAGAGTGTTTTGCAGGGCATTTGAGGAAGAGAAATTACAGCACTAACAGCAGCTCATGAGAATCACAACAGGCAGTAATGCCAGGATGGTTAGAGCTCTGTCTTGTTGCTAGGTTTAGACTGACCTTCTTTGTGAAATATATGAGGAACACTGCTTTTAGTTTATATTATTCTGGACTGCATTTTCCTTCAGGCAATTATATTTTAAGAGGAGAAAATGTCTTAAAAGTAGTAGGCTACAAAATTGCTATATTAAATCATTTACATAACGTTCAATGTTAGAACCAACAGGGAAAGGATGGTAAACATAAAAAACGCACTGATATATCAACTATTCCAAATATTTAGTTAGGCAGCATAGTTTCATTTAAAGTGTGCATGTTTTTAGTTTCAAAAGTATTATTTCTATCAACCACATACACTGAGGACTGAAAAGCTAGCCAGTCTTGAGGCAGCAACAGGACAGTCTTAGAATGTTATTCATTACATAGAAACAATGTACAACCCACATAGTTTATTTAGCTTTTTTTTTTTTTCTTCCAGGTCTTTGTGATTGTAAAGCTAATCAAACCAATTAATGTATTTTGTTTTATAAACAATTGAGAGCTCAGTATGATTTTAGCAGTGCTATGTTTGCATGGAAAACAGGGAAAATACATAGGAGAAGACACTGCATGTTTGGATTAGATTGCTTTTTGTGTAGTTATTTGCACTTAAGGAAGTAACTTTTCTGACAGAAATGCATGCATGTGGCTGTAGGTGGCATAGCAGTATAGTTCACTGCATTACTTCATGTTACATACTTCAACATATATTTTCTTTTTTACTTTTTTTTAGAATCAATAGTTGCAACATTTGAAAATGCAAGATAAACAAATAGGTTTCCTGAGGTACTTTGCCGTAAGCCCTGTCACAGCTGTCATAGCAGAACTGCTTTTTTTTAAATACAACTAGTGCAGCAGGGGCAACACATTATATAGTATGATCATTTCCTTGTTATATATGGCCAATTTCTACACATTTGTTTGCAAAAAAACAAACTCAAGGAAAGGAACAACAATTTTATATAATGCCTGAAAAAAATTTATATAGATACTATTTTTATATATACACATATAAAGAAATTTCTTATATATAATTACCTAATACTTCCATTAAATGTTAAAATGGTTATATAAAGAAATAATATTAATGAATTCTTTATTACTAAAATATGTATATATAATTCATCTAGAACAAATTAGCAAAACAAAGGCAGAACTAATATTGATGAGGTATTTATCAAATAGGATGTTCATGAACACTTCTGTAGTCACCTAATTCCATTTGAGAGATACTGTTTGGCTGTTGTCTTTAATACTATCATATTCCCAAGGTTTTAAAATGTAGGTTATGAATATCTGATTTGAACAGTTTAACAGGGAATCTGTTTTTAGAAGTTTTATGTATATTCCACCATTTCAACTACAACTGAACCTTCAGTATCAGTAATCATGATGCTTCTTGTGAGGGCCTTTGAATTAAAAAAAAAAAAAAGAAAACCATACGGAATAACTTCATAGTAAGAATAAACAGAATGTTTGTAAAAGAATGGTGTTGATGTGCAAATAAGTCAGTGGTAGTAACATCAGTGTACCTGTCCTCCTCTTCGTGGTGTGAGCATAGTGGGGAAGAAAGGGGGTTAGGGGGTGTATTGTGTGCAGGTTTCAAGGTGTGGGTAACTGGAGTATCCTGGGGTGGCATCTTTGAGAAGAAGCCGTGGCCTGCCCTTCGCTGTACACAGATTCCAATTGGCCAGTTCCAAATGGCTTCAAAATGGACCCATAACAGGACACTGAGTCCATCAGCTGAGCTGGTGCCTCTCTGTGAAAACATATATAATGGGATAAATTGCCACAGGGAGACAAGGGAACAAAAAGGAGTGAGAAACAGCAGAGGGAACACAAAAGTCAGAGGAGGATGAAGAGAAACTTCATGATGGAGCAGGTAATCCTTGCAGCCTGTGGAGGACCTGTGCCACAGTAAATGGATATTCCTGAATGAACTGCCACCCATGAAAAGACCTAGTCAAAGCAGAGAAAAAGTAGAGTGAAAGAGGGAAATGGCTATGTACTGACAATAACATGCTCCTGTCCTATCCTGTTAATTGCCTCACTGAAGGCTGAATAACCTGTGAGTAACCTGCCATGATATAAGAGGAAAGGAGAAGAGCCTGGAAGGAAGATGTGAAGTTGAACCTGGAAAAGGGGAGGAAAGGTATTTTCCCTATGTGTTAATGATTGTACCTTCCCCTCCCCACAAATAAACAATTAAATATGTACATTAATTATCAATAAATTACATTAATTTCCAAAAATCAGGTAAATTATCTCCCATTTTAAAGCTTGATCTCCAAGCTTTCTTGTTCCTGATCTTCTGTTTTCTTCCCCAAACCTTCTGAGGATATCCCATGCACGAGTTTCTGGGTGGGAGTTTGGCTGCCATTTGGGACCAACCCAGCACAGAGAAGGAAGGATTGTGCAAAGCCTGAGCTATGGCAACTCCAGAGACATGAGCAAGTGCATAAGTAAAGCTTTTGCAGTTCTTGCTAAGGGATTTCTTAGCTGTCAATTTTGGCGTGCTGCACTGTGTCAGAGATGCTAAGTTTTAATTATAGACATCCTTTTTTCTTACAAATGATGTAGCCCTTAGCACTTAGGTCTCTTAACCATTGATGACCTGGCAGCCTATTTTGGCTTAAATAACTGATTCAAATTGTCAGTTTTAACTCAGTCTTTTAGGTACACTTTGGAGTCTGAAACTGTGATTCTTAGCCCCTGTAAAGGGACATATTAAAAAACCGCAACATTTTGGAAGTATACATTTTTGTAGCACTAAGTATGAAACTGAATAAAATACATAAACAAGACTTTGCAATGGTCATTTTTGTTATCACAGATGACCCAGATATTGTGCATACATGTACTACCTCTATTAGAATCTGACTGACACCACTGTTAGTAAGTGGGAACTAACAGCAGCCTCAAGTACACGAGGATAAACTACATCCTTTATGTATTAATATAATTAATTGTCAGTTGTTTATCAAAATTATTTTGACCTAGTATAATAAAGATCTACACATTTTAAGTAGGTCATTTTAAACTAGAAGCTATTTACGTTTGCATTTATTTTCTAGTATTTTTCTAAACTATGGTTATATACAAACCAAGTCAAACAAAAAAAACCCCAAACCCAACAAGTAAATGAAAACCAAATTTTGCTAGTGATGAGACTTGTTGATTCAAGAAGAAATTCCAAAGAAATTGAAACTGTTACTAAAACAACTACTTAGAGCAACTGGAAAGAATACTCTTGCAGAAGAGAGTAATATAGTCATAGGTAAAGGAGGGAATGGAAACCATCTGTCTGATGTGATAATTCTAGAACATCTACAGAAAAACCCTTATTTGAACATGTAGGAAAATATCCAGAGTGAATTCTGCAAATGTGTTCTCCAAATTATATAAACTCTCAGCAACCATAACTATTTGTATCCATCATAACAGCCGAAAGCAGAATCAGACACGAAGGAAACACAATACACAAATGCCACTGCTGGAAAAAAAATCAAAGCATATAATTCATGTTTCTCTGGGTCATTCCTCTAAATAGATGAGGTACGTAGGGATATGGTTCAGCATAGGACAGGAACAATTGGACTCCATGAAGGTCTTTTCCAACCTTGTGATTCTGTGATTCTACTCTGTGCCTGCAATGGCCTAGAAAGTGGTGTCTGTCCCTGTACTACCTTTCGGTGTCCCTAACAACATCTGATTCTTACTGTATGCAAATACGAGTGGTCCACAGTGGTTCATCAACATGCATGTCTGTGGGGAAGCACCCATCTTTGAGACCGGACTTGGAATATTGTGTCCAGTCCTGGGCCCCTCAGTTCAAGAAGGACATAGAACTCCTTGAAAGAGTCCAGGGCAGGGCGACCGAGATGATGAAGGGAGTGGAACACCTTCCTTATGAGAAATGGCTGAGTGAGATGGGTTTCTTTAGCCTGGAGAAGAGGAGACTGAGGGGTGACCTTATTTATGTTTATAAAGGTTGTGGAGTTCTGTGATTCTGTGATTCTATGTTTAGTGATGACCAGCTCAGTCGTGGAATAGAAAGAAGACTAGAGAGATTAGCAAGTCTTATGATGTTCTTCCTTTTGGATAGCTACACGAAGCCATAGCAGTTTGCTGATACTGAAAAGGGACAGAGTGTCTAGAAAATTACTTTATTCTTACTTTACATGCACTGTATGACAAGTGGGATTCTGGTACAGTTTCAGTGTGTCAAACCTTACATATGATCATGGTTGCTGCAAAATGTTCAGTGCATTTACTTTCTCTACCTCAAGAACTTTTCAAGTGCAAAATATCAAAAAACCTAAAGAGAAATGCAGATAGAAAATTTGCAATCTGTTTTCATTGATAAGGAACAAGTTTGTTTTTCTTTTTCCCTCATTCATCAATTCTACATGATTTCGTTTGCAGGATCAGCATCAACGTCTATCGTTAAGGTTGTATGCATGTTCTCATTTTAGACTAACTTGTCAGTGGCTTCTAATCTTATACAACTTTGACCTTTTCTCTTAAAGTACAGTAAGCTTCTGCTCTGTTTGAAAGAAAATTGTGTCACAGGTGTTGGAGAAGAAGCAGTTCAGTCATTTTCAAGAATTATTATAATTTTCTCATATGTTAAAATAAGGTTCTTTTAAAAATTCAGCAGATATTTGAGTTCTGAAAAAATATTTACATTTAATAGCACACCTCCATAAGGTTGCATTATGTTGAAGAATACAGTAGAGAAAAAAAAAGTATGTTCAGTGACTAAATTTTTATGAGACTATCAAAATAGCATTTGATTGATGAAAAAGGAATTGCAATAAGCCAAGTTCATAAGTACTGTTATTGTGTCTATCTATCTCAGCTGTGTTATGGAAAATACACTGAAGATATTAATGGGTGGAGGAAAAAGTCCTATTTTTAAACCTGTGTTTTTACCAGCTTTCAGAAAATTCATCACACTCTTAAATGGTGTAATTTACTCAAATTCCAACCCAGCTATCTTCCATATGAGAGAATCTGAAGCTAGGAAGATACAAGTAGTATTGCTTAGTTTGTGTAACAACAGAGATACCCAGACCCACTAAAACATTGAGGCTGAGAAAGACAGAAATAACTGTTAGGCAAAAAACCCCAAAACCCAAAACCAAAAAGCAACACACACACAAATCCACATCACAAAACCCAGAAAAAAAACAAAATCCACCAAAAACCAAAACACTAAACACAAAGAAAAACCCCAACCCCACCTCATCAAACCAGCACTACACCAGAATTATCTCAGTAATTACATGTAAACCTGAGATTATCACAATAATATTTTATCATATGACCTAATTTAAGATTATATGCCAAGATTTCCTGCAATATTACTTTAACTGTGACATTTTATGAATCAGGACAGTCTTGTGATCCATTTCTTAAAAAGATTTTCTAGACTTTAAAAATCTCCAAAACTTTGAAAGGGATTTAGAAAACGTACTTAAGTATTACATTACCTATGCAAGCAAGAAACAAATTCAACAGTGATAATCTTTGCCACTTGGTCAGTGTGAGAAAGCAGACAGTTTTTTGAAGATCACTTAAGAAGATAAATGCCAGTGACAAAAAACCTTTTTTTTTGGGGGGGGGTCTTTTGGTTTTGTTTTTTTTTCTTTTATCCACACATGGTGGAGGAGCTGTCTATTTCATATAAAAGTGCATATTTAGTGATTTTGGTTCAGCAAAGTCAACTGCAGTAAATCAAAATTCAGGAATGCCAACTGAAAACCTTTGTGCAGAAAAAGGCACAAGAAGATCCTGAGGATGGGATTCACCTGCTCTGGGGTGGAGGCATGATCCCAGATGTGATGGGAATATACTTACCAGATCAAGTCCAAGAAATAGATTATTGACAATGAGAACCATAGCATTCAGAGTATTTTGCAAAAAAGCATTTGATTATATTAGTTCTATTTAAAATAATGTTTAGTACCTTTCCAATTCTTGCTCAAAATGAGTCTTTATCATATTAATTTCTTAAACCACTTGACTATATGCCTGTACATTCTTAAAAGAGGATATGCTACCAGAATTTTAATATTGAAACCTTTTTGCACTTAATACTACCATATTTTGCTATATATGGAGTATATTTGTCAGAAGAGAAATAGAGCCAAAGTATTTCAGAAACTTGTCTGAGCCCTTAGAAAGATTCTGCATCTGCCCTGATGACAGAAACATAGTCTTTTTATCTAGACTGTGCATGAACGAATACTATACAAAGAAAATAAACTACAGGACCCACTGGTATGTCAGAACATGCATATATACTTATTCAACAATCAGGGGGCCGGGATGGGACGTTTTTATAACTTCTCAATAGCCACAGCTTTGCTTGATTGTTGCTGTAAAATGGGTTTTTAATGAAGCAGAGCTCAGGAAATGCAAAAAATAGACAGCATCATATCCATTTTCATGCCGTGCATTCTGTAAAATGCTCCGCAGACACTTCAATGACTTCTTCTGGTGGTCCATTTGTCATTGGACTCCAGAAATGCAGTTTTCAGGACTCTAATGTCTTGAGAGACTCTCGGACTTCATAACAGTTATGATGCATGTATTTTGAAAGATAAATAAATTAACAGTATACATGCAATTTACATCAATTTTCACCATAATTTTGAACCATAATTCTTCATTTGGTTCTTGAATTGTAAAAGATCAAATTTAGCATCCAAATTTTTTGGTCGTGTCATCAAATAAATAATTTTTAAATGGTGTCTTTTAAATTATTTCAGTGGAAAATCAAGAATCCAGGCAGCACAATAGCTCATGTGTTATTTATTTATGAGTGAAGTTTGCCTTCTTTTTCACTGCTCACATATCTTCCCCAAGCTCTTATAAGCTAAGCATGAAGTCATATGTCATGAAATATCCCCATGCTCAGTCAGGGTCAGTTGTCTCAGCTGTGTCACTTTCCAACTTCCTGGGCACCCCCTGCCATCCCTTTAGTGAGGTGGTATGAGAAGCAGAAAAGGCCTTGGCTTTCTGTGAGCTCAGCAATAACAGAAGACATCTGTATATAACAAAATACAGGCCTATACTTTCAACACTGTTTCCAGCACAAATATCAAACACAGCCCCATACTAGCTACTGTGAAGAAAATTATCTAAGCTGAAACTAGAGATATGGATTTGGTGGGTAGACTGTTCAGTGGATAAGGAATTGACTGGTTGGTCAAATTCAGTGGGTGGTGGTCAATGGCTCTATGTCCACATGGAGGACAGTGACAAAAGGAGTTCGTCAAGGACCTGTGCTGGGACCCCTGCTGTTTAATATCTTTTTTAATGATATTGACAGTTGGATTGAGTGCACCCTCAGCAAATTTGCTGATGACACCAAGCTGAGTTGTGAGGTTAACGTCCCAGAGGGACAGAATGCCATCCAGGAAGACCTGGATAAGCTGGAGAAGTGGGCCCAAGTAAACCTCATAATGTTCAACAGACAAGTGCAGTATTCTGCACCTGAGTCAGGACAATACCCATTATTCACATAAGTTAGGAGATGATGTGCTCAAAAGCGACCCTGAGGAAAAGGACTTGGGAATACTCACGGATGAGCAGCTGGACATGAGCCACCAATGTTCATCTACAGCTCAGAAGCCCAACCACATCCTGGGCTGCATCTAAAGAAGCGTGGCCAGCAGATCAAGAGTGGTGATTCTGCCCCTTTTCTCTGCTCCAGTGAGACCTCACCTGGAATGCTGTGTCCAGTTTTGGAATCCTCAACACAACAAGGACATGGACCTGTTGGACTGTGTCCAGAGGAGGTTCATAAAAATGATCAAAGGGCTGAAGCGCCTCTCCTATGAAGACAGGCTGAGAGAGTTGGGGTTGTTCAGCTTGGAGAAGAGAAGGCTCCAGGGCAGCCTTATAGCGGCCTTCTAGTACCTGAAAGGTGCCTATAAGAAAGCTGGGGAAGAACTGCTCATGACTTCATGTAGCAATAGGACAAGAGGTCATGGTTTTAAACTTCAAAAGGGGAGATTTAGGTTGGATATTAGGAAAAAGTTTTTCAGTATGAGGGTGGTGGATCACTGGAACAGGTTGCCCAGAGAGGTAGTGGAGGCCCCATCCCTGGAGAAACTCAAGGTCCGGCTTGATGAGGCTCTGAGCGATCTGATCTAGTGGAGATGTCTCTGCTTACTGCAGGGGGGTTGGAGTAGATGACCTTTAAACATCCCTTCCAATCTAAAACATTCTATGATTCTATGACTTTGAGATTTTGCTTACTCATAGCTGGTCTGTAACCAGAAGTAATATGTCAGCTGTGCCAGACTTTTTTAAAGGTTTCAGAGAATGATATGTGTTCATTTTGTTTCCTCTCACGGAAGACCTTAATAACAGTGTCTTTCTAAATTCTAATTGCAAAGTAAGTATACATCTGCCCAGAAAAAATACCAAACCACAAATAACAGTGACAATAAATGCATACAGAGTAGGAATCAGAAAAAAAATTACTAATTATTTACAGCAAAAGTGTTGCATGCCCACTTTATGAAATGTGCTATGTATTTACAACCTGAACATCAAGCATCTTGCAACCTGAATCACTTGTTACTTCTAAAACCCCATCCTGAATATTTTGTGATGTTACAAAGCAATTTGGGGTTTGTTTTGTTTTGTTTTACTTCCAAATGGGACTGTAGCTTTAACAATGTAAATTGTTACTGTCTGAGTCTGACTGGACTGGACTGATATCAATATTGACAAGAGATGTGTAAGCTTCCAGCATTCATCTTAATAGCAGTTTAAGAACCATGACCTCCTGTTTCTTCACAAATGCAATGTATGGTCTGGTAGTACTCTAGTGTTTTTCTGAAATGATGTCTGAAATCGCATTAGGCACTGCAGGAACTAAACTAAAACTAAGTTAATGATAAAAAACATCCCAGAGTTCTTGATGTTTCTTTATTGATTTGCCTGTCCATTCTTCACATTCTCTGTTCCCAGTGCTGATGTACCCTGAACCCATTTATTTATTAAATATGAATTATTCTCATAACTGAAATATCTGCCTGAATTTACCCATTTTTCCCTCAAGTACTGACATTCATGCTCTACTTCCCCTGTATGAGTTCCTTAAGTGAGAGATAAAGATTCCATTTTAAGTATCAGTATCTATTGCAGTTCTGCCCTTGGCATTGTAAGTCACTAAGTCTTACTTAAGTTCTGTGAAAAAATATATTAATTTCTGCACACAATGTTTCTGTGTATATAAAACCACATTGCAGCTAAATGCACAACCTACCTTTCACTGAATTAGCACAATTAATGACTCCTGAACTCCTGACCAAGGAAGGTCTATCCTGTGTTCTGGTTTCAGAAAAGGACCTGATATCAATTTTCCTCCAATGAGAAGGGGAGCCAAGTAACAGTGGTGATGTGGTTGAACCTGGAATCCTGGGGGATGTCAATTCTGAGAGTTAAAAGAGAGGATATAACTTCACCCTTCCAGGATACCCAGTTAAGTAGTATTAATATCAAATAAACCATTCAGACAATTATGGTGACAGAAATAGCTTGATTTCTCATTAGGTTTCTTGGCTTCTTGGATTTTGTGTCTCACTTTATGTTTACTATACACACTATAAATGTTTTTTTTTTTAATTTTTATTTTTTAGATATCTTTTAGATAATGTTGAAGGTGTGGCTAATTTGTCCATTTTAAAATGTTGCTGACTTTCTCTTTGTCTTCTAATTACAGCAGTAACTTTTTGAAGGAGATATCTGGATTCGTGGATCTTCTATCAGCTATAGAGATAGGATTTTAAGTAATTTTTCTAACTTAACAGCCCGCTCCCAACATGTTGTAAAGTTTGCTTTCTCAGACCCTCCAGTGTGAGCTCCTTAATTTAGATATGTAACTAACATCCAGTAAGACAGAGGAAGGATAAAAAAACCGGGATATGTTTAGGGGGGAAAGGAATTCTACTCTCTGGTGTTTAGGGCATTTACCTGTTAATACAGTAGAGACAGTTTCCAGTGCTTATTGTGACAATATATAATTATTTTGTGTGGGATATAAATATATAAATGGAGAGTACAATTTAATCATTAACTTTATGATGAAACTGCAGACTGAAAGGGACACACGCCTCAAAAGAAGAATTTAGGGGTTAAAATATTCCTTTGGTTACCTGGAATTAAACACTGCTCTAAAAAACATAAAGGATGTTCTCTGACTTTCCAATTTCTGACTGTTGGACTTCTGTCCCGACCAGATGTGCCCTTATCTTTTCTATTTAGCTATACGGAAAAACATCTACTTTACAAATCCGCTTGACAGTAGTTATGAGACAGCTGCTAAAGGGTTGGATGCAAATTATACACCTTATATAAGTTTGTTGTCCATTTTTCTTAATTACATTCCTTCACTGAAGTCCACCACATATCACTTAAATTAGGTGAATGAAATAAAGAAAACAATGAACAAGTATTTTTGCACTAGCGGGAAATATTTATAAAGGTGACGTGGTTATGATACGTCTCCTTTCATCCTAAAAACTTGACTAGCCAAATATGAAACCATCACTGAAGGGAATAAACTCTTGACTTCTATTGTGGGTAGGACATAAAATGACAGGTTTGAACTCTAGCAAAGGAAATATAGGCTTGGCATTAGAGAAAAAGCATTAGAGATGCAAAGGAGTTATATGCTGGAATAAGTTGATGAGGAGGTTCTGTATGTCCACCACAGCAGAGACTTTTATCAAGATCTGTTTCTGTGCCACTGATGCTGTCTGGGAAAGGGGAACAGACCAGAAGATCTAGTAAGGGTTTTTCCATTTATGAGAAGCAGTGAACACTGAGATGGATAGGAATGGTTAGATAAATGACCAGTTCAGAGCTTTCCTTTTCAGTACAGAAAAGATAATATTCTGTAGGACAGCATGGAAAAACCCTCCCTTAAAAAGACTGTGCAAGATATTTTTTATGCTTAAATATCAATATTATGAACTGGGGGGAAGGGATTAAAGTTATTTATAAAATATATCCTTTCTAGTGAAGTCACAGAACTACTGATTGTAACTACACCAGAAGGTTAAAAAGCTAAAATAACATTTCAAACAACCTGTAATGGCAGAGAAATGTTTCACATGGTTCTAATCATTTGAACAAAATTTTAACCACACTGTAAACATCACACTTGCTGAAAACAAAGATAATACATATAAAAATAACTATATATATAGTAACCTGTTCTCTTTATCTCCCAAACAAACATCCTTATTGTTCAGATTATTAAAACTATTTTACAGGGAATGCAGAGAAAAGAAAAATATTCAGCAGAGAAAAGAATAAAACATTATAGCATACAAATCTTCTTCTTTATCTTAGTTGTTTAAGTAAGGTGAAGTTGGAAAGCATGCATAGATTTTGTTGTCTCCTAGTCATTAAGAAAGTAATCACCAAAAATATTTAAGCTAACTCTGAAGCAGTGAAAAAGCCCTAGAGTAGTAAAACCCTAGAACAACAAGCCTAAGATAGGTGTTCATTACTTGTGATTTGAAAACACTCCAATATCACAGTGAAGAGGATGATTTCTTAAAGATCTGTGCAATTAAAATAATTGAGTAAGCTGTGATATCATACTTTTCACAATTGTATGCATTTCACAATTATATGTATGCAACACTGATGTTGCAGACTAACAAATAGATATTGTTAAAAGGAAAAAAAATATCCTTAAGATCTTTGCATTGGCTAATGGTCTTGTGTGAAGTCAATTGTCTTGAACATGATGGCTGATGAGTGCCCAGGTCACGAGTCTGCATCACAGGAGTCCTTGAAGTGGCATCTTCACTGGGTTTGGGTGAGACTCCCCAACCTGCTCTTCTGCGCAGTTCTATTCCAGTTGGCTCATGGTCCTTCTTGAGTACTCCAGCACAAAAGTGATTCATTGCTGCTGATTATCTGAGCTAAATACAAAACAATTCTTAAATACAACTTAACTATCTAGAAAACGTGACCTTTACTGCAACTTCAGGAACAGCTTTTAATGGTTAATTACATGGATCTTATTTATTTATAATTTGATCAGTTTACAGGAGGAAATAACTAGGACAGTATCAAGAAGGAATGGCCAGGTTTTCTACCTAGGATGCTAAGCAAGAAGATGTCTTGGGACATTCTCTAGAGCTCTTCAAAGTTCCCAGCTGCAAGACTTCTTGAAACAATCAGTCAAATGCTTCGTTGTATGTGGCTTGGAGTTCAGTCAATCACCCAGTTTTGTATCTGTCTGCTATTTCAAACCAGTCCATTGTCACATCTGTGCAGAGACGCACTGGGACATCCCTGACCACCTAGGAAATTAATGAATTGATGCAATAGGTGTGCATATAGGCACAGCCCTGATACTGAGCTAAACTCCAGTTCTAACTATAGAAAACTTTATTTTCATACTTAAATTACTCTTACAGCATGTCTTATAGCTTTTAATGTACACAACTTACTGACTTTGGAAATAGAGCGATTACCCTCTGTCATGGAGTTGATTAAAGGCAAAAAGGCAGCCAGTTACATTCCCAAACACAATAATTCATCACTTACCCTTCAAAACTTCTCTCAGAAGCATTTTAATATGTATTGTTTATAAATACAATCAGCACTAGCTGTGATTTTAGTTACCTTTTAAACTGGTCACTGAAAATGTCACTGACACTTTTTTGTATCCTTGACAGGACTCAATGACATCCTTTTACAGTAGTTTTGTCAAGACATAGATTCCTTTTTATCACCATGATGTGTTCTTTTTGTCACATGCTTGGACACTTCTTAATGGAATAATTATGTGCACCTTTTTCACAGTAATATGTACATCTTTGGAGATGCAGCTTATTTCCTTTCACAGTTCCTTGCTCTACCAGGGATGATAGAACCTCAAAAAGAATGCCTGTCTCTGTTGCTTTTCCTCTTGTTTTGTTCTTGTTCAGTGACATGAACAAATAATACTGATTGCCCTGAGGGATTGACTCAATATGCAGTATTCAAACTGCAGAGTAAAATCAGTTCAAGAACACAATTCAATTAATAACGTTGCTGAAATAGAGTTACATGGTGTATCTAAAGAATTCAGTAGATAATATTTAAGTCTTAATCTCCTCCAATGCTTATATCTGTCAATAGTCTGTGTACCTGGCTTCCTTTGTATGGCAGTCTGAATGCTGCTTCTGAACTCTGAATTCAATAACCCTCAATAAGTGAAACCTGCACATTTCTTACATATAGGAATATATCATACCCATGCCCCCAAAAAACCCCTACAACCCTCCAAACAAAATATCTTGATTTCTGATTGGTTAATAGCTTTGCTAACAGGCTTTGGTTTTGCTATACCACTCTCTCCATAGATTTTCTTATATGTTAGACAAAATCTTACTCTTCTTCACCGGTTTGATTTTCTTGTATTTCTTCTTCCTTCCTTTATCTAATTTCTACTTGCTTTTTATTATTCACTGTGGGTTTCTCTCAATTTCTTTCTCCTTTAAATACCACCTTGCCCATTCAGCTCCACTTGTTCTTCCTATCTTCCAGTTTCTCATATCTGCAGTTATTTTATAACTACCACAGTCCTTTATGTGACACTAATTGCATTTGATAGTAGGAGTCTGACATGTATCAACGGGATGGCAGAAACATTAAAAAATAATCTGTATGGTTTGATACTGTCGTTATTGCCTTTCTAATCTGTTTACTGCAAGGACTTTACTAAATCTAATGGTATATTTAACAGCCTAATAAGACTCAGCTGAAAGAGATCTCTTAGAACCCAAAGCTTCTTAGCACAGATAGCCAGGCATCCATGTCATGTCGATCTTGTCATAAGCTTATATTCTGTCTTTCTCACCTAGTCATTTTTGGTTTGTTGATATTAACCTTCATTGGTTGTCTCTCCATTACCTCCTGGTAGGAAAAGACACAAAGAAAGTACCTGCTCTTTATGAAGTTTCTTCACACAGCAAAAAGTCACAAGGCCTTTGGGATTTTAGGATGTATTTCTTGGCTGTAAAAAACGTGCAGTAAACTCACACCTGTTTTTGAGTATGTTTTAATTTTTCAACATTTTTGCTTATTGAATGGATATATCTAGCAGAAATGTTCATTTGTAAAAGATGCCGCATCTATTAAGTTTTTCTTAGTGCTAATTTTATTAGTCTATTATACTCCACTTATTGTTGTTGACTTTCACTATACAAATAATGATTTTTAAGTCTCTTATTTTCTTTGCTTTCCCATCTTAACCTCATTCAGTTGGTCCCTGTTAACACAGCAGTTTCTACTGATAGGACATTTAGCGATATATACTACCAAAGTGTGCAAAACAAGAAATTATTGCAGTTACCAAGTTTTTTTCTCATATCAGACATCAATATATCAGTGAAAATTACTTTATTACCTCAGTTATCTTTTTGAACCTGTTTTTACTTTCCTTAAAAGTTTTCATTAATTATTGTTTCATCATATTCCTTTCCAGTGCTATTTCCTTATACATATTACTTCAAAAAAATCTTTAAATAAGACTCTTCGTTTCACTCTTTAGTTAGTGGAATGATATATAACAGTTTATCACTAAAAATAGTCTCATTTGCAACACTCTCAAGGGTGGTGGTTTGTTTTTTTTTTTTCTTTCCAAAGCCTCAGAGAATTTCCTTTTAAACATTTGGCTCAAAATGTTTCCAGGACCAGAGAAACCTAATAAGTAGCTCATTATGAAAAAGATATATCCATCTCCTATCTCTCTGAGTCATGTCTCCTTTTGCAGACTGAGAGTTAACACCAAGTAGACTGTTGGAGTTAGAGAACCAGATTTCTTGGAGGCAATACAAATGAACAGTTGGACTGCAGAGTTGTATTTTCAAATACATAATTCACTTAACTATTATGAAAGGGCATTTTGGCATTTAAGAATTGAAATTACAAGGAGTTCTGTTACTTATTGAGAGATAGCAGTCAATTTTTAGTGATGTGTTTGAAAATATGGTAAAATATTCATACTACATTAAATAATGCATACTAGAAAACGTGCTACTGTGAAAGAGACAAGAAAATATGTTTCATGAATATGCTGTTTACAAGTTGTTTTATGGGCTCATTTATGGAGGAACTTGGAAACTTCTCTGAGATTTAAGAAACAATATAAGAAGTTCATCTCTAAATCTAGTTGCTTCCCTTCGTTCAAGGATACGTTCAGAATCTAAGATTTTTTTTGTCTTTTATACTTCACTGCTGTTACAGTTAAAAAAATGAGTTCACTATTTAGTTGCAACATAAACTTACATAATGTCTTGGAGATTATTGTAACTTTTTGTATTTGAAACTCCATTTTGCATTGCTGTTCTTAAGAAAGGAGCAGTTTTTCTTCAAGAAAAGGGGGAAACAGAAGGTAAAATCAGAAACTGAGGATGAGATGGAAACTTAGCTAACTTCCCTTATAAGCCCATAATTTAAATTACTTAAGAAAGACAGGTTGAAAGCTCGTAACAGAGAAGTGGTATTATCAGGAGTATCCTGTAGAACAGGAGCCCAGAGAACTATAAAAATTAAAAATAGGGAAGGTGCAGGAAAAGTGAATAAGAATGTCAGGTCGAGTTTGTATTCTTTTTCCTGAATTGGAGTTATATGATGTGAAGCAAATTAATGACAGTTTAACTCTGCAGTATGAAATACAGGTTTCTGAAGGCAGTGAAGCAAACTGAGTGCAATGCTATTGTTTCTTGAGTTACTGCACAGAAATGTGAGGCACTGCCAGACAGATTTAAAGCTTCAGAGACTAATTAGATCTTCAGTAGGACATCTGATGTTGTGGTTATTTTTACAGTATCAGTATTTTACAATCTAAGGAATGAAGGTAATTTTATTTATTTTTTTTTTTTTTAATGAGCTAGGTATACCAATAGCTTTAAACCATGCAGGAAACAGAAGTAGTTGCAGCTAAGGTTTCATTGATTCTATGTTTAACCTATCTTAACTGTTTTCTAATTTTATTATCAGTAAGAACATTAAGGTTACAAAGTCAAGCACTCCAATTTAGTTAAAGACAGAATTAAGACTGCTCATGCAAACTTTATTTGCTAACCCCTGTGAGTGTACATTATGATACAATCTTCAATTTGTAAGAAGCAATCTTGAGTTTTTCCACAGGACACCTGTCTCTTTGTATATTAAGTGAATGCTTATATCTTAGACAATTTTTCAATATTTCTCTTTTCTCTCACCATGCAATATGAGGCATTAGAGTTTATTTACCACATCCTATCGGGACTCTACACTGAAAATATGATTATTAGTGTCTTTCTTGGTTTTTAATGAGTTTCATTGTTTCATTACCAGAATAGCTGCTATTTATCAAAAATGAATCTATTTGTCTTCACAACAGTCTTTTTATAAACTTCCCAGGGTGCATCCAGCTCATTTTATCCCTTATCTTCTGGTCCTCCCCAACTATCTCTATCCCACCCTTTATCTTTCCCCATCCTTTTTGCTCTGATTTTCCCCCATACTTACTCCCTTCTGCTCTGGCTTTCTTCTTTCCCTCCTAACCCATGGGACATTCTCTTCATATCTCTCTTCCAGTCCTGCTGATGGGCTGCTTTCTTCTTCCTTTCCAGGCTGTATAGCGCTCTCTTATTTACTGCTCTCGTCTTCCCCATTCCACAGACAGGCTGATCAACGGAGCACAGTAGCTTTCTTGGTTGTCTTTACAAATGTTACCTTCTGTCGTGGCATCTGAAACCCAGATTTATATTTGGAAGCAAAGGCCTTGGCCAAATTCTGCAATGTAAAGCAGACACCATTTTCCGAGAATTTCTTTGGCAAACTTTAACAGACCTCTACAGTTTTTTTGAAACATGCATAACGCAATTTCAGGACGTGAGAAGACGAGGAAAAATTGAGGACAGCAAAAGACATACATAATCTGCTGGCTGATGGCAGGTGTTCCCAAATTAGCATTAGTACAAACATGTCCCATGTCTCAAGACGAGTTGTAGCTGCACGCTTACGCAGCCGTATTCCTTTCATGCTCAGACTGCTTCCATACGTCTCCATTCTCTGCCAAATCTGAAGGCATTGCCACAAAGCAGGAAAACTAGAATTTGTCAGCTAAGCAGGAACACTTTGTAAACAATGTATCAATCCTTCAATCTCTTTCTTAGGAAAAAAACACAGATTTTGATGTATGCATTTCAAATAAGTATATCTAGAACATTTCAGGAAATGTGGTTAATTTTTGGTGAGTTTATGGCAAACATAAAATAGAGTTTTGTACTGAAAGTGTTCTGGAACTTTAAACATAGGTGTTATTTCCAAGTCTGCATCTCATGCAAGTTAAAATATGATTTCATGTGTAGAATTATATTACTTATATAAACCCTTTATAATATATTCCTGTCAATGATGAATTCTAAGAATTTTATGCAGTGGTTTTCTATAGTAAGAAGTGCGACAGAAACTGAATATAATTGAGAGACTAGGATTAGAGAGAATGTAGAGGAGAAAAAAATAGAGGAGGGAGGGAAGGGAGGGAAGGGAGGAAGGAAGGAAGGGAGGGAAGGGAGGAAGGAAGGAAGGAAGGAAGGAAGGAAGGAAGGAAGGAAGGAAGGAAGGAAGGAAGGAAGGAAGGAAGGAAGGAAGGAAGGAAGGAAGGAAGGAAGGAAGGAAGGAAGGAAGGAAGGAAGGAAGGAAGGAAGGAAGGAAGGAAGGAAGGAAGGAAGGAAGGAAGGAAGGAAGGAAGGAAGGAAGGAAGGAAGGAAGGAAGGAAGGAAGGAAGGAAGGAAGGAAGGAAGGAAGGAAGGAAGGAAGGAAGGAAGGAAGGAAGGAAGGAAGGAAGGAAGGAAGGAAGGAAGGAAGGAAGGAAGGAAGGAAGGAAGGAAGGAAGGAAGGAAGGAAGGAATTTTGAAATACAACTGAACTGGTTTGTTAGAATATCTGTTCTTCCTCTGTTCCATAAGCATCTATTTTTACACACAATTTACATGATAATTTATGGATCAAGCCCAATATTGAGCCTGACCCTGTCTAGATCTTTTGCTCTTATGCAGAAAGGGGAACAGCATATCATTTGGAATCACTGGGGAATGTTTTCTTGAATCAAAACCTAGAAGTAAAATTAAACTTTGAAAACAGGCTGGAATAAATCAGACTTTGCACTGCAATACCAGACATGCACATGCAGTTTTTGAGTGATATTTGCACAAATTAATGTATTTCAGTGGTACACTACTGGAAAGTAGGGAAAAAAATTACGAAAGGGAGGGGATAATACACTGGTTCCAGTAGCATAGTTTTCTCCAAGTTTAATTAGTGATGATTGAAGAGCTACTATCTTGTTCAAAGCTTGGAAAAAGAGCAAAGACACATTACTAGATGATAAATTACATTACGCAGTTTAGTGATTCTGAACAATATACTCGATTCTTTTCATCCTACTTTGTCTTCTGGATGACTTTTTAATCTTTTACCTGTCTTTCTATAACAGTGGTGTTTGAAATATATTTCTTAGATTGTTAATATTTATACAGAGTCGGTGACCTAGGAATCCAACAAAACAATATTACAGGATGCACAATTACAGGAATGTATAAAACAGCCTTAGTGTAATAGAAAGATGATCCTAGAACAATAACACTAGGACAGTCTGCTTCACTGAGAAATATTTTCTTTTATTTTTGGCCAGTGTGACCAGAAGAAACCTGTCACAAACAATTTCCCGGCACTACCTCTGCAGAATGTTCGTTTTGATCAATCTGTTTCAGAACTACTTCTATAATCAGTCAGTGCTGGGCATAAATTGCTAGTCAAGGAGACTAACTTCTTGAAACATATACACAGGAAAAAAAAAATCGTACAGTCACAGGATTAATTTTCCGTTTCATTAGAACTTTATTTTTTAGAATAATAAAACTCTGGAATTGTGTGTGTGTGTGTGTGTGTGTACATGTTAGATATTTTTTCTAGATTTTTTTTTTAATCTTTTAAACTAAAATGTCATAATTTTTCCCATGCTGCCGGTAATATTACATTTTACCGTCCAGTTGTCTGGAAATAATATATAACCAGGGCTTATCTTTTTGGTCACAATCTTCTTCCTTAGCTTTTCCAGTCTCTGATACAGTTGGACAGAGTTTTTCAACAAGAATAGACTACTTCCTGGCTCAACTTACTTTTGTGGAACCAGATTACCATCTTCTACCTTGCAATGGCAATGTCAATGGCAATGTCAAAGTTTTATAGGGTAGTTCAATCCACATACTGAGTGATGAAGATGTAAGAGATGTTCTAGAGACAGTACTCAGAACTGTACAGCCAACTCCTTTTAAGAGCTTGGATCCCTAATAACGGGCTCACATTTTCCCACTTACCATTCCCACAGTTTCCACTTTAGTCTTCTGTTTTTGGTGCAAAAGCAGCCACAAAGTCACATATTTTGTCATTAATATAACTCTAAGTCCTCTTAAGTTAACAGAATTTACAAAGAAAATTTGTGTCTAAATAGGCAAGAAAAACTTTAAGTAATACAATTATATGAATCTGTTTTCTTTCAATTGAATATATAGACTTAATCAATGTTCCACTTAATGAAGCCCTTAATTTGAAAACCTGACAGCGAAGTAGTTCTACAATAAGCTGTGGGTGTTCAATTTAAGGAGTGTCTACTCTGCTTGCCAGCCCTTCAAGATGGTTATAATGCCCTTTGAGACAACAGAGTAGAGAATTTGGCCCAAACAGTGAAGAGCAATAAATCAAATCGTCAGACACTCTACTGTCTTTTAAGGCTAGGAACTCAGGAGGTAAATGACAGCAAAAATTTCCGAAAGTGATAAAGAATAAGAAGCTGGTTTTCTTTCTTTTTAACAATACTTTGTGATGCATAATTTTATGGAATAAAAATGCTAGCTTCTGTATCCATGCTTATGAAGTTCAAACTGTAGGAAAAGAAACATTTCTGAAATTTTGAATTTAAATGAAAGACTCTTTTATTTGAATTTTGCAACTTTCCACACGGTATATTAAAGATTAAGAGTCTTAAAAATTTATTATAAGAACACTTCAGACCACATTTAAATAAAATGCTGAAACAAATCTTCTCTTCACCAGTTGAACATATAGTTAATCAATGCTCTACTTAAGGAAACCTTCTAATTTGAAAACCTGATGGAGAAATAGATTTACTGTACACTAATGTGCAATTTAAGTTGTTTCCACTGTATTTGCTAACCCTTTATCATAACTCTAATAAAAACTTTCATGCCTTGCTCAATTCCAATCTTTTGTTAATTAACTCTGAACAAAGCAACTGCATAGAGATCAGAAGAAAATATTAAATTACAAAGTAAGCAACTCTTACATCTTTGTAATGCTTTATGAACATGATCACCATTTCAACCAAATCAGATCTACCAAAGTCACCTTGCTCAGGCTGAACAACAGAAATAAAATATGAACTTCCAACCTTTAAAATATGAAGTATCATTATAAAATAAAACCCTTCAATGAGGTTTTAATTTTCATATACTTTTTGATATACGTGAAATATTACAGTTTTAAGGCAGCCTTTAATATTACAAAAGGATGTGCACAGATACTTCTCAAAGTCTTTAAACTTCCCTGCTTGTGCCAATTCCTTCCTCATAAAATCAGACTTAGATTCATCCCACAGTCTTATGCTAGAAGGAAGTTGTGTTAACCAGGGGCAATATCTTCTGAATATTTTTTTTGGCCCAAAGTTAGACTGACACAGAAGACACTCAACAAGGTTGTGGAAATTAATTTTTATTTTCTGTAGTGAATTTCAACAGCAAATTTATGTAACATTTCTTGAAATACTGGCACTGTTCTCTTGTTATTCGTTACGAAGTTTACTGTGGTGTCCAGGTGTTTTCCTGGATTGTTCACACTTCCAGGTATCACAATTGTAGGACACTTAGAAGCATCAACCTCCCAAATCACTAAAAGATACCACTGCCATAAAAAAATTGAATCTAATGTAAATACAAAAAAACCCCCCAACACTCTAAAATATGAAAAGCAATATCCTTTTGCCTTCTACATGCTGTATATTCAAATAAAAAGCTTTAAAAACTGTGCATCAAGTCTATTATACCATTATGGCACAGATTAGGTGTGTTTGTGAAACAGTCCAGGATACAGACATTCCACCTTTACACAACTGAGAGATTGGCCACAATACCCACATCAGAAAAGTGATCTATCAAAGGTGTTTTGCCAGTGCAGCAAATTTCTATTTAACATAAGAATGCTGCCTTGTATTTTTTCTTTACTGTTTCAGTATCAATATAATGTATCTAAAGAACAATTTTTTTTTGGTTATGAGCATAAAGGTAGCACTTACTAGCTGCTGTGTCAAGTAAAATAAAAGCACAGAAAGAAAGGGTTGTATTTTCCACAAAAGTTTACACCCACCAAATGAAACAGGGGATAACCTGTGGTATACTGCTACAAAATGCTTTAATAAGAACTGCAAAATACTATGTTTCTCTCCCATTAACTAGTCAAATAAAAGGTTAATAATTGAGCATCTGTTACTGCTGTTATTGTTATTATTATCAGTCCTTCTGCTACTACTAATACTACTGCAGAAGAAAATGTGCTTCTTCTCTTTAGCATGTTTGTTCCACTACTGATAGGAGAAGCCAGGAGTCTGGGTTCTTCAGAAGTAGCAGCATGTCATACACTGACCAAGGTTTAAAAGTTTTGAACACTTAAATTCATTTTCATGCTTTCAGTAGGACAGTCTCACCAGTCTTAGCAGAGTGGTTGCATATTTTGTACTTATAACTGGTACACTGGCATTTACAGAGGTGTCTCAAACTAAAGCTGCAACATACAGCTGCATACATATTTGTCATGGTTTATATGCCATATATATGCACAAAAAAAAAAGATGAACAGCACAGTTTCTCTCCACCCATAGTCAAAGTTGTGTAAGACCACCCAGCTGCCATGAAAACCAGACTCCCACACCTCCTCCCCACCCCCCTGCCCCAAGCTTCCCATCCTCTTCAGTTCACAGATGCAAGCAAAGCAAACCAAGGAATTCACTCATCACTGCCCACTTCTGGCAGGTGTTCAGCTATTGCCCTGAAGTTAATGTTGTGCAAGACCCCCAAGTGCTGGACCAGGCCCCCAGCTGCTGCTCAGCCCCTGATCCACACCCCCAGTTATAAACAAAACACGATGTATGGAATACCCCTTTCATCAGTTTGGGTCACCTGTCCCCAGCTTCCTGGGCATCCCCCACATCCTTCTTAGCAGGGCAGCATGAAAAGCTGAAAAGTCCTTGACTGCTCAGCAACAATTACAACATCAGTGTGTTACCAGCACTGCTCTCATCCAAACTCTCACACACAGAGCTACACCAATTGCTAATAAGAAAATTATTCCTGCTGAAATCAGGACAACATTGCAATAATTCCTGTGGAAAGTTACATTTTAAGTGCACTCTACTCCCTCTGGGTCAGGCAGATAGTTCAATTATTCAGCTCTTAGCTTCTTTAACAGAGACAAACAGATTTGAAAGTACACTGTTAGTCAATCTGATAGTGTCTGTCCAGATGCTCGATGACAATTTTTTCTTGCTCTGTTCTTCCAGACAGGAGGTCATGAACAGAGCCTCACTGAAATGATTCCCAGAAGCAGAAAGACTTGTCCTTATCCCAATATCTAAAAAAAGCATTAATTTAACCCACACGCTATTCCTGCTTTCAGTTAGTTTAAATTAGCATGATTACTTGACCACATTATGTGATTTATTCAATTTATTTGGTCTGATCTACACTACAATAATCTACAAGGAACATTAATTCCTGCTTAAACAGAAAACAACTTTTGCATTCACCTGTCTTTTGAACTAGGCATCTGTTTGAAGCTATAGAGAGTTTGTACAGCTCTGACTACTGAATCCCACTGCTGACAGAAACAGAGTTATTCCTCAACTTGTAAAAATTACCTAAATACCTAGGTATCTAATGAAAAAAAGCTAAAGAACACTGCTTAAAGAAGTAATAAGACACCTTGGTGCTGCCACTTTTATTTCTGGACTGATCCTTTGCAAGCTTCCCACCCCCTGAAGGAACAGGGCAGAGGAAAGGATTAGGATCTCTGTTGCAGTCAGAGGAAAGATTATGGATTACTTTCCTCTCTTATAGAAAAACAGTTGAACTTCTCCCAGAGATGTTTTAAAGGATAAACTGGAGTGTAGAAAGCAGTAACGTTCAAAACAGTAACTTTGGAAATGGAGAAAATGCTGCAATCTTCTTCCAGATCACACCAAGGGACAAATACTGAAATAGAACCAGATCTTTTGAGAACTACATCTGGCACAGCTGGGACAGCCTCTCTGTCAAGAACAGGGAGTGATTAAATCATAAGCAAACCCACAGGATCTTATCAGATCTTGATTTGGAGTACATGCTTTAGTCTTCAGTCTTCCAGGATCAAGAATGAAAGCTCATGACAGACAGAAAGGAGGAGTAGATGTGGTTTTAGGGCTGACAACAGTTTAATGACTTCACAGGTTTGGGCATGACAGAAATGGGAAGTGGTCCCTGCAGTGGTGGGTCAGTCTTTGAGAAAGAAATGTTGTGAGTTGTAACATGAAAGAAGTGTGTATAATGGATAAAAGCCCAAGCAAGCACACTAATTTCTACACAAGTGATGTTGATTTGGACGTTAAGCAAACATGCAAGATTTGTGACCATCTAAACAGTATTTTCAGACATTTCATGTGTTAAAGAGGGCAGTATTAGCATGAGAAGCAAAATACATGATTTGGGGCTGTAAGTGTTTGGGGAAAAAAAAGCAGCAACTGCAAACAAAGAGGACAAAAATATCTGAAAACAGTCAGAAAAAGTATTAGGACTTCTAACAGCTATATGCAAATAATAAAAAGGTTAATTTAATTTATTGATAACTCTTGGCAGATAAACAAACTTGTTTAGGATGTCTTAGCAATTATTGTGGCACCAGTTCTGACTTCCTTATTTGAAGCGAACAGTGCTTTACTCTTTGAAGAGGCCTGGTAAGGTCAGGTCCTCCACACTTCCTGTCTTAACATAACTGTATTTATTACAGCTGTACTTCAGAAATTTTTCATACAATATTCCTTTGAACGTGGATTTATAATTAATTGAGATTCAAATACACATAAGTAGTCTTACATAGATTGAAAAGTGAAGGAAAGACTACTATTAAATAATAAAAAATAAATAAAGACAACATAGCTACATAGCACAAAATGCAAGGGACAAGGATTGATCAGACTTCATTAATGATGTGTAAGATGATATTCAGTAACACCAGCTACTCTTTGATATCTCCAGCATATAATTAGTATTGAGAAGAAACTGCAGTCTGAAGGGAAACACAATTGTTTGTTTCTATTGCTTTTGAGCACCAGTGTTAAGTCATAGTGTGAAGAATAAAAACCCTCCAAAACACAGGCATGGCATGAACCTTAAAATAAATTAGAATCCTGAAATAACTTAAATCAGCTGAAGTAATTCATACTTGCAGGCTAAATAAAGCATGCTAGAACATAAATTGGATAAAAGAAAAAGACAACCTTTCTTCCTTAAAAAACAAAGGTTTGGCTGGTAGTACTGCTGTGATATATGCATCTTCTCTGCTGACTCTGGACCTGATTTTCTGTGGAGTCTGGGGCAAAAGTGGGGCAGGGAAGTTGAGGGGGAGCAATCAGGCTGTCAATGAAGGCTGCAGAGTTTGAGCTTTTTTTTTCCCCCTCAAGGCATCTATTTTTATTTCTCATTTACTTGTCTAGTGCCTCAGAGAAAGTGCAGACAGCTTGTTTAGTATATCAAAGCACGATCTGTCTGTGTTTTAATAATTACACTGTCTCTTGTAAAATAACTTTACAGACAATTCTCTGACATAACCGGTACCAAATTCTGCCTTCAGACATGCCTGTCACAGCTCTGCTGAGCTCCTCCACAGAGTATGCACAGGTAGGTGAGAATGGCTTCATACTGTAGTGATGCCCCTCAGTCACTAGCACAGGGAACATTAAGAACTTCAGAGGTCAAATCTGTAATACTTTTTCAGTCTGCTTTAAATGTGAAATCCCAAATAAGTCATTGATCCTGACTTCAAAGAGGGTTTTGCAGACTGAAGTCCAAATATCACCTACTCTTCTGGAAGTACTGTGTTCCCTGACAAGGGCAGAGCTCACAAGACATGACATGGAGCATCCAGGGACAAGGGATCTTTGCAGTCAAACACAACAGGCTGATGCTCCTATGTGCTGACACAGTGTCTTTTTAGGAACGCTTCAGATTCAAACTTACAAAGAGAGTTTGAGTGTCATTATATGTACATTGTGTGTTATTGCTTATTTAGTTTATGTACACTATCTTTTTACTACCTAGATAAAGAAAATCAAGGAATTTAGTCACTGAAACATGTCAGAAAAGATCAGCACCCAAAACAACTCTCTAAAAATGCTAAACATATTCCTACTGTAAATTTAAAATAAAAAAAAAAATGTTTGAGAGTATTATCTTTGATGTTGTATTTCAGGAATATGGTTGCAGGCAGAGATTTTCATACTGCATTTTTTGTCAAATGGCAATCTAACTATGGAAAAGGGAGATTTATGCATTGTATGCTTATAAACGTGGAAATCCTAATGCATTTACATTCTTCAAATAAAAAATAATTGTAGGCAACATTTCTGTGGGGCTAGATCATTTCACTGACATATGCAATGCAAGAAACTATACATTACTCACAGAACTCAACAGCACTGCACGGTCTGTATAGATTTAAGCAACATCAGAAACATCAATCATTATCATTACTTTTAAATCTGTTGATAAGAAAAAAAGAACTAAAATATGTTGCTTTAGCACTAACAACAGATGTTATGAGGCACATTAAAAACACTTCAAGAAAAAGAGAAAGCGGGCCAAAAGAAAAAAACAACCAACAACCATACCCACAAAACACTAATCTGCTTTTCTCCACCTGTCACAGAATGAAAAAGATATTTTTTCAAGTAAGATTAAAAATGAGAACATTATCCCTATATACTTAATAGCACTCAGGCTTCTTTGGAGATTATGAAGCCATTTTCTTTCTTGCATACTTTTGATTAGGACAATATCAATTATATTACTATGATCAGAAAGAAGGTGGCTGCCTGTGGAACTACCATTAAGTATATAAGATGTTGTATTTTCCCACCAAAAATACTCCCCTGTCACTTTTACCACCTAGAGGACTAATTTTTTCCTTGTCTTCTCATCCTTAGTGTCACTGTAAAATGGTGACTTTCATAAGAATAATAACTAACCTGTCACAATTGCTGCATAGCTCTTCCACTGAATTTTATGTAAGGACTGGATTTGACCAACTTCCTTAAACTTTTCATTTTCCTTAAAATATTCTTAAGATTACTTAGCTTCCTATATTTGAATTTATATCTTATGTATGCTGTGAAAGTATACATACAAAAACTAAATGAGAAAACAGATTGTTTTGTACAGTATAGTGGAGATAATATTACCAAGAACATAGATGCTCAAAAATATCTTCTGTTAACAAGACAGCATAATATGTGTTTTACTGTTCATTAGGTATAGTATTTTATTCACAAAGTATCTTATTAGAACCCCTTAGTTTGTATTTCTCAAACCACAGTCACACAACCATTTTTCTGTCAAGAATTGGAATTTATCCTGTAATCTTAGAATCCCAGACTGGTTTGGGTTGGAATGGACCTCAAAGACCATCTAGTCCCAACCCCCTGCCATGGGGCAGAACAGGTTGCCCAAAGCCCCATCCAACCTGGCCTTGAAAACTTCAATATTATATTGTTTATTTAAATTGAACTTTCTATTTTATTTTTTTTCTAAGGGGATGGGGATGTGGGGTGAGGACAACTCCTCTGAACAAAACCGCTGTCAATTTACACAGTAAAGCTCCTAATATAAAACTTCACCTTTTCTATTTGAGAAAAATCAGCAGAAAAGTGGTAGTCCATCTGCTGCTTGCTTTCTCTGTTTTCAGCTTTTCTTCTGCTACTGCTTAGGTAATTTGTCAGACAAAGAGAATTTCTTTCGGTTTTTAAAATCGGATTAGAATTTTAATTAATTTCAGTAAAGCTAATCACATATAGACTTTCCCTTATTTCAAAAAGACTATTAAAAATTTTGTGCCAGAGAAAAATACAGAAAAGCAAAAAACAACAGTAAAAGAGAGTAAAATCCAGTCTTTATATTAGGCATGCAGAGAAACTGTTGTGAATCCTCCATCACAGAGAAGAATAGAAGCACGAGAAAAATAAACTACAAACATGCCCGTTTTCCCTAATAATGCTCCAGGCTTGCAGCTTGCCTTAAACAAGACTTAAGCAGATTTCATTTGTCTGAATATGACATTGTTGTACAAAAACAAAGCTTAATACAAATGACATCTAAATTCTTCCAGCATGGTCCAGAAAACATTGGGCTACAGACTGTGTTCAGCACCCTTAACTCTAGTGCCGTAACAAAAGCATCTAAATTGAAACATTCGTAGCTCTAGGCTCCATTACACTAGAGAGACACAGATAGACTTTTCTGGGACAAGTTATACCATAGGCAGATGATAGTTTTCTATAGTAGACTGTCTATAACAGTCCATTTTGGAGGAATTCCAGACTTAACACCTGTTTGGTCTTACTAGGCAGGTGGATGGGGATGTCACTGTTGCTTGATACTTCTTATTCTGGTCTGCACACAACTGCTTAGCTAATGTGGATGTCTACCCTACAGAGAAGACAGGAACCTGAAGAAGCACAGAATTAAGAGCTAAGGGCTTCTACTGTTGAGGTTTTTTGTAAATATAATTTTACATATTTTTTTCCTAGCATTTCACATGAACAGGCATTTCACCAGTAATGACAACACACTCTTGTTAGACACATGTGGTTTTCTGAGGAGAAGAAAAGAGACCGATAAAGTAAATTATAGGCCTTCAATTTCAGGACTACTTCTCATGCTATGTTACACATCCATGTCTCTAGAGCAAGCTGTTTAGAAATTGAACTTCATTAAAATGTAACATCACAGAATTCTTTTCTCAGTGTTATATCCCCACTTCCATAAATTAGGTAAAAATACTGTATAATTTTAAAGTATTTTGTGTGCTGGAGACAATTTGCTTGTAGAAGAAACACCTATTGCATATGTGTATCAAGGAGCTAGGGTACTGGCTTGCCAGGTGAAAATATCCCTTCTGAAGGATCTGGTCATAATGAAAAGAAATACAAATAGGAGAAATTTGCAAAAGGTCATCTAGATAATTGGATCTGATTATGTGTGCTTTGGTGTTGTAGTGTTTTTTAAAATTGATTTTCATATATAAAACTAATTAAGAATCCTTTGCTTACCTAGAAAATCTGATTCCTCTGACTAAGTACTCCAGTGAACCTGAAATTACATTATTTCTAGTGCTTCTCAACTAATGGGTATCAAGATATTTTCTGATTCATCTGTATTCAGAGGGATGCAATAGCCTGTCTGTCTTCCATTTATAACCACTATTATTAACTCCTCCACTTTTTTCCTTTTCCCAAAAGTTACAAAAGAAAAAGAGTATGGGAAGTTTCTTGCTTGCTTGCTTTCTTGCTTTTCTTCTTTCTCCCTTTCCTTCCCTCTCTCAATGAATTAACTAGGTACAGTCAGGTAGATTTCTCATATGAAAAATCTTGACACTGAGCTGCAGCAGCTTGCAAAATCCTGTGTGAAGGCAGCTGGCCTTATTACTCAGAACTTAAATAGCTTAAAAGAAAGTCATACAGTTTTCAAACCTGGGGTGATAGCATAATGCCCAATGTGAGCAAACCTTCAGTCATTATCCTGCTGTACGATCCGAGGCCAGCAGCTCAGCATGAACACTGCCTAAACAGCTGCATGTGTTGCTCTTCTACAGCCAGAAGAGGAACATGGATATTACTTGTCTCACACACCTACAGTGCCAAATAGGCTAATTTAATTTTCTCCCAAAGCATTTTAATATTAAAGCTTTGGTACAGTCACACAAGCCTCACATGTAGGTCACTATTTCAAACTTTTTCCGTATTCCATCCCTGGTTCAAGTTCTCCTAGAGTCTAGGACTACTCCTGGACACATCTAGAAAGACCAGAATTATCATGTCCTCATGAGCAGCAAGAAATCACAGCCAGGTGAGAGCAATAACCAGGAGGAGTGTGATACTTCACCATTAGGTAAGCATCAGTAAAAGATACATAACAAAACCTCACCTGAGAATAGAAGGGAAAGTCGGGAGGCAGTTTCAAATAGCAAAACCCACAACTTCAAGCAGGATCCTCAAAGACTTAGAGAGAGGTACAGGAAAAAGAAAAGCATTGTCCTTGTTTTGTTCTTTAGGTAACACTCTGTAACTGATAACTGGTTCATAGTAAATCAATCCTGCTTCAGTGAATGAGTGGTTGTTGTCCCTTACTTATATAGTTTAGCTCTGAGTCACTGCAAAAGGTAAGTTTTATATATGCCTTACACAAACTAGCTAACAAAAATCAGGAAACCTCTTCCAAATGAATAACATTGCCCTTTGAACACTAACTACTTGCTATTTCATTAATTTTAGAAGTAAAAGCAGTATTTATTTTCAAATAAAAAGGTTTCTATTTAGTTGCTAATATTTTTTCAAGGAAACTTTGCTTCACAATTTTTGTTAAAACTAGAGCAGTGTTGTAGTTTTGCATGGCCAAGTTCTGGTGGAGAAGGGGGTCTACAGGGGTGGCTTCTGCAAAGAGCAGCTAGCAGCTCTCTGCAGGTCCCACAGAGCAAACACCACCCAGCTCAAGGCCAGAGTCATTGCTGACCAAGGCCGAGCACATCAGTGACGGTCACAGCAACTCTGGGAATCACATTTAGGAGAAAAAAAACACAAGCAGCTGCTTTTTGCCCCCAGAGAAGGGAGTGAGAAGATGTAAGAAACTGTGCAGGCACCAAGGCCAGTGAAGAATTGGGGGGAGGAGGCGCCCCAGGTGTTGGAGAGAAAGAAGCCCCAGCAGCCCATGGAGCAGGTGGAGAGATACAGAAGACGGTGTGACCCATGCTGGAGCAAGCCTCTGCCAGAACTTGCAGCCCATGGAGAGATACAGACATACAAAAATGAGAGAGACCCATGCTGGAGCAGGTTTGCTGAGGTGGAGGAATTGTGACCCTGTAGAGGACTAGGCTGGAGCAGTCTGGGCCTGGGAGACTCAGAGACGGTCTATGGTTTATGACTGCATCCCATAGCAGTGACCCACATTGGGGCAGTTGGTGAAGAGCTCAAGCCCCATGGGAAAGGACTCACATTGGAGAATTTTGTGGAGGAATGTTTCCTGTGGATGGGTAGGACCCCACACTGCAGCAGGGGAAGGGTGTGAAGAATGCCACCCCAGCTAAGAAGGAAAACAACTTGTAAGGAGATGATTGAAACCCCCATTCCCCCAGTCCCTGCCCCTTCCCCTGACACAATTAGAGAGTCTCTTTCTTTTATTCTGTATTGAGCCTGTTTTGTCTGTGACACTGATTGCAGAGTGATCTCTCCCTGTCCTTAACTCCAAAGCCTCTGAACATATATTTTCTCCCCTGTCCATCTGAAAAGGGCAGTGATAGAGCGGCTTTGGTGGGCATCTGGCCTCCAGCCAGGGTCAAACCACCACAAGCATAGTCATGTAAGTTAACAATGTTTTCACTCACTGAATGCACTGTAATGGTTTTCTACAATTTTTCCTTCTGCAAATAAATAGGCATCAGGCCATCATTAGGAGAACTAATATTGATGAGCCAGTTTTCTGTCAAAGAAGATGATATGCTTCATGTCCTGCTTGTTTGCATCTATCATGGATTTTGATATAGCTTGAGAAGTAAATCAAAATTATTAACTTAAATCAATAAATACCAAAGCAAGATATAATATGACTGAATTATTAGGTATCAAGTTTCAACAGTCTTGAGTGTATTATATTTTTTTATGAATTATAATAACTACTATTGATTGTAATTATTTGACATTAACATTTTGGAGTCTGGAACCTTAGTCAAAGATTATTTATCATCAGTTTCTCTCTTCTAAATACATATTGTTTATGAATCCACAGTACAACCTACAATATTAATCTGAAAATATCCTATTTTTTGTTATACATTTATTCGGTAAACAACAATTGACAATATTATTGCTTATAATGAAAAGAAAAGGTAAACAGATTGATCATAGATCAGATGCTGTAATTCTCACCTGATCTTGATGGTTTTGTATGAATGCATAAATAAAATTGAATTTGCTGTAAAATGTTCATAAAAATGTATTTCTGTTTTATTCAGAAGGACAGGCAGAAGAGGGAGAAAATAACATCTCAAATACTTCACTGAATAGACGGTCCTTTAATATGTTGCCTAATAAGAATTTGAGAAACAAAAATAGTATGACATACTAACCTGTAAATCAATCAGTATTACTGGGGGAGAAAAATGATCAAGAGGTATTGTATTTAGAAACCTAATTGAAATAAACCTTTTGGTGTGTTGTGATAGGAATTATTATTTTTTTTTCTTCCATAATGGAATTCATCTTTATGCAAGTTATCAGGAACTGATTGGCTTCAATTATTCCTGCGAACATCTAAGAAAGGCAAACCATAGACATAAAAAGCTTCTGATATTTTGCATATTCATAATACCTCAGTGAATCACCAGGAATGGCAATACTGCTATCTGAATGCTAATGTAGAGCCAACAGATGAATTGAAGGGCAAAGCAACATAGAAATAAGCCAATATCTCTCAGTTTTATTCAGCACTTAATTGTGAGTACTTACGGTATTTTTCTTTTTCTCTTGTTGCCACTTCCTCTTTTGTCCGATTTCATTTGAAAAAAAAAATCTAATGACTTAAACTATAACAGCCATATACAATAACCTGAACCTAATTTTATAGAATTTTTTACGTTTAACAATGGTCAGTACAACAGATGTGATTTTTTAAAAGAAAAAACTGAAGAGAAGTACAGGCTGATGCTTACGTCTTAAGGGTTAGTAGGTATGCAAAGTAACAATGCAATACTCATCTTTACTCAGTCTAGCAAAGAATGCATGCTCACAGCAGGAAATCTTAATCATCCCTTACTTTTTGAGTACCAGTTACCTCTGTTTCCAAAATGTTATCTTTGAAGGGCATGTATCTAAAACACTTCTCAGAATCGATTTCTGTTCTCCCACAGAATTATTTAGCCTTTAAGTTTTGTTGAATATACCTCATCTTTTAATATGATTTAGGTTAGAAATGTACTTAGAGATCTTATGGATTAACATCTTTGACAGACACAAAAAATATTACCCCAAAACCCAACTCTTTTAAAAGTTTGACCTTCATTTTTCTTTATGTCTGACTGCAGCTGTCATTTTGATGATGGTAGTGAGAGATGCACATGTAAATTTAGGGTCATATTGTTTGCCATTAGTTGCCCCAGATAGCTTCGTAAATTACTAAGGCATATTTGGAGGATTTCTCTGGAAAGTTAGGGTATCTCAGAAGAACACATGTGGTGAGTGATGTCAGTGATATGATGGGCATTATCTGTGCCATTTTAACACAAAAAGTAGCTGTCTCAGCTCCTGTGAGAACCCCAGCCAGCACCTCTCAAATGTAATATATAACTCAGGCTAGAAAACTGTTAAGGGGAAAAGGGATGTGTTGATGAGCAGTGACTAAAGGCTGTGTAGTTTGATGGAGAAGAGCTTCCATGTGGGTGTAATGTCTCATTTGCCAGCTGTGCAGCATAAGTCTCTTGAAAATACACCAAAAAGTCCCATGGGGTTGATGGTCAAGCCTTTGCAAATCCAGATCATCATATCCTACTTTCCCCAGTGGCATTAAAAAAAAAATAATAACCAGTGCTCACATCACACAAAATTGTGGAATGCTTTACCTGGGCTAGTTATTAAAGTGATTAAGATGATTCTTTGAGGTAGTGAGAGTCTCCCTGGAAATTTCATCAGCACTGTTGTCAGGCAGAACTAAATTAATTTGTTACGGTGTTTTCTGTCCTGAGGCTCAGTTGTTTCAAGCTGCTCCTGCTGCCCATCTTAGAGCTACTCAGAAATGGACTGTTTTGTACCTTGAATTATGTTTCTTTTGGGGCTCGGAGGAAATTTTGTTCATCCTTTGTAAGTATCAGCCCACCAGGAGTGAAATGATCAGAGCAGTTTGTATGAGTAAGGTTTTGTCTGTAAGAGCTGCCTCACTAGGTTGAGCAGGGAAAACACATATTTCTGGATGTGTCTGCAGACCATTTCTCATTGTGTTCCCAGAATTTAGAATATTTTTAGGGATTTTGGAGGATGTTTTCCCCATTAGTCCCTTTAATATCCATTTATTGCCCTGTGTTCCAATTAATTTATCTAATCCTCTTTGCAACTGGTGATAATGTTTGCCTTTGCAACAGCCTACAGCATCAAATAATAGAGGTACACCACATACTACGAGAAGAAATGCTTTCTTTTACATGTCCAAATCTGAATTTTCACTTGTTTCAGTGAGTGCCTTCAGTTCAAGTATTACAAAATTTGCTGAAGAAACAGTCCAGCATGAGTTTGTAAACCTCTGCCACATTGCTCCTTGGGTTTCTCCTGTACAAGCTGAACACAGCCATCCTTTACTGGCTTGCTTTGTATGGCAGCTGCTCCATTCAGGTTAGATTTTGGTTACCATTTTCTCTACTTCTAAAATTAATTAAAATATAGTTAAAATTAAATTTAAATTAAATTTAGATTCAATTGCTACTTCACTGCAAGCAGTAGTGCTATCACAGTTCCATTTTTTGGTAACTAAGACACTTCTTGGGAATCCCTGATTGTACTTCGCATTTTGTTTAGCTTTATGCATTTGCAAATTCCAAAGTAGATTTACTGATTCTGCTACTCAAAGAATTTTTGTTTCAGCTCCCTGTTGGACAAAATGTCAGCTTGGGACAAATCAAACTTTGTCTGTGACTCTGCATTACAACTGCACCAGCTATGAAAGTGAACTCACTCCCCAGCATTTTTCATATGCTGGGAAGGTACAAGCCATTCTGTGTGGGATTCATTGCAGCTAACTTTAGACATCTATAGTTTAGTCGTCTAGATCAGAATTAGTCACTTTGGATTCCCTTTATAGTCACCATAGAGAAAAGGGCCTTTTAGAGTATGATTCATCTGACCTATTTAGATATCTGCTTAAGAATAAGATGAATCATGTCCTATAACTTTTTCCTCTCCCTTGACTACCAAGGGAACTAAAATGTTGACTTCTGCAAGTAGATTTCATTGCACAGATTCCTATCTCTTATTTTGACACCATTTTCCAGGAAAAAATTTGACTGGGTATCACCAGATGACTCACTTGTCATAGCAAACTTTTCAACTGAATGCCTGTTAAACTGCAAGCCACTGCTAAAGTTGCTGTGGCAGGTATGATATGCCTTGTGAAAATAGACCTGATAGGCATCACTAACTGTGTAGCTGTTGGTAGTCAAAGTCCAGCTAGAATATATTTTTCCAACTGGTGTTAATAACTACTTTTTGCTCAAGATTTTTTTTGTGTCAATGAGAATTCTTTTATAATTGCTTGTTTCCACAGTCACTGGCCTCAGTAGATTTAACAGAGAACCTGATGTTCAGAAGTACATATAATATATTGCTTGTCTTTGCCTTAGATTTTTCATTTCCTTATAGGAGGTTATGACATGTATTTCAAAACAATACTAGCAAAACTTGTATTTTTCTTCCTAGCTGTTCATTCATTCATAGATTTACTTTGCATAGGTGCTTAGTGAAGATAATTCACTACAGTAAACTTATATGTATATTTTGTTTCTCAATTCTTCTTCCAGCATGAGTATCTTTGTCTCCAGCATTACACTAGTGTGCATAACTTTGTCCAACTTAAAACTAAGATCCAAGTTGTGTGGGCAAGACAGCAAGACAAAAACCAATCCAGGAGGTTCCTGGAATGCATTGATAACAACTTCTTTCTCCCAGTGATACAGGAGCTAATGAGGATATGTGCTCATGCTCATGCTCATTCTCACGAAGCAAAATGGATTAATTGGGAATGTGAAGTTCAAAGGCATCTTTGGCTGCAGTAACCATAAGACTGGAGTTCAGGGTCTTGAGGCCAAGGAGAAGGGAAAACAGCAAGATCACCACTCTGAATATAAGGAGAGAAAAATTTAGCCTCTTCAAAGATCTGCTCAGAAGAATCCTATGGGATAAGACCCTAGAGAGAAAAGGACCCCAAGAAAGCTGGTAAATATTCAAAGAATCACCTCCTTCAAGCTCAAGATAGTTCCATCTCAATGAACATGAAGTCAGCTAAAAATGTCAGGAGGCAAAGAGCTCCTGTCCAAATTTAATCACAAAAAGAAAGCATGTGGAGGGTAGAAACAAGAACAGGTAAGCTGTGAGGAATGTAGAGACATTGTTCAAGCGTCCAGAATAACATTAGGAAAGCTGCAGCTCCAATGGAATTAAATATGGTCAGGGGTGTCTAAGAAAACAAGAAAGGTTTCTGTAAGTACATGGGCAACAAAATAAAAAAACAAAACACAAAAACCAAGGAAAATTTGGACTCATTGCTAAACAAGATTGGTTGTGCAGGACACGGCTGTGGTACTGAATTCCTTCTTCACCAGTCTTCAGAATAGAATAGTATAGAATAAAATTGATCAGAACAGCATAGAATAGTTGAGTTGGAAGAGGCTTGAAATGATCATCTAGTGCAATGGCCTGATCATTTCAAGTAAGGGCATTGTCCTAATGCCTCCTAAACACTAACAGGCTTGAGACACTGACTACCTCTCTAGGAAGCTTGTCCCAGTGTTCAAACACCCTCTCAGTAAAGAAAAGCTTCCAAACATCCAGTCTAAATCTCCCGTGACTGATGCAGCTTTGAACCATTCCCTCACCTTCTATCACTGGATACCAGGGACAAGCGTACCACATCTCCTTCTCCACTTTCCCTCCTCAGGAAGCTGTAAAGAGCAATGAGGTTGCTCCTCAGCCTCCTGTTCTCCAGACTAGACAAACTCGGAGACCTCAGCTCTCCTCAGAGGACATGCCTTCCAGCTCTTTCACCAGCTTTGTTGCCCTGCTTTGGACTTAATCAAGTACCTTCTAACAATTCTTAAATTTTGGGACCCAGAGCTACACAGAGTACTGAGGGTGAGGCTGCAGCTGTGCTGAATATGTGGGACAATTGCCTCTTTTGTACAGCTGGTTATGCTGTGTTTGATGCACCTCAGGATGTAGTTTGTCCTCATGGCTGTCAGAGCACACTGCTGACTCCTATTGAGCCGGCTGCCAACAAATACCCCAGATGTCTTTCTGCAGAGGGCTGCTCTCCAACCACTCCTCTCTCAATTTATACTTGCATTCAGTAGAAAGAACAGCCTTCAGGAACCCCAGACACTAGGGGGAAAGGATGGAGCAAGCAGCATTTACTTCAGGATCAGGTTAGAGAATACTTAAGAAAACATTTCCAGGCACATTAAATACAACAAAATCATCAGGAGTAGTAGGTATGGATTCAGAAAGGGGAAGTCATGCTTGAAAACTTCTACAGAGAAGAAACTGGGCTGCTAGATGAGGGGACACCAGTGGATATCGTCCACATGGATGTAAGCAATCCTCTGCATACTGTCTCTTATAAGATCCTAATAAAAAAGTTGTTGATGTATAGGCTGGACAAGGAAATAATGAGGTGGATTAGAAACTGGCTAGATGGCTGGGCTCAGAGGGTGGTGATGAGTGGCACAAAGTTTAGTTGGAGGCCAGTAACTTTCATTCCAGCCCAGAGGTCATTACTGAGTTCAATCCTGTTCAACATCGTCCTTAGTGATCTGGATGATGGGTAAGAGCGTATCTTCAATAGGTTTGCTACTGACACTAAACTGGTAAGAATGGCCATATGTCAATGGGTTGTGCTACCATCCAGAGAGAACTCACCAAGCTGGAGAAATGTACCTCATGTAGGAACCACATAAATTTCAGCAAGGGGAAGTTCAAAGTCCTGTACCTAGGTAAGAACAACTGGGCACCAGTATATGCTCAGGGTTACCCATCTGGAAAGCAGCTTGGCAGAAAAGGACCTGGTGGACACCAAGTTGAACATGAGCCAGATATGTGCCCTTGAAGCAAAGAAGGTACCCTAGGCTGCATTAGACAGAGGATTAGTGGCATGTTGAGGGATGTGATCCCCTCCACTCAGCACTGGTGAGGCCACACCTAGATTATCAAGTCAAGTTGAACCCCTCAGAACAAGACAGTCATATTGCCACAGGGGTGATGGAGTGCAGCATCTATCCTAGGAGGAAAGTCAGAGATATCTGGGTCTGTTAAGCTTCAAGGAGAGAAGGCTCAGTGGGGGATCTCACCAATGTTTACGAGTACCTGAAGGGAGGTTACAAAGAGGATAGAACCAGGCTCTTTTCAGTGGTGCCCAGTGATAGGACAATGTGCATCTGCAGCCCAGAAGGTCAATTGCATCCTGGGCTACATCAAAAGAAGTGTGGCCAGATCGAGAGGTGATTCTTCCCCTCTGCTCTGCTCTGGTGAGACCTCACCTGAAATACTATGTCCAGCTTTGGAGCCCTCAACACAAGGACAGGGACCTGTTGGAACACATCCAGAGGAATGCCACAAAAATGATCAAGGGCTGGAGCACCTCTCCTGTGAAGAGAGGCTGAGAGAGTTGAGGTTATTCAGCTTGAAGAAGAGAAGTCTACGGGGCCGGATGACATACATCCAAGGGTCCTGAAGGAGCTGGCTGATGTGTTTGCTGAGCACCTCTCCATCATATTTGAAAAGTCCTGGCTGTTGGGCGAGGTCTCTGGGGACTGGAAAAAAGGTCACGTCACTCCCATTTATAAGAAAGGGAGCAAGGCAGACCCAGGTAGTTACAGGCTGGCGAGCCTCACCTCTGTGCCTGGGAAGATCATGGAACAGATCCTTCTGGATGACATGTTGGAGCACATGAGGGATGAGTGAGTGATCTGGGACAGACAGCACGGCTTCACCAAGGGAAGGTCATGCCTCACCAATCTGGTGACCTTCTATGATGGAGTGACAGCATCAGTACATGAAGGGAAGACGACCGATGTCATCCACCTGGACTTGTGCAAGGCCTTTGACACAGTCCCTCACCACATCCTTATCTCTAAATTGGAGAGATGTGGATTTGATGGGTGGACCATCCAGTGGATAAGAAACTGGTTCACAGAACATAGACAAAGGGTGGTGGTCAATGGGTCTATGTCCAGGTTGAGGCCGGTGACAAGCGAGGTCCCCCAGAGGTCTGTCTTGGGACCGGTGCTCTTTAACATCTTTATCAATGACATCGATGATGGAATTGAGTGCACCTTCAGCAAGTTTGTGGGTGACACCAAGCTGAGTGCTGTGGTCGACACCATAGAAGGCAAAGAAGCCATCCAGAGGGATCTTGACAGGCTGGAAAGGTGGGCCTGGGTGAACCTAATGAGGTTCAATACAGCAAACTATATATATATACTAAAAACTATATAATGAGGTTCAGTGTAGCTAACTATAAGGGTAGATAATGTCAGGACAAAGGGGAATGGATTCAATCTAAAGGAGGGAAGGTTTAGGTTGGATATTAGGGGGAAGTTTTTTACAGAAAGAGTGGTGAGGTGCTGGAACAGGCTGCCCAGAGAGGTAGTGGATTCCCAATCCCTGGAGGTGTTCAAGGCCAGGTTGGATGGGGCCCTGGGCAACCTTGTGTAGATCCAGGCCTGGAGGTTCGTGGCCCTGTCTGTGGCGGGGGATTGGAACTCTATGATCCTTGGGATCCCTTCCAACCCAGACCATTCTACGATTCCATGACTCTATGATTCTTTCTGCACATTTCTGTAAAGGGAGTTTCATGGTTAGCATGGTCTACCTGATTTACTGAAAGCTGTTTAAAAAGCAAAAGGGCTTCAGAAGAAGATGTCAGGGTTAAACCTTCTGACTACCTTTGCCTTTTTTTCATGTATTACTTGCAGTTAATGAATGAAGAATTGTTTAAATCTTGTGTACATTTCCAGAATTATAAAGCTAGTAATATTTCCATTTTTTTTTCAGAATATTTTTGCAGTGTGCTTTATTCGTTATTATAATTGTTGGTTATGAAATTCAGTTGTACTTAGAATCGTCATTCATGTAATTTCTGCTCATAGGGTCCCACTCTGAGGACAACCTTTGGTTCTGCATTGTGACCCGTAGATTCCCTAGTAGGAAGAACTGGGCTGAGTCAGATATTAAGTAGAATTAATGAATACTAATTGGTTCACATTTCCTATGGAATCACTGTACAAATTAAATGTAAACAAAGGTAAAAACTGCCCCCTATAAAAGATATTTAATATATCTAATGTGTTAGTATACATATATACAAGAATATGAGAGTCCTAAATTGTGAAATATTGTTTGTCTGTAAGTGATATTGTATATCACTGAACTGTCATTACCAGACATATTCAAATCGCTGCTAACATTTCTCCTTCATCTTTCATCATGGTTTAATGAAATATGACACTCATCTCTCTCTGCCTTCATAATATTTTGTAGGTTTACTCTCATGCCAGTATTTGGACTTCCACATTCTAGCATGGATGGATTTAAGGTAATGAAATGAAACACAATGAGGTCAGGCAGAAATTACAGTTTCAGTGAAGTATTTCTTAATGCATGATAAGATTTAACTTGGATTAGACTGAAGTGTCATCTTTTACAGCCAAAAGTGGCCTCTTTCAATACTTTCACCAGGCTTTGAAGGACTAAACACAGTCTTACTCAGCTTCCTCATCATTGCCAATCTGTCAGGGCACTGCATTATAAACAAATAGAAGTAATTCTGATGGGGAATACATATCCCCAGCAATTGGAAGATAACAGGAAAGTATGAACTGAATGGCAGCTCTGCTCACTTCACCCCATTGTCTAGCATTTCAGCAGCTTTCAGTGTTTGAAATCCGCTAACAATCAGGGGACTCTCAGCAAAGACACAATATCTACCAACAGTCATGCTATCTTGCTGCTTTCTTCCTGTAATCTTATTGGGAACTTATCTTACTAAAATTAGATTAATTTGGGATGTTTTAGTTTGTAGAAGGGCCACATCACTAGTCATTTTTAAAAAGACAATGTTACAGTATGCTAGGAATTTGGCTAGAGATTTGATCACCTATGCAGGTTTTTCAATCTGAAGAACAGTCACAAAAGTATTCCTACATATCTGCCATTAAATTAGTTGAGAAAAGCATTCTAAAGAAATTTCTGGATGTCTTGCACCTCTGTTTCAATGATACACCCTGTGGACAATACTGTGTCTGTGTTTCTTCAGCCATCTGAAGAAGAATACCAGTAAGATTTTTCCTTGCCTTGTGTTAGCTTATGTTACTTTGTCAAGAAAAGGCAGGCATTGTCCATTTTCAGAAGAAATTAACTTAATCCTTCATCAGGTGGGTTGAGTTCTAGTCCCAGAGGAGCGATACAATATCACGTGAGATCCTCCCCATGTGTTAATGGGGAAAACTGACAGCTTGAAGGGCTACTTTCACGTTTCATCATTGTGCCAGTTCCAAAAGTGCTTGCGATATTACTACAGAGAAATACAATTTAATAACACTATCTGCTTAATCCTACGTGTCACCCCTATGTGCCAATGGCACTTTCTGATGTTCATGTTGACAGTATTTTCAGGTTTTGTTGAACATCTAGCAGAAAAGAGCCCTTTATGTTTTCCAGTCATTAACAGTGTGAAAGTACTGTCATGATTCTCTTATAATGTAACTGATGTTCTGGGACTTTATCTTCAGAATGATTTTTTTTTTTTCCTATGTAACCATGATAAAATGCTTAATCTCAGAAAAAGAATGTGTGGGATATAGGCCAATAGCAAGAGCTACCACCAGGAAAACATGAGTTGCCACCAGCTTGCACAAACTTGTTAAACTCTAGGGCAAGTGACAGATGTGGGAACTTTCTCTGATTCTGGTCTTCTGGGAACTTATTAAGGAAGCAAAGCCTATCACTAGAAGCCTTAGATAGATCCCCCCACGACCCATATCTTAGTCCTGAATTAAGTGCCTATTTTTCAAAGCATTTTCTAATGTTTTTTCATACTCCCATATTGAAACTGTGAACACCCCATCTTCCTTTATCTTTCCTTCCCTCTTGTTTCCTTATAACAGCAGAGCTAGAAGTGTCACAGATGACTTTCAAGACCGTCACTTTATTAACAGGCAGAAAAAAAATATGTTTAGAAATATGTCCCTGGGGATGAAAACCTCTCAGGAATTTATCAGACTTTTCAGAACCCTTCTGATTCTCTTGCAGCCATGCAAGCAGTGCCATGTACACTTTCCTATGTTGATTTGATATGAGAAAGGGTTTACTTCACAAATTTCTGCTTCCTAAAGGTCTCTGTACAAACCCACTTTCAGGTGAATTTCCATATTGACTTCAAGCCCCTGAAGAAGTCCCACTGTTTAGATATAAATTAATATGGGAGAAAGGTCTGTTGGGATTTTTTGCCTCCTAGCTCATTGTGACAGGATACTTCTGTTTGAATTAAACAACCTCTAGGCTAATAAATTTTGATTGCTCTGCTTTGTTAGCCATCTGTTCCCATCCCTTGGGATACCAGTCAGAGATGGAGGTTAAAAGACAGCTAACCAAAACCCCCAGCAGATATAGTGCAATAAAGTTTTTACTCAAAACAGTAAGCAGAGAAGAAGCTGGTGCATAGTATTTGATTAAGACATACAATAGATGTTCAATGGCTTTTCAAATTGCCTGCTGACATATTATGAGTGTCATGGTAGCTATAATTAAAATTTTCAGCACTTCTCATTATAATACACTGCTTTTGGTTGTTTATTTGTTTACCGAAGTTTAACCAGTGGAAAAAAGGCAAGCAATAGACATGAAAAATTGGAAGAAAGAGACACAGGATCACCTGAACCATAAAAGCAAAATTCTTCAAGACTCTCACATATAAGGCCAGCAACCTTGAAGATCTCTATTCCACTGCTGTCAACCAATAACTTGGTGCAAGAGGGAAAATAAATACATTTCTCTCTAAAATTTAATGAGAATCATTCACATGTACTGCTTGTAACCCGTGATTTAATTGAAATATTAAAGAGTGCTGTGTGATGAAGCTACCAATCTAAAATATTTTAATGGCTTATGTAGGTAACACATCATTAATTAGTGTCTTTTTTTTTCCCCCTTTATAAAGTTACACATTCAAAATTTCTGAGCAGTCAGCAGAAGCCAAGCTGGATGAGATTTGTACAATTTACTGTTAAAGTGGAAGTTAGGTAGAACTCTGTTTTCAGCATGACATAATGCTCAAAAGAAGTAAAAGAGGAGATGAATATATATATCTTAAACTCAGTTTATGTTTTAAACAGTGGGTGGTAAATAAGACCTTAAGCTATTACACTGATGAAAGCAAATAATTAAAAACTGTTTATTTGCCAAATGAGATATAGATCTTTGGAAAACAGGATGTTTCATGATGTACATAGAAAAGAATGTATTTAATCTACAGAGGCAACCAAGAACTTGGCCTTCCTTAATGCCTGGGTAATTGATTTTGTAACCTCAATGTTCACATGACACAGAATTTTGGAAGTAATGTACTACAAGGTTGCCATAAATATCTGTTTTAATAAGATGGTTTGGCAACAAAATTTTGTAGTGTTATTTTCAAGATAAAGTGATTTATTTCTTTTCTATCATCTGGATAGAAGCTATATGCTCTTATAGGAGCTCTGTATTATTGAAATGCAGGGAGATTCAGTCTTAGAGTTGGCTGAACTCTGTCCTTATAGGTGGAATTCTTCATCTTACTTACATTCTTCTTCATGTGACATGTGAAGGAACACACAAGTTTTCTGCCTTCTCAATGTTCCTAGCTTGATGGTTATCCATGAAACTAATGCCTCTGATATTTAGGAGGTCAATCCCAAATAAATTATTCCAGTTTCTCATATAGAACTGAAGTCACTTGCTTCTATACAGAGCAGGTCTCAATAGTTGCAAAAGTATTTTTATCTCTAATTTTAACATTAATAAATTGGAACGCTTCCATAAATTGTGTTATTCTGTTTGACTCATATAAGTTGTGCTTTGATAAATTGTTGTGGTTTAGCCCCAGTCAGTAGCTAAGCATCACACAGTTGTTTGCTGATTCCTCTCTCCTTCAGTGGGTTTTGGATGAAAATCAGAAGAAAAAGGTAAAACTTACAGGTTAGGATAAGGACAGTTTAATGGGACAGAAAAGGAAGAGGAAAATAACAAGAATTCTAAAAAAAATACAAAATACACAATGCAATTTTTTTACCACTCCAAAATCTGATGCCCAGCCTGTCCCTGAGCAGCCACACTCCTACCCAGCCAGCCCCCTCTATATATTGAGTATGACATCATATGATATGGAATATCACTTGTCCTGGCTGTTTTCCTTTCCAGATTCTTGTGAAAGTTAACTCTATCTCAGCTGAAAAACAGGACATTTTCCACCCATTACTTTATATCACCTTTGTCATGCACAGATCCTACACTTTCCAGTTGCCACCAATGATTTATATGTGTGTGTGTATAAACATATATATATATATATATGCATATATCCTTCCCTAAGTCTATGAGCCATCTCACTAAAACATCTTTGAGTTCATTTACTCCATGACTGTTTCCATTTGTTATAATAATTACTTAGGGCTGGAGAGATGGTGCATGGTGGATTGTTGCCTGCTGCATTCAGCGTTCATGGCTGGTGTATCTGGTACAGCCCATGCCCATGGATGTCAATTTCAAGGAAGTTTCTGGGTGCTGGCTGTTGAAGTCAGTTCAGTTCCATCATCACTACACTTTGATGATAAGAGTTATGATATACCCACTCAATGCCATTCTCTTTCACCCCATTGTCTGTGAGGTTCTTTCAGAAATGAGTCCTGCTTGGTTATTCAATCCTTTCTGAAGTGCAATGTTCCTAAAAGACTTGTTTGTCAAGGCCCAGGGTAGTCTTCACAGTGGTGGCATGGGGTATGGGATCTATTTCTGGCCATCAGGAGGTTGCTTATAAGCACATGACATTTGTCTTGATGGGTTTGTAGGAGTTTAATGCAATCAATCTGCCAGAGCTCCCCATATTTGTATTTCAGCCATTGTCCTCCATATGACAGAGGCTTTAACCACTTCACTTCCTTGATTGCAGTGTATATTTCAGTCATGGATAACCTATGTAACAGAGTACATGCTCAAGTCCAGCCCTTGATCATGACCCTGTGTATATGTTGCATCTCTTTCTTGATGGCTTGAGGTATCATGGACCCAAAAAGCTAGAAATAATTTACCCTTATGTTTTCAGTACAGGTTTTCCTGAGTCACTTTAGTCTTAGCAGTCTGACCCACCTGCTGTTTTTTTTGATGTTTCTCAGTGGCTTGACTCTTGAGTACATGGGCATCAACAAGACGTACTTTTAAAACCAGTTCCTCTAGCCAGGCAGCAGTATCTTGCCACAAGGGGGCAGCTCAGATAGGTTTGCCTCTCCACTACCAATTGTTCTGCTTTCATTTCTATAGCCACCCCTGCTGGGCATTTCCCACCATCCATGAGTCAGTATAGAGGTTGAACACTGGCCATTTTTCTAATTCAGTAATGTCTAAAGTCAGCTGGATGTTTTTTTCTTCCTCAGACTCACTTGATAGACCTTCTCCTTCAGAAGTTTCTGTGACTTGTCATGTAGGACTCCATGAAGCAGACTTTCACCTCCTATGCTTTCCCACAATGAAACAGGACTCATCAGTGACCAAAGCATACCACTTCTCATTTTATGCCAGTTTATTATTCACTGGGGTCTCTTCAGCATGTTTCACATCCTCCTCTGGTGATATTCTAAAATCTTTGCCTTCTGGCAAGTCCTTGATCAATTTCAGAATTCCTGGTTTCCATCACCTGGGGCAATCGATTCCAGGTGTACCGACACCACTCCAAGTGAAAGAAAACTGTGGCCTGCGCTCTGCTGCCAAAAAGATTGATAAAAATGCATTAGTAATATCAATCGTGGCGTACCACTTGGCTGCCTTTGACTCCAGTTCATACTGAAATTCCAGCAAGTCTGTCATGGCAGCGCTTGTCGGTGGCATGACTTCATTCAGGGCACAATATTTTACTGTTAGTCTCCACTCGCCATTGAACTTCCACACTGGCCATATGTGAGACTGGTGAGTGAGTAAAGGGTGAGCAGGTTCTCCTGATCACTGCTTAGCTCTCCAGTCAATGAATCAGCTTAAAGATGGGAATCAGGGTGTCTCAGTTGGCATGATACTGCTTCTGGTGCACTGTTGTGGTAGCAGTTGGCATCTGTTGTTCTTCAACCCTCAGGAAGAGTCCTCCAAGAAATTGGGCAAGGTAGACAACTGTTTCAAACTCCTCCATCTCCAAGGCATCTATGTCAAAAGCCCACTAACACCCTTTTGTATTCTTGAAATAACCCCTCCAGAGGTAGTCTATTCCCAGGCTGCATGGAGCCTCTGAGACAGTCACAGTGGTGTGTTTTTGCCACTCATTCTCAGTTAGAGAGTTAATTGTTGGGATCCCCCTGTCACTCCAGAAATATACATGAGTTTTGTCCCCTCGTACCTTGATGGCATTAAGATACACTGTGCACCAGTGTTCGCTAGAGCCTTATACTCTTGTGTCAAGGTAGGTTTTCCATCCCACTACTTCATGTCCTATCATGTAGGTAAAAGCATGGGGTTCCTCACGGTGTGTATCCTCAATATCCTGTCTCTGGAGTAGAGGAAATCTTACTCCTAAAATATCTGAGATACTAGTCCATACATTATGTGGGGAATAGGACATGTTCTCTTTGAGCTGTGGGGCAGTTTCTCCACAGTTGAGATGAAGGAGGAAGAAAGACATTTTTCATATTGTTAGAGTGTGACGGACAATTCATTCACTATTGGTACCTCTTTGCCTTTCTAGTTTGTTATTGCCGATGTGTTGGTATACAATGATAGTATGCTCAGTTCAAATTGGTGTTCATCTGGTTCTGTGGGTAACTACGTTGTCTGGGTCATAATAAACCATCTCCCACATGGCTAATTTCCTCAGGTATTGGAAATCTTCTTAAATGGTGGTCCACTTGCCAGGATGACATACACTAAAGGGATACCTTTCCTTCATGCCTAACAGAAGTTGTCTCCAGAGGCTGAGGGCTTGTGTCTTTTTCTCCATCGCCTTGTAAATTCCCCCTTCACTAGACAGGGGTCCCAGCTGTTTGGCTTCCCTACCTCCTAATTCCAAGCTACTGGGACAATTATCCCACTGTCAGAATAACCAGGTAATTTTGTGCTCACCTGGATGGTAGCTGAAAACTTTTCATATATCTTGCAGCTCACTCAGGAACAGGGATCAGGTGGTGACCTCTAGTTCTGCCTCTTCTTTCTCTTCTCGCAGTGGTTCTGATTCATCATCATCCCGTGATAAGTGAACTGATCTTTTTGTGTATTTCTGCTTCTGTATAGGGGCGACTGATACCAGCATGAGTTGGTTTTTAGTTCATCCACAGTCCCTGTCACTGGGATTTGAGTGACCACAGTGCCTGTTTTACCTCTCTTCCCCATGCCAGCACTGCCTAATATTGAGCAGTGGTTGGTAAATACTGACCAGGGCCCATGGCAGTGTAGTAAGATGTGCCTTTTAGGTACAGTCACAGCGTTTTCCTTTCAAGTTTTCTATCACTTCATCAGACTCCTGTAGCTGTTTGTGAGGGAAGTTCCAAACCAGTGGAGGTGAGAATTTCTCTAGGTAGCTGCCCATGTCTTCCCTCATGATATGCCACTCATGACTACCCAGCCTTAGGGCAGATCTCTGGGTGGTACACATTCAAACAATAAGAGCATATTGGTTTGAACATCCCAAAGATATTAAAAATTCTCAAAGATTGCTGTAACCAGCCTGAAAGGAAAAGTGGAGGTGGAATAGTGGTAGAAAATTTTGCCCTGTTTTTGCCATAGATTGGATGTGATTATTAATAAATTTCAAGCAATTTTGTCTGAGGTATGGCCATGACAGAAAGGCTACATACAAATAACAGCTTAATCTCATGACCATTGTAGTTATATCATAATTCAGTACTATACAGTACAAAAAAGTTAGGATCCTGATCCTTCTCTGAGAGGTGATAAACATCACTGTAGGGAATATATAAGCAAGCAAGCAAGCAACTAATTTTCATTAGATTAATAACAAAACATTTTCCATTACTACCCCTCTTCTCCCACAAAAATATGGCAGAATAAAGGTGAAAAATATAACAAGATGAAAAAAACCCTAACACATGTTATTTGAGAAAAAACTTTCAGACTTTGAAATGGTATTTCATTGTTGCTTCTCCAGCCATCAGCAAGGAAACCTATGCCGTAAAGCAGTGCAGTAGGAGCCAGTATTTAGAATCTACATTTGAAACAAGGAAAACACATGGGTGGCCCAAAGATACATGAACATTATTTATATTGTACTGCTGAAGAGGATGAGCTGGTCCCAAAACAGATGGTTACACTGACCACATCCTGTGAGGTGATCAGTGCCCTCGTGTCCATTTAAAAAGCAGATTAGGCAATCAGACCTCTGCTGGAGTCAGACCCCTGGGTTACAAGTTACCGTTTCTACTCAGTGTTTTAGATAAAATAATGAGATAGGGTCACAAGCATATTCCCATCTTGCACTGACCTGTAGAACTGAAACAGCAGTTGATGGACTTTTACAAAGAAGAAATTGCATCCTCTTTTTTTCAACTTCTTCTCAGGAATTGTCATAAAAGAAACAGACCCAGAGACTTCATAAAGTCTCCAAGGGAAATTTGTTGTTGCCATTTACTTTCTTATGGAAAACTTCACAGATATTGGTTGTAGGTGACAGCAGGAAAGCTCAGGACAGAATGATTGATAGCTGCTGTAAAACCTCTGACTGACTCAGCAAGAATACTTCACTGGCACTTGGAGATGTCGAATTTTTCCACATGACATTTTCATGGATGTTATCCAAAAAATAATCTCATTTTAAAATATGTGGGAATCTCTTATGTATTTTATTCCTGTTATAAAAGAGACAACGGAGATACTGACTCCACTGTCAGGAAAAATAGTATTCTTTATATATTTTTTTCCTAACACTAAATTTTTTATCACATATATTATTGATTCTATGTATTTCTAAAATGGCTCCTTAGTTTAAGAAACATTATGCCTAAATTTACTATTCATCTCATGTGTCACTTTACATGATTTTCTGCTTATTTTGCTTTGATAACATATGTACTGTTAAACCTAGTTAGACTTTGCTCCCATGATGTCTGGTTAGCCTATATTGTCATAGTTTTAAGATCTATGCCATTTGCATTTTAAATTTATATTGTATGTGTGTTGAGCAAATATTCACTTTTACTGAAATGAAAGTTCTATTAATGTTTGAAGTCTCAGATAATTAAACAACGGAAATAGTTCCATAATATTCACAGATTTAGCTTAAATCTTTTCAGTAAAGAGCCCGGCTATTTTTTTAAATTATCTGTCCATATTCGGAAATGTTGTGTCAAAGTGAGATCTACGGATATAAGTCAATCTACTCAGACATGATGGTTTTAAATAACATTAAATGCAAGTTCAGGATTTCTTTGCATAAGCCAAACAATTCATACAGGATAAGTAAATTGAATAATATCTGTATAATTATCACAGATATCTTTCATAATCAAGAGTCCAACTAATGCAAAATGGCAATAAAAGTATCCAGGGTTTGATGAACACAATTTGCCTATGGAGTTGAGAGAATGCTCTTTGAAATATGTTGAATTGCCACTAGCTGGTGGTAAATGTTTGAGTCCCATCAAACTGTTCAAAATCAGCAGACACAAACCAAGACAAAGGATTTGGAAAGATTGGAAAAAAAGTCTTAAAATCATGGTGTGATGGAATCATAGAATCATAGGATGGTTTGGGTTTGAAGGGACCTATAGAGATCATCTAGTCCAACCCCTCTGCCATGGGAAGGGACATATTTTACTAGATCAAGTTGCTCAAAGTTTTGTCCAACCTGACTTCAAACTTTTCCAATGATGGGATATCCACAACATCTCTGAGAAATCTGTTCCAGTGTGTCACCACCCTCATAATGAAAAATCCTATATTGGGTTTGCATGGCAAGGTTTTGGTAGCAGGGATGCAAGGGTTTGGCTTCTGTGAGAAGCTGCAAGAAGCTTTCCCTATGTCCAAAACAGCCAATTACAGCTGGTTCAATGATGACCCCACCACTGGCCAAAGATGCAACAGTGGTAACACCCCTGGGATAACATAGTTAAGAAAGGAAAGGAAATCCATCAAGACAAATGCAGCTGAAGAGAGGAGTAAGTGTATGTGAGAGGAACAACTCTGCAGACTCCAAGGTCATTGAACAAGGAGGATGCCCTCATTTCAGGAGGGATAGGGGTAATTTTCTTTCTAGTAGCTAGTGTAGTGCTGTGTTTGGGATTTAGGATGAGACCAATGTTTGTAACACACTGATGATTTTAGTTGTTGCTATCCAGTTGATGGTTTTTCAACTTCTCATGCTGTCCTTCCAAACCTCATGGTTTGAGATAATGACAGTTTAATAGGATCACTAAGGAAGACAATAATAGTAACATCAACAACAATACTAATAAAAACAAAATATGCACAAATGCAATTGCTTACCACATGAAGAAGGAAAAAAGCCCACTATAACCCGATATAACCCAATGCCCAGTCTGTTTTGAGTAGCAATCCCATATCCCAGCTAGTTCCCCAGTTATTTCTGGAACATGATATATGATATGGAATATCCCTTTGGTCAGCCTGGATCAGCTGTCCTGGCAATGCTCTCCCAGCTTCTTGTGCACCTGACAGGGTGTGAGAACCTGAAAAGCCCTTGATGTAGTATAGACAACACAGCTACCTAGCAACAACCAAAACTATGAGTGTGTTATCAACATTATTCTTATCCTAAATCCAAAACACAGCACTATACCAGCTACTAGAAAGAAAATTAACTCTGTCTCAGCCAAAATCAGGACAAATACTCCAGGTGGGGTCTCACCAAAGCAGAGTAGAAGGGGTGAATTACCTCCATCAGCCTGCTGTACACTCTTCTTTTTATGCAGTTCAGAATACAGCTGGCTTTCTGGGCTACAGTCATGTGGCTTATGTTCCCTGATAGCAGGGATTGCCCTGACCCAGGTGCAGGATCTTGCATTTGTCTTTGTTGATATTTTATAGTGCATCAGTATACAGTAAAACTGGTTTTTAATTTAGTGTCTATTTAACATGATCATACTTAATTCTGTCCATGCTGAAACAAGTAAAGCTGTGTGTAGATATTTCACACCTGGAACTGAACATGCATGGGTTTAAGTAATTTTTTTACTAGAATTTCAGTTATATCACCTACATCAATAACTTTTTGGAAGGCCACCACTTTTTCATTCAGGAAAAACTATTTAACATATTTCAACAAAATAAATAAAATATACTGAGTATTGCCACAACATTTAAATATAGAATCTTTCATATTTTGGAAGTCAAATTCACAGTTCCCTGATGATAAGCTCAGAGGTCTAAACCAGAATTTACTTCTGGAGGTAGTATTTATTGACAACAAGCTTAGCTTCTATATTTTTTTGCCTATAGTTATTTTTAGTTCTAATAAATCATGAAATTACATGTGGTTGGATTATGCTTTCTTTCTATTTAGGTTTTTAATAGTTGTAGTGCCAAAACAATTAGAAACAGAAAGCTGAAGTTTGACCTTCCTTGAGAAGTACCTTTGCTTCTGTGGGAATTGATTTTCCTTTGATGGAGTTAAGAGATTCTGCAAGTTGCATTTCTGAGCAGTAACAGTTCCATGTGTATAGCTTCAATACTTTTTGCCTGAAATTTGTTATTAAATACATTAATGACAATTATGCCATGGGGCTATCTAAGCTAAAGGAGTGAAGCTATTTTCTTTTTCAACCTGTGGTGTCACTGACAGCTTTCTTCTTATGATTTTATTCTCAGCTAGTAATTTCTGGTCCTTTTTAGCAGTAATTTAAAATGAGGATAGCAGTAATAGAGATAGTAATTTAAAATTAGGATAAGCTTTAATGTACAGATTTGTAGTCATGCAAGAAGGGTAGAATTTTAGAATGGAGGTCCACCACACAAAGTTTCAGAGAGGTTTTGAAAAGACATTTTCAAAGAGGTGCAGAGCTATTAATTATCACTTGAACAGGAGTGTTTGGAGTAACCACGAGAGATTTAAATGGCTCTAGGGAGCATGAGTGCCCCAGAGCACAGCAAACAGGAGTGGGCAAATATGTACATTGGTTTGTGCAGCAGTTCTCATAGGCAGGACAAGCAGAGAGGGTATAGAGTGAATGTTGAGATCTGCCAGTAGGACCTGAAGACCGTGGTGGCCTCTCGGCAGAAAATGAAGGCTGATCCTAGCTTAGTATCAGTCATGACTAATGCAGCCTCCCAGATAAAGCCCCAGTGGGTATATACCGCCACCCAGATGCTGGGCTGCAAGGGTGTGTCCCCCTCTTGCAGGGTATGAGTTGGGAATTCAGAGATTCCCAGTATTCTAGGGGTTGGAAGGGACCCCCTAAGATCATCAAGTCTAACCCCCCTGCCAGGCTTGATGTCTTGAGGTCCCTTCCAACCCCTGTAATTCTGTGATCTGTGATTCACTGTGGGGTTGTGCTCAGGTGGATGAACTCCTCTGCTTGGTGGCAGAACTCAAGGAGGAAGTGAGCAGGTTAAGGACCATGAGAGAGTGTGAGAGGGAGCTAGGTCACTGGAATAATACTCTATGCTCCCTCTCACAGGTTTAACATGGCTAACATGACTAAGAACTCCCCATCCTCTCTCTGTTCAGCTGAGGAGAGGTCTTGGAGCATGTCCAGAGAAGGGCAACCATGCTGGTGAAGGGGCTGGACAGCAAATATTATGAGGATCAGCTGAGGGAACAGGGATTGTTTATCCTTGTCGTGGTTTCACCCCGGCTGAGGGCCAAGATCCACGCAGCTGCCTGCTCCTTAAAGGAAAAGAGCAGGTTAAAGGGAAAGAGGGGGGGGGTGAGAAGTAAGGGAAGGGAAAAAAGGAAGAGGAAGGGGCAAATAACCTCAAAATCAAGAAATTAAGAGGCCCGTGGGTTGGGATAAGGAAAGTTTACTAAGATAACAGAAAGATACAATGTAACAATGCTAACAGGACTTCAAAAGCAAAACCAATATGAAGCTGTTGATACACAATGCAGTTTCTCACCAAACCACACAACTCAGGCCGTGCCACCCAGAGCCGTCCCGGAACCCAACCGTCCCCCAAGAACCGCGCGTCCTGGAGCCGCCCCAGGCCTTCCTCCCATCAGCCCCCGATATCATGGGCAGGACGTAACTGGCGTGGAATACTCTCTTTGGTCAGCTCGGTCACCTGTCCTGGCTTCGCCCCTCCTTTCTCATGAAGAGCTGAGAAAGTCCTTGACTGTCTGACAGCAACTAAAACCATCAGGGTGTTATCAGCACTGCTCCCATTTTACTCTCAAACACAGCATCCCATCCGCTGTTACAAATGAAATTAACTCCATCCTGACCAAAACCAGGACAATCCTGGAGAAGAGGAGGCTACTAGGACACCTTATTGCCACTTACAATTAACTGAAAGGAGGTTATAGGGAGATGGGTGTTGGTCTCTTCGCTCAAACAACAGGCAATAGGACAAGGGGGAATGGCCTCAAGCTGCCCCATGGCTGGTTCAGATTAGACATTAGGAAAAAGCTCTTCACTGAGAGTTATTGGGCACTGGAACAGGCTGCCCAGGGAAGTGGTTGAGTCACCAACCATGGATGTATTTAAAAGATGGGTAGGTGAGATGGTCATGGATATGGTTTAGTAGAGGACAGGTATGATTGGTCTTGAGGATCTCAGAGGTCTTTTCCAAGCTAGTGATTTTGTGATTCTGTGAGCTCAGTGGTATTTTGTTCAAATGTGCAAAATTTTGTACAAATGTAAAAAATAATTTTATTTAACTTAAATTACGTTGCTAAATTACAAAAAACAATTGTATTTTCTAACTAATTCAAGGACTTATCTGTCCCATATGTAAGAAGAAAGATACCTTTTTGAATATGGAAAAAAATGGCTTCTGGTCTACATTTTCATGTGCACAACATTGTCATAAAAACTAGTAGTTAATGAGTGCAATATAGCCCTCTCTAAAATGATACCTGTATTTTCATTGGTGAATTTATTACTAATCATTATTATAAGGAAAGTTTTTCTAGGAAATACAAAATTCTATACTTTCTCTTCCCACTCAGACTGTCACTAAGAGATAGGAACTGAAATATTGCAATAGGCTGAGTATTTCTAGTTATGTCTTCTAGACTAGTGTGCCTTTAATATTACTTTAAAAAAGTGAAAAAAGGAAAGAGAAAAATAGCTGAACAGCTATTTGAATGACCTTCACTAAGTTTAATAATCACGGACTTCACCTTGCTGTTGGGGGTCTCATTATTCAGAGTTTAGTTTTTATTTTTGAGAATAAATATCTACTACAAGCTGCTAGGAGCAAGTTAGCCTCAGGGTCTCAAGTGTTAAGTAAGGTGAGTTTTGATCAACAGTGATCTGGGCTGTATTTAAACAGATAATCCAGAAGTGGAAGCAGTATTATTGCCATTCAGCTTTGTCTTCCACATCATTCAAGATGAAGTCAGAGCAAAATATTTCCAGTATGGGTAAGCTGGTTTCCATTTTTTCTTAGCAAAGCTGTATCTTTTTTTCTAAAAACAACTTACTGAGAATCTGATTTGAAGGTTTATTTAAACAGATGATATTCTATTTTACTCAAAACATGAACAGACCAAGCAGCCTAATAAATAAGAAATACCTTGAAGGCTGTGTTAAACTCATGAATTTTGATATTATATAAACTTCTGAGAGCCCTTTATTGTACCTGTAGAGAAGAACTCTTCATATCTTACACAGGAAGAACACTGAGAGAACATAAGGACTAATGGATTAACTTGCTGTGTTAGAAAACAAAATTCTGAAGCATTCTTCAAGATTAAAAAAAAGTGTTTTGCACTTATGATTTTTCATATGTTGTGAAATCAAATTGTTCTGGAAAGACTAGTTAAATGAACATAATACATTTCATTTAGATGTCACAGGTATATTGGCATCCCTGGAGGGAGAGCAATAGAATTTATAAAAATTATTAATTAAGAAAGTTTTAAAAGTTGAAAAATTAAAAGATGAAGACAAGTGCAATAAAAATGACATTGAATAAATTCTGAAACCATTCTATAAGACAGAAATTGTATTTACTGTAGATGAAAGTATCATAAAGTTATTTTTATCAAAGAAAATGCAAGTTATTACAATTCAGGTTTTATTCCAAAAGCAAAAAAACCTGTTGGTCGTGATTAGAAGCTCAGAAAACAGCAAAACCCATAAAGTACCATGATTTTAATCACAAAACTCCTAAGTATTATAAAAGTACTGGATAAGAAATTAACAGATATTAAACTTCTTCCTTATATATAAATTTTAAGAATGCCCTTAAAGTTAGTGACAGAGCCATAATTTCTTAACTGAACATGGCATTAAACTGTTATTGTTCTCAAGTTTCAGCATATGTCCTTCCCCTTGATTTTCTTAAGGTGAGCATGTTTCACAATGGAGGACACACAAGTAGGAGAAAATGATAGCAATTATTTAGTATTCATTTTAAATGAATGAAAATTTATAATAATCAATGTAGTATTACCTTCAAGAAACAGATATCGTAATTCATTCAGATATCCTTAGAATCTGACATGATGTTAATGTTTCACAAACCCTTTGACAACAATCTTAAATCACTTTCCATGTGCCACTCCTAAATAATGATAAAAAGGGAATCTTAAAAAAAAATATTAAAAGTAATAACAAAAAACCCCACCCTAGCTTTAGACCAAGATGCATTTAAGAAAAAAATTCTAAAATTCTCCCATATTCAAGGCATCATGTCCTGTTATCTTCAAACTTGGAAATAATGTTTCCTGAGGACAGGAACCATGTGCAATCAATAGGAAATAGGAATCAGAATGTGAGTGAAAAAGATAGAATACTGTATGTTGAATTTCTGCCAAAACCTTTTGCAGAATTAGAGCTTCAGGGGCTACAAATCTTTACAGCATCTTTTAGACAAGTAAGGCCATTATTGAAAGCTTAAATTAGAAATAAACAAACAAAAGCCCCACCCACTCCACAAACCCTTTAAAAACAACCTCAAGCCAAACAAACTCCACAAGAAAATGCCAGCGCAGTTTTTCATCTTTTTACGTCATACAGATTTCTTCCCTTGGTGTGACAACACATTTATCTGTCTAGAAATCAATTTGCAAACAGTAGAGCAGATCCAGTGAGGCTTTCCTGTGGCTCATCTTTATGATTTGTTGGAATTCAGCAACAAACATTTAATTGGAAAACTCCCACTTGGAGGCATCTCTCAGTACTAGCTTCTTGCTCTTGCAACCCTGGTAGATTTCTTAGAACAATGCAAATTCACATTACAAATTAGTTCTTTAATATGTGCAAAAGGAAAGGACACTGCTGATACCCTGTAATTTTATTGCAGTCCATATGGAAAGGCTGGACCATGTCACACAAGATTTACTTACCTCAAGCAATAACTTCATAGTATCAAGAATACAAAATGCCTTTGGGTAGCACAGACTGAGTCTACACATAACTGTGGAGGGCTGTCACAGCAAATCATTATGATAAGGCAAGGAGACCTAACATTTTGTGATTTACAATAAATTATTGCTGCTTTGCACTGAATCTTAGACTGCATCCATAAAAATGGATAATGGATTTTCACCATTATGACATCCAAACTTCACAGTCCAGAAGACTCTCAGAATTATTTTAGAAACACAGGTCTACCTGAGAAGAACAGATGTGCCTTGGGCAGCTGCTTAACAGAAGCAGAGTTTGTGACTGTTTCAGAACTAATTTCAGGAAATCCTTATGAACATCCCTGCACTGATGATTGTGTTTCATCATTGCTTTTTCACCTTTCTCATTCTTCTTTCAGATTAGTGTATCCCAGTCAAATATACTGGATCAAGTCACATGCTGCACTTTCTTTATTGATATTTTTTTGTGTTTCTATGGGACTAAAAAGCATAATCTGTGCATTTAGGCTTTTACAACCCAACACTTGCTTACCCTAATCTAAATTTCATGTTGATGATTTCCAGCAATTGAATGGACATTAGCAGTTTGGCCAAGACACATAATTATTTTTTTTAAAATCTTTTTTGGTATTTCAAGTCTTTAAAGCTATGCCAGTATTTTCTGTCTTTCCCTCCCTGTCTTTCACTCTTGTTTTATTATATCATCCACATTTTTAATGAGCTTTCTGCAGATTTAACTACCTCTACCCCTAGGAAATAATTCCTGGTCTTATGCCCTAATGATTTATTTTAGTGTTGCCATGGAATAATCTTGTAAATATTCATTCATGGCCAGTAAAGTCAGTAATGTGTTTTTAACTGCTCTATCCAGCCCCATATCACTTCATAATATTATTAACACCTGTATTTCTAGTTACATACATGTACCTTCTGCATCAGTTCCACTGCATTGCTCCCTTAGGATCATTCCAATAAAAATAGGGTAGTATTTAAAAGTTCCATATAAGTTTCCTAGTGATAAATTAAATAATAAATGAGCATGACCTTTATGCTTTAGATTTGGCTGCATGTCCTGGAGGATTCCTGTTCTCCTTACTGTGTTCTGATTTCTCGTGTTACAGAATCACAGAATCATAGGGGATGGAAGGGACCTCCAAAGATCATTGGGTACAACACCCCTGCCAAACAGGTTCCCTAGGACAGATCACACAGATAGGCATCCAGACAGGTCTTGAATATCTGCCCTCATCAAGGTCACCAATGAAGATATGAAACAGGACTGGACCCAACACCAAGCTCTGGGGAACACCGCTAGTCACAGGTCTCCAGTCAGACTCTGCTCCACTGATCACCACCCTCTATGCTCGGCCTGACAGCCAGTTCTCAACCCACTTCATGGTCCACTCATCTATCCCATACTTTCTTAGCTTTGCAATAACGATGTCATGGGAGACAGTATCAAAAGCCTTGCTGAAGTCGAGGTAGATGACATCCACTGCTCTCCCTCCATCTACCCAGCCAGTGATAGAAGCATCATAGAAGGCTACAAGATTGGTCAAGCATGATCTCCCCTTGGTGAATCCATGCTGACTACTCTTCATAGCCTTCTTTTCTTCCAGCTGCTTGGAGATGGCATCCAGAACAAGCTGTTCCATCACCTTTCCAGGGTCAGAAGTGAGACTGACTGGCCTGTAGTTACTCAGATCCTCCTTCTTGCTCTTTTTGAAGACTGGAGTGATATTGGCTATCCTCCAGTCTTCAGGCACTTCTCCTGTTCTTTAAGAGGTGTCAAAGATTCTAGAGAGTGGCTCAGCAATCACCTCCCTGGTTGGTCCCTGGTTGGGGGACCAACTCCCTCAGCACACATGGATTTCCCTCGAGTCTGAGCTCCAGAAAGCAAAGCAAAGCCATACCAGCTACAAGAGCAGCACCAAATATTGCCTGTGTTACAAATGCCAGGCCAAGGAAGATGAATGAGGTTAGTGCTTTTAACTCTGGATTTGACCACGAGCTAGACACTAGAGCTTGAAGCTGGGATAAACAGCTTTCTGGAATTATATATTTTTTTTCCCTTGGAAGAAATTTTGAGGAAAATGAGAAGGAGGGCTTGAAGTTTCTGTACTGCGGTTTGTCGCTCCTCTAGAGTATTCATAAAAAATAGACTACAAACCATTGGATCAGTTCTGATCTTTTCTACTAGACCAGCTCACAGTCCCTTATTCCCCAAGAAGTATCAATCATGTGTGGTAAATTAATATACATAGTCTGATCATGCATAAGGTTCTATATCTAGCCTGCTAAAAACTACAAACCATTTTTAACCCACATCTATGTATAAATAGTTTTTACTTATATAATTTCTGTCTACCATATGTTTCATCTTGGCAGCGGTGTTATTTAATTTTAGAACATGTAGTTTCACAGCTCCTGACAAGAAATGACGCATATAAATCTATTTGTTTTCCAAACACACATATATATAGTAGAAGAACAAATAATATCATATTAATTTACATTATCTATATGCTATTTCTGACAGATAAAAATTTAGATATCTGTAGTACTATCACATTCGTAGAAGTCAGCATTTTGTGAGGACTTGTGTACCCCTCAGTGAAGTGACAGATTGCAAGCTGGCTTTTTGTATTTGACATGCCATACCTTAGAAGGCACATCTCAGATGAAATAAAATATTGTGAGTGCCTTTAAGTTCCTTCAGTAATGGGTCACACATGAAAAATTCCGCTGCCCCTCTCTATATATATTTCACTGAAGTAAAAATCTTGAACAGTCTACACTTACTTAAACCCTAGAAAATTATCAAATAGTCATTAAAAAAAAAGATTAAAATTAATTGATGAAGCTAAGAAATATTAGTGATGGTGGAAGAAAACATGAGAGAAATAAAAGTGACATTTTTGTTTGAAGACTTGGTTTACTCTTTTGTATGTTTTCATACAGAGCTGGAAAGGACTAGAATAATAAATAAATGCATAAATAAATACATAACTTTTAAATTTTTTCGTATTTTCCACTATGTGCCCCAGCAAACTCATTTTTATTGCCTCAGAGTAAGTAATTCTTAAATCACCTAAATGACCCAGTTTAGGATTATTCTCTTTACCTTTAAACTTGAGTCAGAAAATAAGGTGCAGATGCAAGTCCATAATCTCTTCAGATTCTCACTGAGTAATGTATTACAGAAAAAAGTGTCTGAAACCCTTCAGTAGGCAGATTTTTGACAATTTATCCTAGCTGATTCTTTCCAGGTATGTATTCAAAATTTGACTGATCAGCAGACTGAAAAATGTATGTTTTTTACTGGAATGTCTTTGTTCTTGGAAACATTATATTTCAAGGAAAATAAAATTTTTATTTCATTTGAAAATTAACAGAGCTTTACATTTAATTCTAATTAATCCTTAAATGTATTCTTCTTATAAAAAAAAGACTGTCTATAGCTGGAAATTCTGAAATGCTGTCATCAATCATTGAATTATTTGAGAGATTTGTAATGACATACAGACCTTTTAGTTTTTTTGAATAAGATATTTGTCCAGTAAAAATCAAGGTAGATCTACTGAGGGCAGTGGAGATATATGGATTTATAGCTGCTGAAAATTCATGCATTTTGGGATGTGAAATGGCTGTGCATTAAAAAAGGTCTTCTGAATAGTACAAGGCATAGAACATCACTCTCCTCTCCTCTCCTATTCCATTCCATTCCATTCCATTCCATTCCATTCCATTCCATTCCATTCCATTCCATTCCATTCCATTCCATTCTTGTACTGTGCTCTGTTATTTGAAGACTGAAAATGCTGAAAATACCTTATCTCTGAGTAAGAGCTCTTTAACTGGAATGGTTCTGCACTACATTGCTGTTCAGACCTGAGCTGCATCAATATTGTTTTCTGGTGCCTGATTGCCAATGTTAACTTCACTGGTGAGTTTTCAGTCCCGTTCTTCTTGTGGCAGCATAGAAATCATAGAAACTAAAATAATTTCCAGGAGGTTGTTTCAGTCTAAAGCTAGTATTTTCACTGAAAATCAGATTATGTTAAAAAACAACCAATCAACCAAGCATGCTTGTGCATTCAAGGCAAAAGCCTGTGAAATGCAGTTATACCAGAAAAGATTCTTTTGTTGGAGGTTAATGTCTGTTGCTTACAACAGTTAACGTAGCTGCATCATATTGATTCCATTTATCAACATGCACATCAGATAATGTTCTACTACCATAGTGTGGCAAAAGGTCTCTCTTGTAGCAAGTTTTACAAACATTTCAATAGAGAAGAAAACTCTTTTCACAGTTGGCAGAGGGGTTGTGCTCTTATAAAAATCTAGAATTCATTCCTGTGCCAGAAATGTTCAGAAAAAAAGGTGAGATTTAACCACAGAATAATTCTCGTGAAAATAAAACCAGAATGCTCAGATACATTGCAACTAGAAACCTGATTTTCAAAATAATTATAATGTAAAAATAGAGCTAAAACAATACCAAGCAATTTTATGCATCATTTCAGTATTCATCAAATATTCAACAACAGTAAATTATTTACAATTAATACATACAATCAAAGCCTCCATATAATTTGCTGGAAAATAATTTTAAATTATTCAATAATAGCATATTGTTGAATATGTAAGTAAAGAGACTGCAGATCACAAGAAAGGCTTGTAGATTACAAAAGCAGTAAAACCACATGAAATACTAGATTATTTTTCTCTTATTATGAAAAATTTTATATTATAATTTCCCATCTAAGAATGAGAAAATACATGTATTTTGATCTGATATAGGCCAGTCTATTGAAATTACATGTGATCTGATTCTTGAAGAATAAAAATAGCTGTGGCAGTCTTTTCATATTTATATAAACCACATTCAGCAAATGCCAACAAATATTAATTGTGGTTTTGGTTTTCCTTTAATCAGTAAATGCCTGGACATCTACTTAAAATTCTTGGGCACAGAATAAATATTTTAGGCCTTTAAAAATGCCAGCAATTGTTAACAGAATAACATATTTTGAAGATAAAATAAACCTAAATAACAGTTAACTTTTTGTGTCTCAATTTTCTTTCTCATTTATTTTTTAAATCCATCCTGAACCTGAATTAGAATAATGAGTTCCACCATCATGACATCTCAGCACTTTCCTCATGCTGTCCTACAGAGAAATCCAGATTAGATAGGGACATACAAGATTTTAGCATCACGTATGAAGGCTTGGAGCATTTTCTCAGAGTGTTCACACTTAACTACTTTTTCTTCCAGCCTGCTTACACATTATTCTCAATAACTATTCCAGAGCAGAGATTGCAACACATGACTGATAAAAATTAGAAAGGTACTGACTGGCCAGGAGAGGTGTGTAACTGATGCTTTTTGTAAACGTGATTCACATACAAGTGCATAATAGAATAACAGAAATATTAGGAAGTGATCTAAAGAAAAGGCGTTTTAGCTTTAGGATGCTTCTTTCCATCAGAGCTCTATCATGATATTTACATTGCTGATCATCAGGAAGTATTTCCATTGTATGTAACAGATTGGTTCCCCAATAAGCAACCTGAGGTCAGAGGTCTGTTTTCACGTCTTAAAAAAGTGCTCTTGAGCTTGTGTTTAATTACTATTTAGGGGGCCAAAACCACAGCACAAACAAGAGACATGAAGTTGAAACAAGTAGATTAGGAAAAGCCAGCATTATCTCAAGTATTTATCCAAACTAGTCAGCTAGTGAGCATCAATGAATAATTAAAATTATTTTGAAATCAAGTCTAATATATGGACAGTCCGGTAACCAAAATGAAAACAAAACAGAGCAAACCAGATTGCAGTTCAAAAATGTTTGGGGTGTCATCCTTTGGGGCTCTGGTCTCTTCCAGAGTGCTCTAAACTTTGTTACCTTCACTCCATCCTGCTGAAGATTGATCTGATCTCTGACACCAACAGCTGCTCAAAACTTTGTGAGCTCATTATTTACTAGCTTAATCAGTAACAGCAGTGCACTGCTGGACCCTGTGCAATCCCACATCTCCTGATCCTTTCTTTGCCCCACCATAAGCCTCTATAAATGATGCTTTCATCTGTTTTGCATAATTTTACCACGGGTGCACAGGTCCTCACATCGGCCTCCACACCATAGAGGAATACTGTTTCGAGGATTAAAACATTTTTCATCGTAGACTGTTAAGCATTGTCATTCTTTAACCTTCAGTCTCTTTTCATGCTTACTCTTCAACTTTTTAGAGCAGTAGGTCATAAAAGAGCTTTAAGCTGAAATACTGCCTTAAGCTGTTTAATTGTGATTTTAATGGGTCATTGAGCTTTTAAAATTGCCATGTACAATGCTAAAAAGAATAAAGAAAAATAAACTCTCTGTAAGAAGCTCACTTTTTCAGATGTGGCTAATATTAAAAGATCTAGCTAGACAGTGAAAGAAGTGGCTAAGGACAAATACTCATAGACATAAATACTTTCGTTTGCACAAAAGGTGGCTCTATGATAGAGAACACAAGTGGCTCGCTCCAGGATCCCTTCCCAGGTGTAGAAGAGAGGTTACTGTTGTCCTAAGAAAAAGAGGATACTGGTATAGTTCTATTAAAAGGCCAAATTGCTTATATTCTGCTAAATTGCTACTATTAATCTTGAATATGATGTTCTCTACAGCAAAGAAAGGTGTCCCTGGATGTTATTATGTACCTAGAGGTTTGTGGTTTCTGTTTCAAAAGAAGCCTTGTGAGTCACTCGCATGGAACCACATCTTTCCAGTTTATTAAGGTTTCATATGAAGAAATACCTCTTCAGAACAGCTAACTCAAAATCATTATTCCAAGCTGAGTTACATGATAAAAGATACATTTATTTGCCTTTAAGTAATGAGTTCTACTTCAAGGCTTTACACATTCATCCTAAGAAACAATATTTTATCATTTGCATATTTCTCATTAAAAAAATCCCTTTTAACCAGAACATTAAAATTTCTTTTTTCAGAACTAAAATCTTTAACATATTTATTTAAATGTATTTCTGTGTGTATCAATTGTTTTAATATCATCCTCCATTCCTCCATTGAGGTTACTTGTGTAACTACAGCATAGCAAGGAAACAACAGGAAAGAAAAAAGGTCGAGGGTTATTTTATTTCATATCTATTTATCATGTAATCCAAAGACCAGGTGTTTGGCATGAAGCCTCAATTTCTGCAGCATGTCACTGATTTCCACCTTTTTCTGTGCATACAGAAAAATATTTCATTATTTCAAACAGTTAAAAACAATCTTGTTCCCAGCAAGAGGAACATTTTATTTTCAAAACCAAAAAATGGTAACACTTTTTAATCATAAGGTGCATGTTTCATATTCCTCATCAGTATCAATTTATTCATATTCATAACAGTTTATTTTTTTGTCTTGCTGTAATAGAATTTCACACGGACTGCAGCAAAAAACTTGTTACACTATATGGTGGTATTTCAGATTGAAGATAGGTGTAGATCCAAAGGCGAGTCTTCGTCATAATCAGGATTCAAAATCTGCTATTTTGGCATTCACAGCTGGATGGATCTTTAAAAGTTTTGTACAGCTGGCTGAATTCAAGGGCATTCTAGCATATGCACACACATAAACACATAATTTATTATTTTTTAAAAATATGTTTAGTAACTAATCCTGTAGGTTTAATTACAGATGAAAATGTCACACATGGTAAATCTCACTCTGCTGGACATGCACTATGTGACTGTGTTTGGACACTACATAATGATCCTGGTGCTCTTTTGCCTTTATTGGCTGAAATAAGCTGCAGTTTTGGGGAGACGTCCAGAGAGAGAGAGGAACTCTCTCTCCATCCATGCTCTCTTCTTCCCCCACTTTCTGTCTCTCCCTTTTGTTCTCATATGACCAAGTTTACCATGAATGTGCGTACCTCTCTACATTTTCCTTTCTTAAGGCAGTCTGAAAAGAGGATGGGATCTGGAATTGTGTTTTCTGTTGTGTGTGGACAACAGAAACATGGCAAACATGATGGATGTGTCCTGGTTTAAGCAGGGATAGAGTTAATTTTCTTTCTAGCAGTTGGTGTAGTGCTGGATTAGGATGAGAGCAGTGCTGATACCACACTGATATTTTTAGTAGTTGCCAAGCAGTCAAGGACTTTTCAGCTTTTCATGTTGCCCTGGAGGGCACCCAGGAAGTTGTGAGGGGACACAGCCAGGACAGGTGACCCAAACTGGCCAAAGGGACACTCCATACCATATGACATCATGTTCCTTTCATAACTGGCAAAGGGGATTGAGCAGCATCTGGTGGCCTGGTGCATCAGCTGGGGGTCTTGTGCAGCATTGACTTAGGGGTGATGGCTGCATGCCTGCCAGATGATGGGAAGTAGTGAATGAATCCCTTGGTTTGCTTTGCTTGCCCATGTGGGCTGAGAGGCTGGGCAGTTTGAGGGTGTCTTGCGCAGCAACTGGAGGTCTCACATAGCATCGGCTCTGGGTGGCGAGAAATTGTGTTGTTCATCACTTTTTAATATATATATTACTATATATAATTATCTATTATTATATATTATTATCTTCCTTTTTCGTGTGTTCTATTAAACTGTTTTAATCTCTACTCATGAATTCTCTCACTTTCACTCTTCCAATTCTCTCTCCCATCCTGCTGGGGGGAGTGAGTGAATGGCTGCATGGTGCTTAACTGCTAGGTGGGGCTAAACCACAACAACATGGCAAGAATACAAGTGTTTATGAACAATGAAAGATTTGAGCCAGAGAAAACTGCAGGGTGTGGGTGTCTACTAGAAGGAAAGCTGTGATTATATCATCATGTCATCGTTTCTGCTTTTCCTCATGTTCATTAGAGGTAAAAAAAGGACCTGAAGGCAACTTTGGTCTATCTCATAATTCACAGAATCAGAATGTTTTGGATTGGAAGTGACCTCAAAGATCATCTAGTTCCAACCCCCCTGCCATGGGCAGGGACACCCTCCCACTAGACCAAGTTTCTCAGATCCTTGAACTCAGCAAGGGAAGGGCAGGCCCAGCTTCACTGGGCAATCTGCTCCAGTGCCTTACCACTCTAAGGATCAGATATTCATGATATCTAATCCAAATCTACCCTCCTCTAGTTTAAAGCCACAATCATTTGTCCTATTGCTACATGCCCTTGTAAACCACCTCTCTCCGTCTTTCCTGTAGATCCCGTTTAGGTACTGGAAGACTGCAATAAGATCTTCCCAGATTCTTCTCTTCTCCAGGCTGAATAAGCCCAACTCTCTCAGCCTGTCTTCATAGGACAAGTGCTCCAGTCCTCTGATCATCTTTGTGGCCATGCTCTGGATTTGCTCCAACAGGTCTGTGTCTTTCTTGTACTGGGGACTGCAGAGCTGGACACTGTACTCTGAGTGGGGTCTCACAAGAGCAGAGTAGAGGGGAAGAATCATCTCCCTCGACCTACTGCTGGACATGCTGTTTTTCATGCAGCCAAGGACAAGGGTGGGTCATGTTGATGTGCTTTGTCTCAGCTGATACTGATCCTAATACCTGTGTTGTTGAACTTTTATGCCACCCAGAGTTCAGTGGTGCTTACAGAAAAATTGACTTTGCTTATATCACAACAAAATACCTGTATTGCAGGAATAGTAGTATAAATAGTTCATAACATACTGGTTGTAAGAGTATGGTACACTGGACTATATTTTGTTTGTCAGCCACCTCTATTGTAGATCAGTTTGCAAAGTTTGTCTCTGGAGACAAAAACTTTCTTCACTGTTCACGTGGGCTAAGTAAAGTCAATAATCACGTTAATCCCATTTTGGTGAGGGCAAGCATCTTGTTACAGCCCTCTACAGATCCTCTAGATGATAGAACTTGTGTATGAGGTAACAAAGGATACAGGGTAATGGAACAAAACAAATTTTACTCAACTCTTCCTCTGCTATTGGAAGGTTTACCAGGATATCACTTAATTTACTGTCAATTAGAATTTTTCTTTGTATGCTTCAGTATGCAACATACGGAGTTAGTATAGTCAGACTGACATTTTTTGTCATGGTAATACTTCTGAATTTCTGTTTTTTTCACAGAGCACTGTAAGGTTTGAGATAAGAATAGGGTAATAATGCACAGGATTTTTTTTTTTTCATGTTTTTATTACAGGAAGGCTACTTTACCAATTCTTTATTCCTGTATGAACACTACTGCTTTTCTTATTGTCACTGCCATGTTCCCTCTTAATAGTAGTTAAGACTTCTTGACACTTATTTTATATACCACCCCATTATCTTCCTTTGCTGTCGTCTGGATACATGAAGCTGCTTACCTTTATGACAGGAAAATAATACCTTGCAATTGATACCTTACCAGAGAACTTTACCAAGATACATATATATATGTTAACCTTGAAAACAGAACAATAAAGACTTGGGGTTTTTGTTGAGGTTTTGATTGTTTGGTTGTTTGTTGTTTGTTTTTTTTAAAAAAAAGAAAAAAATTGAAGAAAAAACAAGATCCCATGTGGTTATGATGCAAAAACATACATTATGAATCCTTTAATCTAGCAATAAATAGACATAGCTTTTTCTAATTTCCATATAGAACAAATAAGTTTGGTATTAAAGAGATTTAGAGTCAAGTCTTTCACTGTAGAATCCATTTTTCAAGAAAAGTTATAATGCAATATTAAACTGCATATTCATTAAAATTACTTATTACATAGAAAATTATTTTGCATAACAGAGTAAAATCCTTTCAAATTCTTGAATTCTTGAGAGGAATTGCAATTTTATAGCTACACTACAATGGCATTTTCTGGTGGTTTGACGCTGGCTGGAGGCCAGGTGCCCACCAAAACCTCTATCACTTCCCTTTTCAGACGGACAGGGGAGAAAATATATATTGAGAGGCTCAGGAGTTGAGATAAGGACAGGGAGAGATCATTCTGCAATCAGTGTCATGGGCAGAACAGACTCAACACAGAATAAAAAAAAAAAAATAAGCATTGAATTTATTACACTACACAAATACACACACACAGAGTGAAACCAGAGTCGGATAATGAGAAGTACAGGCAGATCTTAAAACACCTCCTCTCACCCCTCCCATACTCCATTTTCTTCATGATTTCTCCACAGACTTACCTTTATTCATGATTTCTCTCCCTTCCTTCCCCCACATTGTGGCACTTGGGGCAGTGTTACATGTGGGTGGGTGTTTCAGTCAGCTCCTTATGAATTGTTTTCCTTCTTAGTGGTGGCGGGGGGGACATTCCTCATACCCTTCCCCTGCTGCACCGTGGGGTCCCACCCACAGGAGACAGTATTCCATTAACTTCTCCAACATGAGTCATTTCCCATGGGGCTTGAGCTCTTCACCAGTTGCCCTGGCATGGGTCACTTCTATGGGGTGCAGTCATAAATCACACAATGTCTCTCAATCTCTCAGGCCCAGACTGCTCTAGCCTGGTCCTCCATGGTGACACAACCCTCCTCCCCCATCCCGCCTCCCCGCTCAGCAAATCTGCTGCAGTGCAGTTCTCTCTCTCCACAGGCTGCAGGTCCTGCCAGCAGCTTGCTCTACCTTGGGTCACAGCATCTTCCATATATCTCCACCCTCTCCATGGTGGGGTCTCTCCACGGGCTGCAAGTGGGATCTCTGCTCCCCATCCTCTTCCATGGGCTGTGGGGGGACACCCACTCCACCATGGGTTTCTCCACGGGCTGCTGGGGCTTCTTTCTCTCCAGCACTTGGGGCGCCTCCTCCCCCCAATTCTTCACTGGCCTTGGTGCCTGCAGTTTCTTACATCTTCTCACTCCCTTCTCTGGGGACAAAAAGAAGCTGCTTGCAGTTCTTTTCTCCTAAATGTGACTCCCAGAGTTGCTGTGACCGTTGCTGATGGGCTCAGCCTTGGTCAGCAACGAATCTGGCCTTGAGCCTGCTGGTGTTTGCTCTGTGGGGCCTGCAGAGAGCTTCTGGCTGCTTCTTGCAGAAGCCACACCTGCAGCCCCCCCCTTCTCCACCAGAACCCAGCCACACAAAACCACAACAGATTCACATGTCTAGAAACAAATCATGTACTAATTTTTAAACAAATCCGAGTGTCCCAGAATGATCTACCTTATTACTTTGCTGAATTATTGCCAAAATACTACATGCAACTTCACAATGCTTCAAAATCTTCATTTTACAACACTTATTTCTTAAAATTTTGAAAGGAGTTTTGATGTGTTTTAAGAATCTCCTAATTATTATTTTTTCTTGGCAAAGAGTGCTTTGAAAAGAATGTGATGTTAGGTAATAGAAACAGCAAGAATCTTAGGAAAGGAACAGCAACAAAACACACACCCAACTCTTAGACTTTTTGTATTGAAGTATTTTCTGTAGTAGTATATTTTTTGACCAATCAACCCTTTCAACAATGGGATAAGTGCTGTAAGATTAGAAAGATATATCCGTAAATCCTGATTCCATTTGCCCTTCTAACATACCTGTGTGTTATGCACAAATTGATCTAATTAGTTAAAGAAATATTTTACAATTACACGTTAGTGAAATATATGTTTTCTGTCATTGGTGTTTACAGTGAATGGGGACATAGGTAGAAAAATAGCCCAACAATTATTTCTTTAATATTTTCCTTATAATATGTGGATTTTTGGAGATGTAGAATCCAATTCCAAGATTTCAGTGCACTTTAGTAAATTTTATGAAAAATGTTAGCAATTTTTATTGCCTAAATGATGACATTCTGGTAAAAGCCACCGGGAAAATGTCAGTTCATACTCATTCCAAATTGTGACATTGTTTAATTTTCTGCTAGGAAGAACAGGAAAAAAATAAAAATCTGTTTGCTCCACTAGTAATCACAAAATAAATTCATTGGGGAACATGTCTACTGATGCTGCAAGCATACTACAAACTCCTCATCCAACAGAAAGGTAGGTAATAAAAATGCTTTTCACTAGGTCAATACCTTCAGCATGAAACAGGTAAACACATTCAGTTTGTGTCTATCAGAAAACAGTTTCTAATGGATCTTTAAAGATGGGCATGTACCACCTTCACATCCTTAAGATTGCTGAACGTTTGTCAGCATGTTATTAGCCAAGTACGTGCAAAAAGATATGCTTTGTTCTTTCCTTCCTACTTTCATCCTCAGACATTTTAAACAATGAAAGCATATGTATTAATGATGCAAATGGAAAGAGCCTAACACATTATGTTATTGTTAGCATCTGAGCTTCTGTATATTCCTTTTAGCGTTTTGCAGCATAAAAGCCTCAATAGATGGGTGTGTATCTTGAAAGAACAATGTAAAAATTATAAAGTTAAAATGAAGTCTTGTTTTGTATTTCTCTTTGATGACATTTTTCTACATAAGAACCTAAAACTTTGTACTGAAAACTTTTATTTATTTTTTTATTGTTTCTCTGTATGTTTGTTTTCATGGATGTAAATAATGTATGTTTCCTTAGAATTAGTCAATACAGTTTTAAGTTAAATTTTACTGACTGATCAGTAATGTTGCTTTTCTGTGATTAAAACCATGGGGACTGATTATGGGAGACTACCATACAAGGAAGTTATTGAAGTACCTTTATAGAACAATGGATTATGGGTCCCATATATAGTATTTTTCTGTAGAGTCTGAGATCATCTTTATAAAGGCTCTGTTGAGATAGGAATATCTTCTGCTAGGCTGTTTATTTTTCCCACTTTGCAAGGTATGTTTGAGATTGACTAATTTTTTTCAGTCATTGAAGGGAAATGCTCAAATAGTATTTGAGAATATTTTTTTATCCGCAGCAACAATCTGAGATACTGTTTGATTATGCATCAATAATTATTTGGCAAGGTAACAGATCATAAATTGGCCTTCATAGTATGGGTGTTGGCAGCAAAGCACCACTGCACCCTGTATATTTACTTTTAACTGTTATTTTATTTCTATTGCCTCTAATTATGGCAAACTGGAAACAGAAAGAAAAATTAATAATTAGTTGTAAAATCAATGCTGTAGAAAATGGATTTTAAATGACAAACTAAATGCAGTGTTAGATGCAGTTTCCATTTGAATGCTGATTTTTCATTGCTAAATGTGAGAAAAGCGTTTAAGCTCATACTGTCCACCATGTTATTAGACTAGCAGTTTATTGAGAAATTGTAGAGTGCTATTAAGTCTCTCCAATATTTTTTAAGCCATTCTGGTATAAGTGTAATCAGTCACTTGATGATTCTTCACCACTTAAGTACTTCCTGATAGTTCCGTTACTCTTTTCCATATACCTTTGTATGAAAGACTGTGTGGCTACAATCAGGACTTCATTCTTCAACACCTGATAATACCAGTGGTCAAATTAATTTTGGTGTTGAACTGCTTCACAGATTTCCTTGTAGTCTCCGTAGTCTCAACATGGAGTCGTCTAGTTCCTCATTGCAAGTCATGTGTTAAATATTTCACAATCAAGATTGCTAAGAAATTGCTGTAGGGAGCAGAGCCTTCTACATTTGCTTTTAGACATTTTTTATACAAAAGTATTAGAAGCACTTGAAGATAAATGATCAACATTCAATAAATGATCAAATCTCATACTGGCTCATGTCAACAAAGAGCAAGGAGTCAATATTAGAGGGAAATACCTGTGTGTTGGAACAAGTATGGAACAAGTGCTCTAGGATTTTAAGTAACCTAACAAAAATAGCATGCTTTTTAAAAATTTGAACTAAGATCAGGTGTACATTATTTCTGAGAAATCACAGACTTCAAGTTTAGAAAACTGACAGAGGAGAGCCTGCAGAAAAAGACCTGGGAATCCTGGTGGGCAACAAGTTCAGCATGAGCTAGCAATGATCCCTTGTGGTCAAGAAGCCCAATGGTATCTGGGGATGCATGAAGAAGATTGTGGCCAGCAGGTCGAGGGAGGTTATCCTTCCCTCTACTCTGCCCTGGTGAGGCCACATCTGTAGTGCTGTGTCCAGGTCTGGGCTCCTCAGTTCAAGAAACCGAGGGAACTACTGACCAGAGTCCAGTGGAAGGGCTACAAAAATGAAGAGGGAATTGGATCATCTCTCATATGAATAAAGGCTGAGAGAGCTGGGGCTGTTTAGCCTGGAGAAGAGTAGACTGAAAGGGGATCTGATCAGTATGTAGAAATATCTGTAGGGTGGGTGCCAAGAGGCTGGGGCTAGACTCTTCTCAATTGTTCCTGGCAAGAGGACAGGAGGCAACAGGTACAAGCTGGAACACAGCAAGATCCATTTCAGTATGAGGAAAAAACTTTAATGGGAGGGTGACAGAGAACTGGGACAGGCTGCCCAGAGGTGCTGTGGAGTCTGCTTCTCTGGAGATATTTAAAACCTGCCTGTGTGTGATCCTGTGCAACGTGCTCTAGGGGATCCTGCTTTAGTGGTGGAGAGTTTGACTAGATGAGCTCCAGAGGTCACTTCCAAACCCTACCCTTCTGTGTGATTCTGTTATGACCTCTTGATTTGAGTTCCCCATCAGCTTGCTGAAAGTTGGGGGGTTTTTTAATCCTTATTCAATGACTTGACCTTTGTCTATTGCCTTAAACATCTTTTGAGATGTGACCATCCCTGGGAATAGGGGTGCTTAGTAATGCTAGACTTGGATAAATTTATGTGATTTATTTTCTCTGGGGGGAGTGATGTGTGTAAAATTACCTGCTAATAAAAATGCAAATTAATCCATCACTAATATTGAACTCAAGTGTTAATGACTGGTCTGGGACAGGTGAAATAAATGCATTAGCAATATAAATACTCAAATTTAGACGATCTTTCTAAAATAACATAAATACCCCAAACAGGAAACAAGTTAGATATGCTACTGGCAGTTTAGATTAAAAGGAAGTTATTCAGAGTAGAACCGTGATTATAAAGTGACAAATTCAGAAATATATATCTTCATAAAATAATCTCTTCTTTTGATAAGAAGTATCCATGATTGCATAGTGGGTGAGCCTGGCTGGACGGCAGGTGCCCATTAAGCCTCACTATCACTCCCCTCTTCAGCAGGACAGGAGGAGAAAAAAATAAGATGGCAAAAAACTCATGGGTCAAGACAAAGGCAGTTTAACACAGCAAAAAGAAAAGGCTGTGCACAGCAGTAAAGGAAAAATGAAAGATTTATTCTCTGCTTCGCATCAGCAGGTGATGTCAAGCCACTTGCTGGGAAGCAGGCCTTCAGTAAGCAGAGTGGTTGCTCCAGAAGACAAACTTTATAAATAACGAATGCCCCTACTTCCTTCTCCTTTCTCTCGGCTTCTTACTGCTGAGCAGGTGTCATATGGTATGTAATATCCCTTTGGTCAGTTTGAGTCAGCTGTCCTTTGTTCCCTCTCAAGGTCTTGCCCACCACCAACCTATGGGGGGAGGGGAAGCAGAGACAGCCTTGGTGTTTGCCAGCGCTGCTCAGAAATAACCAGAACCCTGGTGTGTCACCAACACCTCGCTGGCTACCGACACACAGCACAGCGCCGTGAAGGCCACCATGGGGACAAGTAATTCCGTCAAAGCCAACACAGATGGACAATTTACTATCTTAATTTTAGTAATTATATGTATATACATAACGAAGACATTTTCTGTTAAGAGAATGAAGACTCAAAGAAATGAGGTAAAATTCTGAGGTGTGGTTGCCTCCCAGTTTTCAGCTTCGACACATCCTAGGCTAACAATGTCCCATAACGATGCTTTCAGAACAAAGTAGATAATTTTTAGAAAAGTAATTGAGAGAAATTACCTCTGAATGCATCTTCCTAGGCAGGTGTTACTTCTTCACCCTACAGAGACAGAAAGGAAACAAACAAACAAAAAATAAATGAAATCGCAATATGATAATGATTACTTAATAGCTGTTGTTTACTCACCCTGCAGATGCTTCTGTATCCAAAGTCAAAGTTATTCAGACCTCATGAGAGGAAAATAATTAACATTTCTACAGTACACTGGAAATGAAATTTAAAAATGGAACGGTACACTGGAAAAAAAAATATAGTGAAGCTGAAATGGCCAGATGGAAAAAGCAAGCCAAAACACAAGTACAGGAGGACTAAATCTTTCGGAATTGCCCATGCCTGCTGGAGTCATGAAACAAAAGAGCAAGACTGTTTGCCTACTTTGTAATTTGTTTTTTCCTACCACTGTTTTATTTTCAAAGTGGATGCTAGAATGTGCTTAACCTTCCTGTTGGAAAAGCAGTGAAAACACCTGAATAAACTTTTAGTTGCTTCAAGTTATCTTAACAAAATAAACAAATATGCAACATAGAATATGTTTTACTGCTTTGTACTATACACAAATGATTAAAAAATAGACTACAATTTAATAAACCTGTCCTTTGTTATTTTTCCTTTTTCTCATTCACTTTGTAATGCTGAGAATAGTTTGTGATTGATGATGAAAATCTATTGGTTTAGTTGTTCCTTTCATCTAACAATTTATACATTTCTCTTCTATGAGAGGATCATAAGAAATAATGGGCAAGGATTCGCAAAGATGTGCAAATATTTGAAACACTGCACTGTGAGCATACTAAAATACAAAAGGAATATTTTTTAAACTGTAACTGAAAATATTCAATTTACAATTTTTTATCTGCATGAAAATTTACATGTTCTTAAAAAAAAACATATTTCCTTAAAAAGAAATATGAGGGATGAACACAGAAGATGGATGTAATCATTTAGGTACTCTACATACTCAGCTGCTGCTGAAATGGACAAAGAATGTTTATGATTTGAAGCATCAACTATAAAGTAAGTTTGTTTAATTTTGGAGGAAATGCTTATGCTTGGGTATTTTTTCTACTGTTTACCTTGCTCCAGTGAGATAAGCTAAAGTATGCAGATGAAAATGGCACAAAGTTAATTTCATTTATAGTGCAGAGTAGAGATGATAAAGTATGACTGTTTACTTCTTTATCAAGAGCACTTATTTTTCATCCCTGATAGAAATTACAATAGTAGTCTAAAGAATGAAAACAATGGGCACAGATATTTCAATCACTCAATCTTAAATGCAAATGCATAAGGAAAATTAGTTTAGTTATGTATTTAGAGAGCAGGAAAAATCTGACAAAGTTCTGATTTATTTTCTAAAATATAAATATTGGTTTTGGTTTTATGGAAGAAAAATGAATGGTCATTTCATTCAAAAGAGAATCTGAATTTGTTTGCTGTGTCTACAGACACATTTATTTTAGAACAATTCAGCTTTAAAATAATCCAAGCTGAATTTCTTCATAGTTCATTGGGAAAAATATCAGATATTTTTGTAGATTTGTAGATTGAGAATTCTTATTGGATTTTCAAGCAAACTCATTTTTTATTTGTACACACAGCCTCATATACATAGTTAAAAATGTAAAGTTTCTATGTATGCAAATGCATACTCTGATTACTCAGAGCACCTGATGCAAATACTGGATGTACTTCCACTCTTTCCATGAGGTATGTTGAATGACCTTCAAATAAGGAAAAAAATTCCAGAAAAAAATTCCATGAAAAAATTTCACAGTTCCTTTTTTTTTCACCATTACGATGCTTGAGATTTTTGAAACATTCCTCAGCTTGTAGAATTTATATGTAATGCTTTGTGGAAAAATGAGATCAGAACAGGAAAAACTATTTTGTATGTGCATACTCTTTTTGGTGGTGACAAAGTTAATTTTCTCCATAGTAGATGGTATGGAGCTATGCTTTAGATCTGTGATCAAAACAGGGATGTCTTAGCTATTTCTGAGCAGTGCTCACACAGCAACAAAGCCTTCTCTGCTTCTCACTCCACCTCAGCAAGTAGACTGGCGATGCACAAGAAGGGGCAAGTTGAGAGGGGACACATTCAGCACAGCTAACTCCAACTGACCAAAGGCAAATCCCATACCATATGACCTCACGCTCAGCAATAAAAGTTGGAAGAAGAAGGAAAGGATGATGTTCAGAGTGATGGCGTTTGTCTTCCCAAGTCACCATTAGACAGGGTGGACCCCTGCTTTCCAGGGGATGTCTGAATACATGCCTGTTCATGGGCAGTGGGGAATGAATTCCTTGTTTTACTTTGGTTGTGAGTGTGGTTTTTGCCTTACCTATTAAACTGTTTTAATCTCAACCCACAGTTTTCTCACTTTTACCCTTCTGGTTCTTTCCTGTATCCCTCTGAGAAGGAGCGGAGTGAGCTGAGTACCAGGGTTACACCATGACAATGTGGTGGCCATTTCCCAGGGAAGTCCAGAAGAAAATTAGGCACATTGTTAAATTTCAAATAAAACTTGAAATCTACTTAGCTCTGATAGAACGTGCAGATATCATACAAAATGTTTTAGTCTCATCTGGTTTTAAATCCAGTGTTCTTTGTCCTAAAGGGGAAGATAATTCTATCAAGCTGTTCCTTTACATCTGATCTCTTCTGACTGTTTCCAGTTATTCCCTAGCATTGATTCTCATGATTTAATATTCTAGCATATCCCTTGTCAGGGGTGTCACTGCTGTTCTTCTTTGTGCTGTCACCCCTTACAGCTTTGACTGTTTATTCTGAGCCTGTCTCTGCTAGTGTGACACTTTAAGGATGCACTTAAATCCAGTGTCCAGAAGTTGCAGTTGTGCAAATGGCCTTATCCATGAGTCAGACTTCACTTGGGAAGTGATTTTTCAAAAAGTTGTTCAGTCACAGAGGAATGTCTACTGAGATGAGAGTTGCAATTCGTAAAATGTGGCTGTCTTCCCATATGGCATTTCCAGTGTGAGAATTTGGTCTGTTTATACCAATATACTGGCTGTATTGGAACACTATGATACCAAAAGCACTGAAATACACTCTCACTGTAAACCTGTATGAATATTTAAGCCAGATCTTGCTGCCTTGATATCACACTATTGAATTTGTATGTATGTGAGACGCACAGCTGACTGAGGCAGAATAGACAAGAACAAATAGATGGGCCAATTGAAGAAAGCAGAACAAGCCACAGAGAAAGAAAATGCCAAGTGTGTTTGCTACAGGTGTTAAGTTTGTTCCTGTTTTGATATACCACAGGAAGGAATAAGTTTAGGAGAGCCACATAATTCCAGGGTGAAACAAGCAGAATATGGCTGGGGAAAGAACTCTGTAGAGTTTTGTGGCATGACTGGTGACTGCAGGAACAATGAGCGTCTGACCTTATCTCATTTTTGTCACTGAAAGCAGATGGGAACATCAGTGGCTCAGGAGCCTGGGGTACTTCTTGTCCTCACGCTGTGTGACCAGCAAAGGATCTGTACCTCGCAGGAGCACAACCTGCTTGTACAGACTCAGTGTGCCTGTTTGTGCATGATCTACTGTTCATGAGATACAGAGAAGGATGCAGTCATCATGGACATGACTATGAATCTCTTCTCTGCTGCTATCTATAAGCAGATTCCAAGGCCAAAGCTGCCATATCAAGTTCAGAATAAATTAATCAGTTATGTCTCTGTTACGTGTGTTTAACTGTAACCGAAGAGGACTGTGTAAAATCCAAAGAGAGAATGTCACCAACTTATTTGTCACACATGCAGACTGTGCTGACAGATCTCAAGGAGAACTGTATCAGTCAGTTCAATTTATTTCTCGGAAATCTTAATTTCTTTCTGTTCAGTTTACAATGTCCCCTCAGAGGCTGGTCATAGTAAGGTTTATAGTCCTATGACATTCCATGGACAGAGATTAGTTAGAGTAGTCTCATTCCACACATTCTTCTGGGAAGAAGCAGGTGGAGATTTTACTGCAAGATCAGCACCAGTTCAAGCTACTCTGCATCTTCCAGTATACTGCAGATCAGCTAAGTATGTTGCTATGTATTGTTATTCCCTACACACAATTTGTCAGCTAAGCCAAATGGTACATTTGGTACTTTCCAGCTGTAACATCTCACTGCTTCTGCTCACAGAAAACTCACTGCTTCTTAGGAAGGAAGTGGCAAAAAAAATCCGGTATGTGGGACAACCATCTTCAGAAATCCAGGGGAATTTTCCTGTCCTAATTTGAGAACAATGGAAAAGTATACTGTGAGTACTGATGTTACAGGCTCATGTTAGAATTCACCACTCATCCTTCCTTGAGGAGACATTCCAATTATTGCTAGCCAAATCTATTTGATTTTGATTTCGTTCTGAAATTTAAGCTGAGTGAAAGACAAGATCAAGCATTTATAGATATAGAAAGAGGAAGAAGCTAACGGTACATCAGAGGAAATTAAAGAAAACTTTATCACTATATTTATATCTCAGTAACACACTAATTAGGATAAAATTCTTATGTCAATCCTGTTCATTTATTTAAAGGAAAAAAGACAACATAACAAGATAATAGTGATAAATGAGTAGTAAAAATCAAGTTAAGAGGTAAGCAAAGAATTTTAAGTAAGTTAATGCAATGCTATCTTTAGTAAATCATAATACCTCAAATGTGGAACATTACTTTTTATGATGCAAAAGGGGAAAGCCACAGTGAAATTATAATAAATTTGCATATTTTAATTACCTGGTGAATATAGCCTAGACTAAACTATTGCTAGAATAGCATCAGTATACAAGAACTCAAATCCTATGATAATATTTTTGTTCAAACATTCTACTTATTTCAAGAAACCAAATTTTGCTTTCAGATATAATACTGTGACATCATTAGCTTGCTCAAAATGAAAAGGATTTTTAAAAATAAATTTCAAGCCTTTCTTTTTTATTATTCCTTAGACATATCATATTAGGCATTGTACACTGATAATTTATTTTGTTTTAGTCAGATATGCTTTATCAGTATTTTTACACTTTTTACCTGAGACTCTGTATGTTCTCCTCAGTTAGAAGTTAATCTCTGTTCCCTTGTCTTTATATTAACTGTTTGTCTTTTGTCTTGAATTTCTCGGGTCATCAGCTGTGATATTTAGAATTTAATCAGATTAATTCTGAAAGAAATTGCTTAGTCACCATGGTCATGGTATAATGTAGAGTACAAATGATGTATGATTTAATAGTTCTTTTACAGAGCAACTCGCCTACTTCCTCCCCCTCAGTGGGAGGGGGGAAGTAGGAAGAACAAGAGTGATAAAAGTAACGGTTTGAGATACAGAGAGATTAATATGTGAAGGAAAGCAAGGGGAAAAATATGCCAAACAAATATGCAAGAAGAACAAAGGAGATCACTCACCTCCCTTTACATGCAGACTAATGTCTAGCCAGTCTCCAAGCAATGGTCAACTTGAAAGACATCTATTTAGACATCATCTACCTCTCCCTCGTCTTCTTCTGTTGGTGAGCATGATGTCATATGGTATGAAATATGCCTTAAAATGTAGCATCATACATACTGCTATGAAGAAACTTAACTCCAGGGCAGCCAGAGCCAGATCAAGTCTTTTGGATCCAACAGATTTAATTAAAAACAAAGAGTCTTCTCCATTCACCTATAACTTTAATGCTTTGAGTGTTATATATTTCCTCATATATTTTATGAATATATCAAGTCTCTTTCCAAATAGGGCCTGTGAAAAGTCATTAAAGCATGGGCTTTGAAGACTGCTTTCAAATAAAAGTAGTCCCATACTAAAAAACATTATTATTCAAGATGTTGGTTTCATTACCCATTGTTAGAAAGTACCACGTACGATGAATTAATATAGAACTTCCCTCTGTTGGATATCTAGTGGCTGTAGAAAAAGAGCGTTTAATAGACACAGTGATTCCAACTAATTGCATGAAAATAGTTGTGTGGGTTTAGACAAAATATTCTATCAGAAAAAATACTGAAAAGAGTGGAAATAGTACTCTATTCTTGCCATACATCCTTCTGTATGAGGGTTAAAGAAGAGTTATTAAGTGAATGTGTAAAATTTTTAAGACATTAAAAGGCATTAGCTTTTCAACTGTATGAGCATAATCCTACTTAACTATCATTCTCAAACAACATAAGGCAAAAGGCCAATGATGTTTTGTAGATTAATGTGTAGAGTAATCATGGTAATCAACATAATGTTGTGTTTGCTAGTCACTGCAACTACCAGGATAGTTCTTACCTTTTTCTCTAGAAAGTCAAAGTATAATTAATAATTTTCCATGGTAAAAGACAAAGTAATATGTAAATCACACAGATTACACAGTATCTACTAGAAGAATCTTTTTAGAAATTACCTTTTCTGTAATCAAATGGTGGATTCTCTTCTCTCACATATCACATAAATGCAGTACACACAGAAACATGACCAAATAGCAAACCCTTTGATAGGTTCAGGACTGTGTTCATGGCTTGATAGTTAATCCTTACTTTAATATATTTAATTTTGTCTTATTTATTGAGAACCACTGCAGAGACATTTTATGCATGTCAAGTGAATGTTATTTATAAAGAAACTGACAACTTTGAAACAAATTGTATTTTGAATGGGGGAAAAAAAAAAAAAACAAAACAAAACAAAAAACTCACCCAAAAAGGGGAAGGGAAGGATAGGTCACTGGAATGCAGTGATTGTAATCCCTTTAGTCTAGATTCTTCTGGCAAATAGTAGCATACAATTCAATTTTATTTTAGGCAAGGGAATAGGAACACATTTTAGTGATTCTTTAGCTAGCTAGCTGTAGCAGTGTGGATAGTTGCTACCTAAAAAGATCGCAAGGCAGATGAGAAGTTTGTTGCTATCTTACTAAGGTAGTAGCTTATCTGTTGTTCAAAGCTGTACCACGCTACATGTCACCTTCAACAGTGATACATGCTTCTAGAATCAAGTGTTTCATTTAAAAGGTCCCATGCAAAGTAGCCTTTCACCTTTCTACAGATTTTCAAAACCAGATTTTAATCTCCTCTGATTTAGTGTTCAAAGGCAAATGTATCTTCCACAATCCCTAAACAAACAAACTCTTGTCATATACAAATTGCTCATTTTTTTTTCCAGAGCAGATAACATCTGCTACTAAAATCGTGCAAAAACACCTGCAGAGGGTGTTTCTGTTATTTATAAAAAAAATCACTGTCATTCAGTGAAGAAGGAAGAGACAGTAGTGCTCTTTAGTGCTACTTTAGTAGTATTTTTGGCTTTTTAAATTTGGAAAGCAGCAGGATACTGCTGTGAGTACAGTATTAGCAAATGGAGCCTAAAAGTAGACAGCCAAAGATGATTAGTCAATTCAGGATTGACAACTCTGATTTATATATTACTGTAAAAGCTAGAGGAGGCTGGATATCTCTCTTGAAATTAGAAAAAGGAAATACTAAAAGTAGATTACATTTCAAGTTGTTATCTAAAGAAACAATAACATCTTTCCTCTTCATTTCCTAGAGTGATTATTTTTCTAAATCAGATACCGTAGTGCAGACTTCCTGCTATCCCATCCTTAAAGTAGTCAGCACAAGATACTTCAAAAAAGCAAGAAGGGAGACTACAAATGGGAAAATTTATTTGCAGATTAAGCTCCTCCTTAGATGAAGAAAAGTATTTATTTATTCTCCTGATCCTAAGAGTTAATCACTCTTAGATATTTTCTCCATCTAAAGAGTTATAAATTTTTAATCACCCATGTTCATGTCCTGTTTGAAGCTCTTGTAAGCTTATGGCTTCAATGCTACACTGAGTTAAAAAGAATACTGTTTATGTTTATAATTTTTAATTTTATATTCTGTTTCCTTAGGTTACCGCTTATTTCAGATTTCCATAATGAAAAAAAGATGTTTTATAATCCATTTCACTAATATGTAGTTTTATTTTGAAATCAGATTTACAGTCCTCTGATACCAGTGTTTCTAATATTTATCATCTAACATTTGATCTCATCACCAACAATATACATGAATTCACAGCATTGTAGAATCATGTAGATTGCAAAAGACCTTTAAGGTCATAAAGTCCAACCGTCCACTACAAAGTCTACTACTAAACCATGTCCTGAATCACCACATCTACACATTTTCAGGGTTAGTGGCTCCACTAATTCCCTGGGGAGCCTGTTCCTGTGCTTGACAGCACTTTCTGTGAAGAAATAATCCCTAATATCTAACCTAAATCTCCCCTGGGACAACCTGAGGCCTTTTCCTCTTGTCCTATGGCTTGTCACCTAGGAGAAGAGGCCAACATCCACCTGTCTACAAACTCCTTTCAGGCAGTTGTAGAGAGCAATAAGGTCTCCCCTGAGCATCCTTGTCTCCAGACTAATCAACCTTGGTTCCTTCAGCCATTCCCCTTAGGACTGTGCTCTAGACCCTTCACTGGCTTCATTGCTGTTCTTTGGACATGCTTCAGCTCCTCAATGTCTTTCTTGTAGTGAGGGGCCCAAAACTGAACACAGTGCTCAATGTGCAGCCTCATCCATGCCAAGTGCAGGGGGATGATCACTTCACTAATCCTGCTGGCCACACTTTTTCTGACAGAAGGCAGAACCTGTTGGCCTTGGACATCAGGGTACACTGCTGGCTCATATTCAGTTACCTGTTGACCAGTACCCCCAGGTCCTTTTCAACTGGGAAGCTTTCCAGCCACTCTCCCCTAAGCTTATGGCATTTTATAGCATTGTTCTGACCCAAGTACAGGACCCAGCACTTGACCTTGTTGAACCTCATACAGTTGTCGGCCCATCGATCCAGCCTGTCCAGATCCTTCTGTAGTCATCTTACTCTCAAGCAGATCAGCAGTATTGCACAATTTGGTGGGGTCTGCAAATTTAATGAGGGTGCACTCTATACCCTCATCCAGATAATTGATAAAGATATTAAAGAGACCTGGCCCCAGTAATGATCCATGGGGAGCACTACTTGTCACTGTCTGGCAACTGGATTTAACTCCATTGCATTGTATGCAACTATCCAGCCATTTATTTACCGAGTTTCTCCAGGAGAATGCTACAGGTATCAAAGGCTTTATTAAAATCCAGGTAAACAACATCCACAGCCTCATTCACTAAGCAGGTCACCTTAGGAGATCAGGTTTGTCAAGCAGAACCTGCTTTTCATGAACCCCTATTAACTAAGCCTGATCACCTGGTTTTCCTGTACATGATGCATGATGGCACTCAAGATGACCTTCTCCATAACCTTCCCTGGCGCCAAGATCTGATTCTTAAAATTGTATTCATCATTAGAATGTTGTGCGATTTAAGTTCTTTTGTTTTATAGGGTTTAAGACAGGTTCTTTCTTACTTACTCACTGATGGCCACTGGTTTACAACAATGACAGTCTAGCTTTGGTATTTTTCCCTAGTTGGATGAGCTAATTTAACATTATCAATGTGTACAATTGTTTGGCATCATCTCTTGTTATGTATGCGGCTGTGTTTTTGCCTCTAGTGTATTTTGACTACTACCCCATTCATATTTGCTTACAATTAAATCCTCCAGAAGTCTTTACCATTTTCTATGACTAACATATAATTTTGTGATACGTCATTTTGTGAAGTTTTTTACCTACATCACAAATTGCATCTTCAACACCAATCCTAGCAACATTATTAGAGAATCCTATATAAGCCTTCTTCTAAAGTAAGCATTACTGTCTGAAGTTTGGTTCTTAGGGAGTACTCTGGTTCATAAAGCCTGACATATTCTTACTGTTGCTAATCCCAAATTTCCAAGTTAAGAGCAAACCTCTGGAGGTCTTTCAAAAACCTGAAATTCACTCGTTCCCTACCAGTCCAACAGCTCTGTGTGAAATATTGTGTATTCGAATGTGAAACATATTCCTTGGCAGTAGCCCAATAACAATATCATTCTTTACCTATTCATTCACGTGACCAGAAGTACTAAGTGTGTCCTTCAGCATATTATATACTCACACATAAAGGCAGTGCAAGTGGTGCATAAGTGCATAATTTCTAAGACTGGCCATGGCACCTTAGTCACAAGAATTTAGAAACCAATTTCATATTTTCTCTTGATATGAGTACCAAACAAGAGTTCATTCTTGTTGGAAAAAAAAAAAAATAGAATGGGATTTTACTTTTGCCTAAACCTTTTTACTCAAAAATTCTATCGTTAGCTGATAGTAATCATAACTATACTTGATGTCAGAACTGATATGAAACACTGGGGAAAAGGGTTCCGAAAACTTGAGTATGGTTCTTGTTTTTAATGAACAGTATTTGAAGAGCTACTGTAACAACCCCAATCACTAAGGCAAATTAATATTTTTGACTGAATATGTTGTCATTTAACGGTAGTCTGTTGATTTCACTGTAACACTTTTCACCTAAAAGGAATCATAAATGTGTTGAGGTGTGCCTATTCACAATCCTCATCAATATAAACATGAATCAAAAAAACCTAAGTAATGTCCATTAAAATTATTACTTATTTTATGCACTTCCAAATCTATACTATTCTACTATAGGTTTCTTGCTTTTGATATTCACTGACTTCTTTATTATTTGAGTGCCTCTGAAGTTATTTGGTATTCAGATTCTCACTCCGCTGCTTCATGTCTCCTTCACTTTTTTGTTTCTACTTTCCCTCTTTTTTCCCTGTCATCAGTTTATTTTAGGATCTATTAGTTTCATTTAGAAAATATTTTGTTTATTTAAAAAATATCAGTTTGGATGAAGTTCCTCTAGCTATTTTTCCTACCCCGTTCTTCCTATCCTGTTTTTGTTTAAGGGTATGGAATTCTGTTCCAACTTAATTTTCTCTATGCACATGTTTAATTAATTGGTGTTCTAATTCCAAGAAGTTAAATTACCTTATGTTTTACTAGCAAATTTAAATTTGCATTGTTATTTTCTATTCATTATCTTCTGCTGTTTCAAATTCCTCTTTGGAAGTTTTATCTCACAAAGCTAAATTTTGGCATGCCTTACCTCCATTAAACACTGAACTCAACTTAATACTCAAAAAAAGTCTTTGACTAGATACTCCAAAAAACCTACATGACTAATTCAAAACCCCTTGCTTTTATTCTCTTAATTATAACAATTCAAGAGGCAGCAATATAATGTCCTGAGAAATTTGGTCCATGATCCCCAGTGTTCATATATGACTAAAAAAGGGTAAGAATGCTTTTGCAAAGTAAATTGGTTTTGTACATAAATTCAGTGAAAAGGGTAAAATTAAAAATAAATCAGGGAAATTCTGAAAAGCAGCATGAACAATCAGAATATTTATCTTCCCAATCAAGAAAAAAAACTTCTCTATCTTCACATTATCCTTGTTTTTGTCATTGTTCTTTTATATGAAATGTATGTCACATACCTTTCTCTGAAAAAGTTTGATTTTTTACTTACTACATTTTTTTATGAAGTGAACATAATTCCTAACCACAAACAGACGATTTTTTTGTTCAAGGTCCAAAAAAAAGAATATAGCCTATACATTTTCATCCCATCTACTTCAAAATGAATATATCTCACATTTTTGGTAAACCCTTTGACCTTAGTGATGCTTTATAATAGTAATTGAGTTGACTATGAACTAAGTCAATATTTCAATTTATTCAAAAAGAGCAATATTTGATTGCATTGAGTTTCTTTTTAAAATATTGACTTTCTGTTGCTGAACCTCTCTATGCTGTTATATTTTTTTAAAATACTTTCCATTACTTACTTTTAAACAAACATATGCCAATAAATATTTTGTGCCTAGTGTAGCATAATTTTAACATTAGAGTACCTGACACTTACATGGATGCTTGAAAACGGAGATGAAATCATGTTTTCATAATTAATCATGTAGACTACTGTAGATTTCTGATAAAACTTAGTCTGAACTACTTTCAATCAGGGTTTAAAGTGCTCAGTTAGTTACACAAATTCAAAGTTCCACTGTAAAAATCCTGAGGCACTTTAGAAATATTAAAATACAATGTTGTTTCCCTGTGGTTTAATCTGGAATAAAAGTGACCACCATCTTCAAAAATTAATCCATAATGGATAACCAAAGAAATATTTCTGCTCATATCGAATGCATTCTGGAAACTGTAAGATCAGTGCTTGTTCACATCAGGTCTTTTGCTTTGGGGTATCTTTACCTGAGATAAATATGAATTCTTCAGGGAACATTAAATGAAACTTGTTCTAGCTATTAAGACTTATTTCATGACTTCTACGCAACTATTCTTCTTCCAATTCCTATGCAAATGTTTCACCTAGATAAACAAAAATTAAGCAGAACCATTATGAAATGCTATACCATATACTTACATTTTCAGTTTTGTCTTGGAGCTTTTATTAATATCTTAGCATGTGAGCAAACAATGCATTAATTTGTTGTTGTTGTTGTTGTTGAATTTCTTACATTTTTAATAAATCGAAGGCAAAAATACACATCAAATAAGACTGCAGATCCTGTTCATTTTATCCCCTCCCCTAAGACTATCAATAATAGATACGATCAGCAGCTAAAGCTGCAACCATTAGCCCTGGTACAATCATCTCTCTGTGTAACATCAATATAGCAAACAGAGAAACAAGAGAAAATGGTGAATATCTCCATAAGCAAACTCTCTCTTCAGCAGTAAATTTAAAGCCTAGAGTGTGATTCAGTGTTTCAGAACATAATCACCAAAGGACTTCACTTTGCATTTTATATTTTATTTTTAAAATAAATCACAAAGTGATAAAATTGTTCTCATTTATTATACCTCCCCTAAAATTTTATTCATTTTATATATTAAAATGGAAAATGAAATCAATATTGAGGCAATGTATATCTAATTTATTAATAGATTTATTAATGCTTTACATAGCATAATATTCTCCTTGTACATAGTCCAATATTCCGTTGAAAAAATGTATATATAATTAGGGAGAGCTAAGCACCACTTAAATTAGTAGATTTCCAAGGGATGCTGTGGAGTCTCCATCACTGGAGATTTTTAAGAACATCTTTGACAAACCTGTCAGGAATGGTTTAAGTAGAATTTTTCTTGCCTTAGGGCAGAAGGTAGGATGAGATGATCCCTTGAGGTTCCTTCCAGCCCTATTTTTGGTGACTCCTAGCACCTTCAGCAATGCTGTTTCTTACAAGTTACATTCAAGTATGTGGAGCAACCTATGCCAACAATCTCCAAGATCTTTTCCATAGTTTATTTTCTTGGAACTCCAACAAAAAATTAAAATATATATTGTTTATATATTCACACATACATATGTACTTATCAGCAATTACTGGCACTAAATAGATTATTCTCTATACATTTAGTCTTCCTTTTGTCTTTCAAAGACTACAGAAGAAAGTCAATTTACCCTGCTGTAGCAATGTATTACTCTATGATAGCAATGGTGCTTAGACTTACGTTTAAGGTAAGGTGTGTTGAGATAGAATCATAAATCACAAATGGAGGAGACGTTGAACTAATGACCACTGTCCTTCCTAGGATGTGCTGGACAACCTGAGCCATCGGCATGTCTTCATCTGTGTGGCTCTGGTCCCAACCAGGACCTCACATTGCTTGGAGCTCCTAGCATCTTCTGAAAAATGTACTATCTTCTCCCTAACATCCAAAATGCCATGATCAACTTTTTTATGCAGTGAAGAGAACTGGGGATGGAAGAAGCAGATCTATATCTATTTAAAGTCCAAACATAGTTTTCTCTTCAATAACAGTTGTCTAATCAACCAGACACTTCAACTGCTTAATTTGTTTTCTGTTTTATTCTGCATTACCATACTCTTCTTTAGATCTGCCCTGAAGAAATACTTCAACGACACTTTTTCAGTACAGACATTTCATATTCCCAGAAATCTACTTCTTTCAACTGAAACGTACTTCCTCCACTGTACCCCTTTTAAATTCATTCTTCTATCAATGTTGTTATGAAAGTCATGAGTGGCCCATAGTCATTCAGGTCCACTGACTTTTAATTAAAGGTGGTGTCTTATTGCCCGGAATGCAACTGAAAATTGCCCTAAAATCTTTGTAATAGGTACTCATTGCTTATCACTCACAAATTCCTTCTTCATATACAATGAGTTGCCAACATAATTTTCTCTGAAAAATCCTTGATCCTTGTCATCAACAATAAACAAATGCAGAAAAGTCAACAAGAAGTTTGTACATCTCCAATTTCTTTGGCAGATTAATATAAAGTTCATAGAGAAGGTGTGCTCTACTTCTGTAGATATCATTGCAAAAATTAATTCGACTTCAATAGTAAGACTCATAAAGTGTATAAATCCTCCGAGAAATCACAGTAATAATAAAGAACATTTTCCCTATTAATTATTGCAGATCTTCCATTAACCTTATTAGAAATATTGGGTTTTTTAATAAAATGGAACAGTATATTAGAATTCACCATACACTTTTGAGAAACTATTTTCAGTTCTATCTTACAGACTACCTTAGAGATTAAAAATATTATGAACTGAATAGAAACAAACAAGCTTGGATAAACAGAAAATGGTTTCTATTCTGATCTTAGGCTCAATCTTAGAATCATAGAATCACAGAATTGTAGGGGTTGGAAGGGACCTCGAGAGATTATCGGGTCCAACCCCCCTGCCAAAGCAGCTCCCTAGGACATATCACTCAGATAGGCGTCCAGATGGGTCTTGGAGACTCCAACCCCTCCCTGGGCAGCCTGTGCCAGGGCTCTGTCACCCTCACTGTGAAAAAGTTCTTCCACATGTTGGTGCAGAACTTCCTATGTTCCAACTTGCAGCCATTGCCCCTTGTCCTGTCCCCACAGACCACTGAAAAGGGGCTGGCTGATTCCCCCTGCATCCCCTGCTTAAGATAATTATGAACTTTAATTAGGTCCCCCCTTAGTCTTCTCTTCTCAAGGCTGAACAGTCCCAACTTACTCAGCCTTTCCTCATAGGGGAGATGCTTCAGGCCCTTAATCATCTTCATAGCCCTTCTCTGGACTCTCTCCAGGAGGTCCTGGTCCTTTTTATACCAGGGAGCCCAGAACTGGACACAATACTCCTGGTGGGGCCTGACCAGGGCAGAGTAGAGGGGGAGGATCACCTCCTTTGACCTGCCGGCTACACTCCTCCGGATGCACCCCAGGATCCCATTGGCTCTCTTAGCCACATGTTAAATAAATAAGAAAGATCAAAAAGTCTGTGCAGAACTTGATGGGTTCAAGTAGATTGTAGAGTCATTGAAACACTTAAGTTAGGAAAGACCCTGAAGATCACTGAGTTCAACCATTAACCTAATGCTGACAAGTCCACCACAAAATCATATCCCTAATTGCCTGTTGTGCTTTTGTGTGGCAGTATTCTCTTGGAAGAGGGAGGTTGCAGAGGTGGCATCTGCAAGAAGCAACTAGAAGCTTCCCCTGGGCCCAACAGAATAAATACCAACTGGCTCAAGGACCAACCTGCCGCTGACCAAGGACAAGTGATGGTGTCAGCACCTCTATGAATCACATTTAAGAGGAAAAAAAAAACAACCTACAACTGGACTTTTTTTGCCACCAGAGAAGAGAGTGAGAACATGTAAGAAACTCTGCAGGCACCAAGGTCAGTGAAGAAGTGGGAAGAGGGGAGAGAAGGCACTCCATGTCCCTGCAGCCTGTGGAGAGACCCTATGCTGGAGAATGTGGAGTCATATAGATGATGCTGTGACCCACTTTGGAACAAGCTGCTGTCAGGACCTGCAGCATGTGGAGAGAGAGGCCCATGCTGGAGACATGTTTGCTAGGGAACTTGTGACTCTGGGGGGGACCAGGCTGTAGCAGTCTGGGCCTGAGAGTTTTCCCTCCATGGAAGTGATACACATTGAGGCAGTTGGTGAAGAGCTGAAGCCTTGTGGGAAAGGACTCACATTGAAGAAGTTAGTGGAGGACTGTCTCACATTGGTGAGACCCCATGATGGAACAAGGGAAGAGTGTGAGGAATGCCCCCCACACACCCCAAGAAGGAAAACAACTTACGAGGAACTGATCAAAACCCCCATTCCCATCTCCCCCTGGAACACCTGGGGGGAAAAATAAAGTTGAATGAATTTATATATTCATGATTCAAGTGAAGTCTGCTAAGAAGGGAGGGGCTGGGGGAGGTGCTTTATGGTCTGGTTGCACTGCTCATTGTCCTACTCTCTTTTTACTCTGTGTGTGTGTAGTGTAATAGATTAGATTTTTTTTTTTATTTTTTTATTCTGTGTTGGATCTGTTTTGCCCGTGACGCTGATTGCGGAATGATCTCTCCCTGTCCTTATCTCAACTCCTCAGCCTCTCAATATATATTTTCTCCCCGGTGCAGCTGAAAAGGGGAGAGTGACTTTTCCCCTGAAAAGGGGAGTGACTTTGGTGGGCATCTGGCCTCCAGCCAGGGACAAACCACCACAGCACTACATCTACATGTCTTTTAAATACCTCCAGAGATGGTGACTCAACCACTGACCTGGGAAGCCTGTTCCAGCTCTTGATAAGCCTTTCAATTAAGAGATTATTCTTAATAACTAATCTAAACTTCCTTTGCACAATTTAAGGATGTTTTCTGTTGTCTTAATTCTTGTTACTGGGAAAAGAGACCTGTCTATAACATCCTTTCAGGTAGTTGTAGAGAGTGATATGATGTCCCCTCTGCCTCTTTTCCTCCAGACTTAACAGCCCTGGTTCCCTCAGCGGTTCCCCAAAAGATCTGTTCTCTAGACTCTTCACCAACTTCATTGGTCTTCTTTGGATGCAGTCATAAACCACAGATGAATAATTTGGTTTATTTTATTTATTTATTTATGGGTCAGACAGGAGGGGCAACTGTATCCAGGGCTGTATCAAGCAAGGCATTGTCAGACAGTCCAGGGATATGATTGTTCCACACTACACTCACCTCAAGTACTTGGTGCAGTTTTGGGTGCCACAGTACAAGAGGGACACAAAGATATTGTAGAGTGTCCAGAGGAGGGCACCAACAATAGTGAAGAGTCTGGAGGGGAAGTCTTATGAGGAGAGTCTAAAGTCCCTTGGCTTGTTCAGCCTGAAGAAAAGGAGGCTGAGGGGAGACCTCATTGCAGTCTATGGCTTCCTGATGAGGGAGAGCAAAGGGGCAGGCACCGATCTCCTCTCTTCGGTGACCAGTGATAGAATGCAAGGGATTGCCTTATCAATCTGATGGCCTTCTATGATGGAGTGACAGCATTGGTAGATAAAGGGATGTCATCTGTATAAAATAGGAGAAGTCCAGGTGCCAGAAGGATAACACAGAATATCTTGACATGCTTTCTACTTTATAGGCTAATTAGATAAAATTACATCCTAATTTACCTTTGATGTTTATTTTGAGGAAAAATCATAACCATTTCAGAGTTTCTGCAAACTTGCCTTTGTTGAATTTCCACCCAACTCCTCCCAGTTTTGTGTCATCAGCAAACTTGCTGAGGGTATACTCTGTCCCGTCATCCTGGTCATGATGAACGTGTTGAAAAAGACCAAAACATGTACTGACCCCTGGGGCACACCACTGGCTACAGGCCTCCAGCTAGACTGCTCTCCTAATCACAACCCTTTAATAGGTGAAGCAAAATATCTGCATGGAAGTAAAGCAAGACAAAGAATTCATTCACCACTTCCCATTGGCAAGCAGGTGTTCATCCATGTTCAGAAAAGCAGGGGCTCATCACATATTCTTGACATCATCACACCATCTTGACACATTTTATTTCTTGTTATGATTTCTTGTAAAGACAAACACCATCACTCCCAACATCTTCCCTTCCTTTTCCCCCAGCCCCTTATATTGCTGAGCAGGACATCCTATGGTATGGAATATCCCATTAGTCAGTTGGGGTCAGTTGTCCCAGGGTCACTGTCTCCTCCCAACTTCTTGTGCAACCCCAGCCTACTTGCTGGTGGGGTGGTTTGAGAAGCAGAAAAGTCTTGGTTCTGTGTATGAACTGCTCAAGATTAAGAAAAACAGATAAGAATAACAAATATAAATAAGAAAAACATCACTATATTTCCAACACTCTTACTAGCACAAATCCAAGAAAATTAACTGCATCTCATCTGAAACCAAGACAGAGAGTTTCTGAAAGTCTCTAATTCTCTGTTTATCACAGTCAAAGCAGTGGGAAAAAAAATCCAAAATCCAATTAATATTAAAAAAACCACAAGATACCTCAACATCTGTTATTTCAATCTGTTACTGATTGAAATAGGTGTTTATTAACTGTATTGTTTCCATCTCATCTTACAAAGTAATGATGTCTCTTTTATTAAGGACTCATTTTCATTTGGATTAAAAAAAATATATGGCTTGCCATGAGAAAAAGATTGTGATGCCTAAGGTCAGAACTTCCTTAACAGCATCACTGCCATTCTTTATTTCTCCAGTGCCTACAGAGCTCCTGTTTTGAAACATGTCTTCTCCCTGGAGCACCGCATCCTGTCCTTGTTTTATGGTACAAGTAATATAAGCATGAAGAGTTGCTCTTTTTGAAATCAGATAGATAAAAAAAAAATCCACTGACAGAGCTGCTTTCTTCCAGTGAACATTTTTGCTTGAAATACCTCTTTACCCATTGATGCAACAGTGAAAACATATTTCAGAGTAAATAAATTTGTTTAAAAAAAATCCTATACTCTACTAAATGGAAAGTAAATCTTAAGTATGTATGTGCCTTTTGGAATTGTTACACTAGTATTAAAATGGGACAAATTAAAGTTTAAAATTTTGTTGCCAATAGTAGCTGCTATGATTTAACCTCAGTAGGCAGCTCATCCCCACACAGGCATTCCCTCGCAACCCCACATTGAGACTGGGGAGAGAATCAGAAGAGCAAAAGAGTGAAAAGTCATGGGTTGAAATAAAGACAGTTTAATAGGTAAAGCAAAAAACACTCACACAAATCAAAGTAAAACAAGGAATTAATTCTCCGCTGCCTGTGGTCCGGCAGGTGTTCAGCCATCCCCAGGGCAGCATGGCTCCATCACTCCTAACAGTGACTTGGGAAGACAAACACCATCACCCTGAACATCAACCCTTCTTCCTTATTTGTCCAGCTTTTGTTGCTGAGCATGACATCATATGGTGTGGGTTATCTCTTTGGGCAGTTGGGGTCAGCTGTCTCTACTTCGTGTGCACCCCCAGACTACTTACTGCAGTGGTGTGGGAAGTAGAAAAGGCCTTGATTCTGCATAAGTACTGCTCAGCAATAACTAAAACATTCCTGCTTAACCAGCACTCTTTCCACAGAGATCCCAAACAGCCCCATACCAGCTACTGCTGAAGAAAACTAATTTCTTTGCAGTCAAAACATACAACAGGAAATACAAATAGAAACTTTATCAGTTTGAGATCTAGTAAGACATCCCCAAATTATTTAAATTTATTTCTCACTGAAATTAAATTATTTCCCTAAATAATTAATAATTCACAAATACTACTGTGTGCTTTTCACTATCCAATTTTCAGCATGGTGTGGGGCAACATAAAGTGATCTCCTTCTAGTTAGTGTATATAATAAAACCCAGATTGTTATGCCAGGTGCATAGGTGCCATAAACCTTCATGCTTATCATTATAATTGCCCAAAAGGATTCTGTGAGGAGGTACACATTCTATCATGCTTTGAAATCTGGGTTTGTTGCAACACTGAGTAGATTAATTTCCACTGAGATTCATAAGATAGAACATGATGCTTGTGTGTGTACTCCTGAGAGTGAAAATTGTACAATTTCTTAAAATTTTCTTTCATTTTAAATAGTTAACATATGAAATATAGTTTCAAATTTCTTCTTAGGGCTCCCTTTTCCTTCCCTATCACCCACTACTCTCTATTTTCTACTGCACGTGCTATTCCCTGTTACCTTTTTGTTTTTTAAGTGAATAGGAGCATAAGCATTAATAGTCCACTAAAAGTAGAAGTCAGTGGAGCTCTGCCAACCTGAAAAACTCTCTATTCCTGTTGATAGCTCATCTGATTAAGAAACAGAATATGCAAAGAAACAACTATTGCCACTATCATCTATAATGCCTCGCAGGATACATATTTCATATAATAGCTATGTATATTCGTGCTTCACCAAGTAATTAGTGATCTAGATATAACTGAAATGTATCATTTATCCACTAGTTCAATATGCAGTGGTTATTATAAATAAAAATAGTGTTTAACACCTAATTCAATACATTTGTAATATTTTTAGGGGCTGTTAGCAGAGTATTTTTATTCCACATAATTCTGTTTTGTAGGGTGGGATAGACAAAGCTAATCTGACCTAACTGAGTTCAGAAAAGATCAGAAAAATAAATACTTCTACTGTATTTGATTCTGGATTCTTGTGCTGGATCCCACATTCTAATTCTTCATTGCAGAACATTTTCTTTAAAATAGGGCACTAGAACACAAGGAAACCATAAGATGGAATTTTTAACATGCATACATTTAAGAAAGCCAAAGTTGCTGCTGACAACTGCATCATGCTTTGTATATTGGTGAAACCTGCTTGTACTGAGTGTGAAATTACTTTTCATTTCATAGAGCAATGTGCCAAAGCAACACAGATGTTCTGTTCAGGAGACTGTGCTTGAATTTTCTTTTAAAACTACAGTGCTGTTTTCATCTTATACCACAAAGAAATAACATCTGTCATATAACACATTTGTTTTAAAGAATATGCTGTATTTTTTTAATGTATTACCTTGGCAACTTGATCTCCAAGGTTTAAGAGAATATACACAAATAAAGTTATCAAGTAACAGTAAAAATCTTAATTTTGTAAAGATGAATCTATGAATATAGCCCATTCCAAGACTTTAAATGGTCATGGGAAGTACAAATTTCTTCTGCTGCTTCTTGATATATACTCATGCTTTTTTGTTTGTTTGTTTGTTTAACATATCACTACTTTAACCATTTGCTATTGTTCTCCTGTCGTATTTGATATTTAATTCCCTGCTCCCAGTACTAGAAGACTGGACCACTAGTTCCTGATCTGATTATTAATCTACTTCTAAATGCTGAATTGCCTCCATCTGTTGCAGGCATTAGAATTACTTATTGTTGATGTTTTCAAAGGAGATACTGTATTGTTCAATGCTACTCAGATGCCCTGTTATCTCTGGGCACTAATCCCTCTTTTTCAATAAAGGGAACTGAATAAGTAATGGTATGATCAATGTAAATGCACCATTGGGAAGAGGTGCTTCTCGTAAAATGCTGAGGAAACCTGCTAGTTGGAAACATGCTACAGCATCTTTGAAAGGAAACAAATAACCTGACCTGGACATTGTGATTAATTTGCTGCCTGACAGACCTGACATGTGGAAAAGGTTTCTATTTCCGAGTCAGACTGTTAACAAAACACTACAAAGACAAACTATCAGTTGGAATGATTCCAGTCTCTTTGACTTTTGACTTTCTAGGTTGACGCAGAAACTCTTCACTGGTGATGATTTATCCTCAAAATAAACATCAAATATAAGTTAGGATGTAATTTGATCTACCAGGTAATGCTGATGTCAATGACTGTCAGACACAGTAGATACTCTGAATGTTCTAGTATGAGTAATACCTGTTTTATCAAGACTTTTTTTTTTTTACTTGGTCTCTTGAAGAGGCTGGAAAATAATCAGAACTGATTATCTTCCACAAGGCAGAGCAGGTTCTTATCACCCTTTTTATTCAATAAGTTTAGGGGAATAGCTAGCAGGAACGGCATTAAACCTGCATTTATTCTACAGTACTGCTGTTTCATATATATTGTTTCCAATTCAATGTGTTTGGACAACATAACTATGAAAATATAGCTATGAAAGAAAAACTATTAACAATCTATCCAATAGAAAGATTAATAGTGATCCATTTAACAATTAGCAATTAACAAACATTCGTTACCTAACTGCAGTGAAAGGATAATGTTGACTTTAATGGTATTAAATTAAGTTCAAAATGCTTCTTTTCATGTTTGCAGTTTGTTCTCTTTGCTGTCCTTTGCTTTCTATTACTTTATTTCCCCTTAAAGAAATCTAAGCTTCGTTTTCACAGGAATATTTTTAGAGATGGATAGAAGAAACCCACTTAATGAGACAGGTGTTACAATACATGGCATAGCAAGTATATGAACACCTGGATGGTCTGAATTACATTTATTCTTTGTGAATGAACATCAGGCCAAGAAACCTGGACCTCTCAACAGATTCTACCTTTCCAAGCATGATATAATTGTTAGAGATGGAGGAGGAGATAAAATTGTCTTTTAGCCTGAGCAGTCAGTAGCTTTTCAGGAGAATGATCTTAGTATGATTTTGCTGACACTTGGGTTCGTCTATGTTTGGGAAGAGCAGTGGCCAAGTGTAGGAACATGAATTTTCCTGCACTGGAACATTTACTGGGCCGCAAATTTAACTGTGCCTCAATGATGCACTTGTTATATAGTCTATAGCACATTAATGTATTTAATGGTTAAACTTGCTTTTTTAAGAAATTGATACAAAAGGCAATGCTGTATGTTGTTTATCTAGACAAAGCCACTCTTGCACTAGCATACCACAACTTGGCTTCCTTTATCTGGATTATTACAATATCCAAAAACTTGTGATGTAGCAGTTCCCCTTTTTAAGGAGTGCTGGTGCTTTCGATTCCTTGATGCTGCCTGAAATAAATGGAATCTCTTTTCACTGCACTTGGCATATAGACAGGTTGCATCCAGTACTCTTGACACCCTTTTTTCCTCCAGCTTGTTCCATGTCTTGTGCTAATAAAAGAAGATGGAAATAAACTAGATAAGTGGCATTGTGGAAAATTCATTTATCAGGAGCACATTTCTGTTCTTTCCCTCCCCTCAGCATGTTCTTTGGTCAAAATTTTCATTATGTCCAAACATATCCCTGCTGAGAAGGACCTGGGTGTCATGCTGGATGAGAAACTTAACATCAGCCAGCAGTGTGCTCTTGCCGCGCAGAAGGCCAATGGTATCCTGGGCTCCATCAGAAGAGGGGTGGCAGCAGGGACAGGCAGGTGGTTGTCCCTCTCTACTCTGCCCTCGTGAGGCCCCATCTGGACTACTGAGTCCAGGTCTGGGGCCCACAATAAAAGAAAGATGGAGAACTGTTGGAGAGGGTTCAGAGGAGGCCACAAAGAGGATTAAAGGGCTGGAGCACCACCCCTATGAAGAGAGGCTGAGGGAGTTGGGCTTGTTCAGCCTGGAGAAGAGAAGGCTGTGAGGGGACCTCATTGCAGCTTTTCAGTACCTGAAGGGAACATACAAACAGGAGGGGAATCAACTTTTTAAAAGTGTAGACCATGGCAGGACAAGGGGGAATGGACTAAAGCTAAAGGAGGGAAGGTTTAGATTAGATATTAGGGGGAAGTTTTTTTACAGAGAGAGTGGTGAGGTGCTGGAACAGGCTGCTCAGAGAGGTGGTGGATGTCCCATCCCTGGGGGTGTTGAAGGCCAGGATGGATGGGGCCCTGGGCAACCTTGTGTAGATCCAGGCCTGGAGGTTGGTGGCCCTGCCTGTGGCAGGGGGTTGGAACTCCATGATCCTTGGGGTCCCTTCCAATCCATACCATTCTATGATTCTATGATATCCTTCTACAGTTCAAAATCTGAGAAACAGTAGAACAACAAACAAAAAAAAGAGTTGAGCAACTCACTTAAGAAGTGAAAAAAGTATCTTCAATCAATCAAACATATTTCATATTATTTAGTTAATCTGGCACCTTCCAGAATTTAGATATGTTCCTATATTTATTATGACTTTTCAAAAGCTATTTTCTGCCAAATGATTCATAAGAGGTATAGACAACAAGTGATGTCTTTATTTTTTATGTAATTTTTTTTGAGGGAAAAGACTAAAGAAATGCTGAAGAAATATAAAATTATCCACTAGCTTGGAGACTTATTTTTTAACTAATTAAAGAACCACGCTATAAATTGCAGGAGAGTAAGGCATAAAAATATTGCAGATAGGCACTGTTGCCAGCAATTTATATTCCAAGGTGAAACCTTTACATTTTCTTCTTGTCCTATATTTGAATCCCACACAGCAATACTAATAGTGAACTCAGGAGACTCTAGTCATGCTGCAGGCCAGAAGATTCTTGCTAATACCACGTAATGGTTCAATACTCTCTGTCAACTCAACCAAGCAGTATCTTCCTCCCAAATGGGCAACCTCTATAAAGGGTGACACCCTTACCTGGTTTACTGAAATCTGGGAGTTCACTTCTAATTAGAGCTGACAAAAGCTTGACACAATCAGCAGCACTGGGAACTGAAATGCTGTTTCTTGAGCATAACAAAGCCTTCAGTTCTTTCCTTTTAACATCATTAAGAGCCCTGAGGATAACAACAGAATGTGAGGGAAGAATAATAGGATCAGAAAGACAGAATTCTCTGCTGTCTTTATCTGTGGCATGAGCCAGGCTTTAACAGAAGTATATTTCAGGAGCTGATACAGTAACAGTAGAAATGACTACATTTTCATAGATCTGAGGAAATACTAGATAGAATAATGCGTATGCAAAATTTTATTGACATAAGACTCATTTGCTAAATATTTTAGAATAATAATGGAGAGAAATCTACTACAGATCTGTAGTTTGGATGAAGTGAATGTACTGTTTCTTAGGAATGACTTATGAAAATATACAAAGGGGTCTCAGACAGCTATGTATTCATAGGGGGTGGAAATAGTCACCTTTTCCAAGACCTTGGCTTTTCATTGTATATATGCAAAGTGAAACACTATATTTCTGTAGTCGTTCAATGGTAACTACCTAGTCAATACAGTACTTGTTAGCCAGCAGCAGCCCACTCCATCTGACCCTGCTTGAGCAGGAGTGTGGTGGCTTGACCCTGTCTGGATGCCAGGTGCTTACCAAAGCCACTCTATCATTCCCCTCCTTAGCTAGACAGTGAAAAGGAAATATAACAAAAGGCTCATGGGTCAAGATAAGGACAGGGAGAGAACAATCACCAGTTACGATCATGGGTAAAACAGACTCAACTTGAAGGCAAATCAAAATAGGATAATGAGAAATAAAACTCCTTCTCATCCCTCTCTTCTTCCCAGGCTCAACTCCTCCATGCCAGCCATGCAGGGGGATGGGGAATAGGGGTTGTTGTTACTTCTCCACAGTGCCGGCACCACAGTCTCTGCAGCTCCTTCCTTCTCAGGGAGAGGACTCCTTGCATTCTTCCCCTGCTTCGGACTGGGGTCTGTCTCACAGGAGACAGTCCTCTATAAACTTCTCCAACATGGGTCCTTCCCACAGGCTCGAGTTTTTCATGAGCGCTCCATCATGAGTCCCTTCCATGGGGTGCAGACTTTCAGGAGCAGACTGCTCCAGTGTGGGTCACCCACAGGGTCATAAGTCATTCTAGCAAACCTGCTCCAGCATGGGATCCCCCTTTCACTGGCCCACCGGTCCTGCCAGGAGCTTGCCCCATCATGGGCTTCACACATGGTGACAGTATCCTTCAGATGCCTTCAGCTGCTCCTGTATCTGGTCCTCCATGGACTGCAGGTGGAGATATCTTCTCTGCCATCAACTTCCATGGGATGAAGGAGGACAACCTGCTTCACTATGGTCTTCATCCACAGGAGGCAGGGAAATCTCTGCTCTGGCATCTGGAACACTTCCTCCTCCTTCTTCACTGACCTTGGTGTCTGCTGAGTTGCTCCTCACATATTCCCATGCTTCTCTGTCTGACTCCAATTCGGTCTGGTGTATTTTTTCTTTTCCCTTCTCATATATGTTGTCTAAGAACTGCTACCACTGTCAGTGAATGGGTTTGGCCTTTGTCAGTGGAGACTCTGTTATGGAGGCAGCTGACATTGGTGGTTTTGGATGTAGGGGAAACTTCTCTAACTGATTCTCACAAAAGTACCCCTGAAGTCTCCCTGCTACTAAAACCTTGCCACTCAAACCCAATATAAGAAAGTTGGCATACATGGTGTCAAAGGATGCCTTCCAACCTCAACAATTCTGTGAATAAGTAAATAAAAGTGGTGAAAATGGATCAGAGAGTTAATGCACTTATGTCTCTGGAATTGATCTAAAATGAAGGTGCATTTGACGCTCAGAGGTTGCTTGTATGTATGTACTTGTACAATGCTTACGCACTAAACGCAACAGATTCTGTTGAATGCATGACGAGGAAGCAATATTTTGCCTCTCCCGACAGAAGTAGAGGTTGTTGTCAATAATTGAAGCTATTTGGGCAAGCTCTATGTGGATCGATATGAAAGCTCAATGAGATGTTATGTCATGCCAAGGACTCAGTGCTACCAGTATTGAAATGGACAGATTGGTTTCTATCAGTGTTTTAGTATAGATGTCCGGTGCTTTCAAGATACTAAAAGTTAGTTGAAAAACATGAGTCAAATCTATTGCGAGGAAGATGACGCAGTATGGAAGAAAAGGCTTGAAGAGATTGCCAAGCTAGTGACCTTAAAGGGACTTACACCCTGACAGTTGTGTTAAGGTTCAGGTAATTGAACTCAGGTGTGTTTCTAAATTCATATATAGAAGCTTGAGATACATATTTTTGATGTGTTACAGGGCATTTTTTCTGGAATAGGACTTATCAAAATTATTATGCATTGCTTTAGAAAAATAATGCAATGTAAAATGGGAATGAAATGAGGAATCTTAAAAATTCGGTGTTTGCATTCATATATGCATTTCATGTCCAAATGTCAAATAAAATACATGCTTTCAAGCACATCACATATATTGTTCAATACAGGATTAGAGGGGCAAACACAGTCTACAAAAACCTGTAGAATATTCTCTGTAATCACAAACAGGCTCTATTGTGCTTTATTAAATGTGGGATTTTTTCAAAAACATCTCTCAGTCTTCTGTACTCTTCACAGACAGGAACAATTAGTTTAGTATTGAGACAGCAAGAAGTAAAGTTTTTGACATTCTCAGTGAAAGGCTTTTGCCTCTGGAATCCTTTACTGAAAGAAAAAAGCTATTCTCTGAATACAATTCAAAACATTATTTTATTCAGCAGGCAAAAATACAACCCTTTAACAGATGGATATAGTAACCATGATAGGATTTACTCCATGGAGAAAGCAGAATGTCCTGGTCTGTGAGCCAATTAGTCTATCTCCAATTATTCTATATCTCAGAGGAAGATTGTTGATTCAGGAATCTGGTTTTCACTTGAAGTTATTTAACTTCAGGCCATTTCCTAAGGTTTGACCATTCCATTTTACTCCTTTAAGATTAACTGATATTACAGTATTATATATACCTTTGTGTGAGACTTTCTGTTTGTGCAAAACTGTTTTATTCCAATTGTAAGTATATTTTGTGGCAGTAAAAGTAATGCATGGAAAGCAAATATTTTTATTTTCTGAACAGATAAAAGGAAAAAAAACCCACATTTTTATATTTTTGATTCTGTGGAAACCGGAGCAGCAGCTTAAGAACAAGGTTTACCATAGTAAATGCACGTCACAAAAACTCGGTGCATTATTGTAGGGTAAATGCACACCAACATCTATAAATCTGTGTCAGGTGAATCCAAGTCAGTGTCTCTTCCCAAGGGAGAGTGCAGGAGCGGGAATTCAGTCTGAATCAATATTTAGAAGTATACAATACTGAACTGAAGCAAAGCAAGAGCTCACACGCGCTTAGGAATACACACACACAAGCTGTTAAAAAGTGTTTCTCATTAATTTGCTTGTCTTGATCTCCCCGCTGTGCTTCACTCTCCAATTTGGCAACTTCGCACTGTCTTTGGCCAAGCTTCTCTTTTCCTTCTTCATTTTAATCCTTTATCTGGTAGCTCTGGGCTTGCCTAGGTTTTAACCTTGTAAATATCTTTGATACATGCATTTACGTTTGACAAATCTTTGCAGAACTGCTATATTGACCACTCTAATTTTCATGTTGGTGCCTTTTTTTCAGGAGCAAATGAAGTATTTTTAATTCCCCCACACCCCTGGAAATAAACATTTAACTTACAAATATCATAGAATCATAGAATTATAGAATCCAAACATAGGTTAGAAGGGACCTTTAAAGGTCGTCTCGTCTAACCCCTTGCAGTGACCATAGTCACCTTAACTAGATCAGGTTGCTTACAACTTCTTGATCTTGAATGTCTCCAAGGATGGGGCCTCCACCACCTCTCCAGGCAACCTGTTTCACTGTCTCACCACCCTCATAGTCAAGAACTTCTTCCTAATGTGTAATCTAAACCTGTCCTGCTCTGGTTTAAAGCCATTGCCCCTCATCCTATCGCTACATGCCCTTACGAACTGTCCTCCAGCTTTCCTACAGGCCCCTTCAGGTACTGGAAGGCTGCTGTAAGGTCTCCTGAGCCTTCCCTTCTCCAGGCTGAACAGCCCCAACTCTCTCAGCCTGTCTTGATAATAATCCTTGTGGCCCTCCTCTGGACCCGCTATACAGAAATAAATATGCATGCAGAGCTATATATATATGTGTTAAAAAAACTCTAAACCCAAACCTACTCTACTGTGCTATTTATATACCGTAAGTGCCTGAACATGTTGGGAGAGTAATTAGCACGGGGCTGTCTGGTACTACAACTCCTATGGATGTGATGGAAAGCTGGGTAAGTGAACTAAGCATTCTACCCTTTAATATATGATATACATGTAAAAGTGTCAAAGAAGGAGAGATAGTGAAGGGCTCTTCATCCCCAAAATGGAGGAAATACATTGGATTTTGATTGAATAACAGGCTGACTTCCCTCATTTTTATTGAGAATTTTTGTTTTGCTCTCACAGTTTCAGCTAATTATTAAACACAGGGAATATCTAAAATAACCACAAATAAAACTACTTGGTACCTCGAAGGGTAGTCTTTTCTTTGCTATGAAATTGCATGATGCTACTCAAATGTATAATATTTTCTGAATGTCCTTTGATTGGGGAATGTTTAGCAGTTCTGTAATTTTGTCATTCCACAAAATTGAGTAAGTTATTGTTTCCAGCATACAAACTGCTAAGAAATGTAGGTATTTAGAGGATAAAAGGAGAGATTAACTATTAATGCAATGTGTCATCAATATTTGACACCCTACTTAGCATGAACATTATCTACTAAAATCTACAAAATTTATTCTTTATGCTCCCACTGTATTGCTAGAGTGCCATATGGCCATGCTTGTTTTTCTTCAAATAATTTTTACATAAACAGCTGGTGAGCTGTTTTCATTGTAACATGGCACATATTTTCCAAGACAGTTAGGAAGGATTGATGTAACACTAGAATCTGCAATGCTTTTCATGTCAGGATTGTAAGGAAGCTCATATGTATTATTCAAAGACTCCAAGTTCATTTTATGTTTTGGTTGCTTTGGGGGGACCCTTATTTTTGATTGACTGATGAGCAAGAAGATTACGTTTTCCCTCTTTCCACTGATACAGTCTTTCAAATAAGACTTGGTATAGATGAATGCTTAATCACACAAAAGACAAACAAATTATAAAGTCTTGTGGAAGCTCTTTCATATTCATTTGATTAAAAGTTGAAGTTCAGCTAACCTAGAATTTGACCCCTGTCACCTTATATAAAAGTAAATCTGATAAGTGGCAGCAAGGGGTTATTTCACATAGATGATAATGAATTTCTTTAATTTACTCTTTCATCGTATGCAATTCTGAAGGAACAGTACAGTATAAACAGTAACAAAAGCTAAGTTAAAGATGGGTTTAAAATCTTTTCCTTAGCTATCAAAGATGTTTTATGAAGGCCATGCACCAAATCAAGTTTCAGTCAGTGATACTAGTTTGCAACAAGCTTTATGTAAAAATTAATCTTCCCATCACATTTACCTGTAAAGTTTTGCAACATTCCTGCCTCTCACTTCCAAATAAAGACAAAGTAATTCATAGTTGTTTATAAAATCAAAATGAAACTCAAAACTGTAAGAAAGGACTGAAGGACAAGGATTTACTTTAACGCTTTACTTTTAAAGAAAGGTTTTCTGTTGTTTGAGGAGTGATAAATATTTTGTATGTTTGATCAGTAGCCAAAGCAAGCATCTGCAAAGGAAACATTCACCACGTGGTAGTCGACAACTGCTGAAAACAATTGAAAAGCGTGTGGATGTCCGGACTGGTGACATAACATTTTGAAGCCAACTCCTGTTAGAAAAGCAAGACAAGTTTTCGTCCCTAATGTCTAATGGCCACAGTGGTTTACATGACACCAGAAAGATTACTCATAGAATAGAGCTGTAGGACTACATTGAACTGGTCATCCGATATCAGATGAGCAAATTAGTTCCTGTCAGCAAGAACCTATAATAAATTCTTCACCTTGAGGATCTTGTACTTGAGTTTTATTTTCTAAATAGTTTGTCTGCTTGTTTGTACAGACGTTATCTGCAGATAAACTGATGGGTAAATTTACATGCTCTCAAATTCTACAAGGGCTAGCAAACACTGCTGAAAAGAAATTTAAAAGCTTACCAATAGAAAATTTTTTAAAGATGTTGGGACTTTCTGTGGAATACTTAGAAATCTCTGGTGGGCTCAGCCTTACATTTTTTTTTGTTTATGGACTAACCGCTTCTACTACTTGCTCATAATAAAGCCATTTCAAGAATTAATAGTTAATTCCACCTAAATTTAACCATATTTTATATATTGTCAGTGGCTGACTAAGAAAGTTTGAGACCTGCTTAGGCTGACATGGACCCAAGTTATTCAACAGTTGGCTAAAATGAATGAAGGACTGAAAATGTGCCAATTATTATTAATCCTGCTCCAAACCCAGCAAGCACCCCGGTAAACCCTGTGCGCAGAGATTTATATTAGTTTTTGCTTGTTGAAGAATCTATGTGATTTGCTCTAGACTGGAGCCTGGGGCAGTCTATGATCTCTGCTGACAGAAGAAACTAAACCTCTGCTCAGCAAAAAGAAGCCTATTTCTTGGATCTTTGCTTGTCCAAACCATATACTAAATAAAAGGAAAAATTTGGGCTACTAATAACCCCTCTCTCCAGCTGCATGGATTCCAAAGCAAGTATAGGATCACCAAAGGGAGGAATGAACACTGGGAATGACAGAGAATCCTAACAGTGGGATACAAAACACGCCCAAATGGACCTTCTGCTCAATGGGTAAGTGTTTGCAAGTACAGAGCATAAGGGGCTTGAGCATGCCAACTGCTTACTCAACACACATGTCCCATTTTTTCCTACTGTTGCAGAACATTGTCATAACCACTCAGTGTAATTATTTTATCCCATAAAACCAGATATATTTGGTACTCTCTTGGCCTTTCCATATAATTTATTGCATATTTGCTATATTTTCTTATTGAAATTTTGCAGTAATACTGCTTTAAAGTGATAATAGTGATTATATCACAGACTTTATGTTGTTAATACTGCCCTTTATGTCTCTGTGACTGTTTTAGCCTGGTATTCATGTTCTGCAAATTAACGTGTTTCTACAGTATAGGTATTACTGTTTCTGTGATGCCATTCCATCTATGAAACACTTAGCACCCCAAGGATCAAGACTCTGGCAAACAGTTTATTACAGCTATGATAATAAAGAAATAAATAAAATATTTCTTAAGCAATGGAAAGCTATGGCAATAAATGCTTGTTGAGTGAATGAATGAATACAGGCAAGCCTTCTTTTGAGTTACAAAATCTGTAGTCAAGGTAAAGATTTATGTACTGATCACTGAGCTTAGCTTCTCTCACCCTGCGCTACTATGTGTTGGAATTGCTACTATTTAACATTGTTTGGAAGGAGCTCTCATTTTGATTAGGAACAACACATGCTTATGAAGAAAAAAAAATGTTTTCAGAGAGAAATAAAAGTGTTCCCTCCATTTCACTGAGACATCTATTTACGTTTTCTGTTATGTGATATTAGGACAAGAAGAAGTTCATGTGCACACAAACATACAGAGGTATATAGATAATGTTCCTCTTTTCTTATCTCAACCATATTAATCACATAACTACGGGGATCTCACTATTTTGCTTCTAAGAACCTTTCATGACAACAATTTATGATTTCCCTGGTACTAATGGAACAGATATTTTTCATGGGTCTTTGTCTTTGACCAGCAGTCAGAATACATTTATGAGAGAACATCTGAAAACATAGTTCAATTCTCATGTCTCTAAAATGTCTGAGAACATCTAAGACATCTGAATACCCCTAGGATGGCTTGATACGAGTATTCCCTTGTCCTATAGCATTATAATGTTAAATAAATGCATTAAATAAGAATATACAATTTCTACAGTAAAGAAAACTGAGGTTGAAAACCACTTTATGATCGTATTAAACAGAAGATAAAATATGTTTGTATTCTGAAAATGGATATCAGAGATAATAATTTAAATTCAAATTTAAATCTTTCTGATGTTAAAAAAATGACAGAGAACCGATTTTGCCTCAGAAATGTTTCAATCTGTGCTTGTTTTACTTAGACCATATGTTTTGGTAGCTGAAAGATACTAAAGATTTAGTCAATGTTACAATGAAAAATGAAGTTCTATCAGCTTATTAGCTAGTAGGAAGCTGGGTTTCTAAAACCTAATCAAAGTGAAGTTTTAAATTGGCTCACATTAACAAGGTCATATCACACTATTTTAGTACATTAAATAGAAATTCATGTGTGATACAGTGAAAATTGTTGCATATTTGCAGAAGTGCAGATGCGACGAGGTAAGTGAAGTAACTGCACAGGAAGACTCTTGGATCAACTGTGCAATGTAAGATACTCTTTTACATAGATTTTTTTTTAATCCACGGTGCTGTAATGTACTGCAACAAAGTGTCAGGTGCTGTTGTGTACACTTAGAGACAAATGTTTCCCTGCTAGGTCTTAACGTAGATGGACAAATGCTGGGATAATAAAAATCCCTGAACTAACCCAGAGTTCCAGTTAACTGCAATTTATTTGATTACTTGATCTGTGTGTCTTCACGGTGGGTTTTTTTGTTTGTTTCCTATCAGAATGAAGCGAAAAATGGATGCACAGAGTCAGATCAAACGTTTATCTGGCAAAGTATCTGGTCCCTAACAATATCGAGTTGCATGTGCCTAGGAAGAGTGCACCAGAGCACATTGTGGTTATAGATCAGTCCTTGAAAGTTTACAGCAGAGATTGAATGAAAGTGTGAGCACAGAGTTTATTCCTAGACAATTAAGAAAAAAATAACAAAAGTTAAACCCCAATAATGCTGGGTGATAACGAAGAATAATGTTAAATAGAGATATATTTTTAGGGGAAACCTTCATATCCAGAATAAAACAGACACAACGTACATAAATTGATTGTCTTCTATTGTTCCTGAAATAAACAGAAATATAACTGGTTTTCTTCTGGCCAAAGCCTTATCAATAGCTGCAATTCTTGTGCAGGAAGCTGTGCAGGCCAATAGATGTGGATCAAAGGAAACATTGGTTCTGAGGACCAGTTACCTATACTTCCCAAGGACTTTTTTGTTATAGGAGCTCACATCTCAGGTTAGTCACATGGACTAAATGCCTATTTACAGGTAGAATTGGGTGTGCTTTTGGAGCACCCTTTCTAGTCTAGTTTCATCTGAAAGAAATCCAGTTCACATACTACTTGACTGTACCACAGTGCAAACACGTGCACACCAAGTGAAGTTGTCCAGCAGCTTGATTCAAAACCTTATTTCTGATCTCCCCTAGAACATCAAATCAGGTTCTTTGATGCTATAATACCAGGTACGGATGAATGCAATTTTTATCAAGTATCTATGGGAGCTTTCTCAAGCATATCAGGGTGAATACTTATAAAAAAGTTTTTATTTGGGCTAAAGTTTTCTCTTCTTCTTCTTTTTATTTTTTTTCTCTTTTTAGAGATATATCAGATGGAAAGAATCTAATTCTGTCTACAAGTGAGACATTTGGTTTTGAGACAGATACGTTAACTGTCTTAGCCATTCTTTCATAGTTAAAGGAGAGATACAAATGCTTTTACAGCACAGATCATATGGAGTATTTAAAATATCTATTCTACACTAAAATTATCATGCCTTATAGCCTTCCACTGCCTACAAATGGAGCCTGAGGAGTTTCTTGTAGGTCTTAAACCCATTTATTCAAATGATATCAATTTAATTATAAGCTAAGTGTATGCATATGTGATTATATCTTTATGAAGAATCTTTACAGGTGCAAGGAAAATACCAAGTCTTTATTTCCTTTGAAAAGTTTCAAAGTCCTCAGCATTAGTTTTGATATTCAGAAACAGCTTTTCTTAACCTGTACTACCTTCTCTGATTAAATTATATAAATGCTTTTAGACATCAAAGGGAAGTTGAAAAAAACCCCAACCCTTTTTGAAATATCTTTTGTCATGAATTTTCTTTTGGAACTGTGTATATATTGTAGTTTTGATAAGGATCATCTTAACAAATGGAAGAATTTGCAACTAAAAGAATGGTCAATATTTGAACAATTAAAATAAATGAAGATGTGTACATGCAGCTAAGGGGAAGAAGTGGAAGGAGAGGAAGTCAGTCACCAAGAGGAGCTGCTTTGGTGCTGGCACAACCTGCAGCAGAGCAACAGAACTTTGTGCACATGGGGGTTTCTTGGCTTTCCTGAGGCAGGGAAACACCGGGACATGGAAGACACGCCCCCATTAGCCAACAGCTTTTTCAAGAACCACTGATGAGGCATGGTTGTTGACAGAGCAATGGCATCCATGCCTGTAAAAAGTAGTCTAGGTTGTACTAGCAATCTAGAGCACTGCAAAGAGAGTGGACAAACAGAGTGTGGCATGTCAGCCAGGGCATGATGTGGCAGTTTGCGTGGCAGTTTGCACAGGAGGGCATGCAGGAATGACCTGGAGCAAAGGTTATTTTTCCATCCCTCCTTCCAGTTGTGGCCAGTAATATTGGGAGGATCAGACAAGACACAGTCCACTAATACATGGCTTCACGCCTGTTTGGGTTTTTCATCAATGGGATGGCCTGCACAGCACCAGGCTTGCTGAAGTCAGACAGGATTCGCCTTTCTCAAAGGGAAAAAAAGGTCTTTGTCCAGGAGCTACTGGGGCTTACTGACAGAGCTTTAAGCTAGTCTTGAAGGGGAGTGGGCTAATATCAGGCCTGATGTGACAAGTTGTTGGATGACATGCCAAGGTTGGAGGGAATGGGTGCCAGTGAGGGCCCTCAGCTTGCAGCTCAGAGACGTGTTTGGCATACCACAGAATGCTTGAAGATTATCAGAGATGAGCCAGGGGCCCCTGAGGTAACAGGAATCAACAGGGAAATACTGGTAAAATGCTCAAAGGAATTACGACCATGCCAGCCAGTAAGTCAGCCGCACTTGGGGACTTGAAATGCCTCTATGCATATGCATGTAACATGGGAACAAACAGGAGGATTTAGTGACATACACAAGCCTGAAGGGTTATGATTATATTGGCATCATGCAGATGTAGTAGAATGGTTACTATGACTGGAGTGTTGAGATGAAAGGATACAGGAATTTTGGAAAGGACAGGAGAAGGGGATGTGGCTCTCTGTATCAATGACCAGATGGAGTGTGTGGAGATCCATCTGTGGATGGATGAGCAGCCAACCCAAAGTTTATAGGTCAGGATTACAAGTGGTGCAGGGAAAGGTGATGTCATAGCAGGGAGTCTGCTACAGGCTACCCAGCCAGGAAGACTGAGCGGATGAGACCCTCTACAGACAGATAGGAGCACCTCATGTTTGCAAGACCTGGGGCTTCAATCACATTGATATCTATTGGAGGGACAGCAGAGCACGGCACAAGAAATCCAGAAAATTCTTGGAATGTATTGGTGACAACTTTCTTCTCCAAAAAATAGAGGCGCTAATAAGGAGAGGTGCCATGTTGGACCTTATTCTCATCAACAAGGGGGGGTTTGTAAGGGATGTAAAGCTCAAGGGAAGCCTTTGCTACAGTGACCATAAAATGGTGGAGTTCAAGAACCTCAGGGCAGGGAGAAGAACACACAAGCAAACTCACTACCCTGGACTTCAAGAGAGCAGACTTTGGCCTTTTCAGGGATCTGCTTGGTATAAATCCCCAGAGAGAAGTGGGACCCAAGATAGCTGGCTAGTAATCAAGGATCACCTCCTCCAAGCTAGGAGAGATGCATCTCAACAAAGAAAAAGTCAGGCAAAAAAGCCTGCAAGGCTGCATGGATGAACAAGCAAACTTAAATGCAAAAATAGAAGCCTACATGTGGTGGAAACAAAGGCAGGTAGCCTAGAAGGAACACAGAGATACTATACCTGCACCCAGAGATCATTTTAGGAAAGCTGAAACACTGATAAAATTAAATCTGGCCATGGATATCATGGACAACAAGAAATGTTTCTATAGCTATGTCAGTGATAAAAGGAAGATGAAGGAAAATATAAGCCCCATCCAGAACACAATGGGCAACCTGTTTAGCCAGGATATGAAAAAGGCTGAGGTACTTAATGCATTTTTTGCCTCAGTCTTCAACAAGTGTGCTAGCCACACCATTCAGGGCACAGAAGGCAAAGGCAAAGACTGAGAGAATGAAGAATCATCCACTGTAGGAGATCATATTTGATACTATATAGGGAACTTGAAGGTGCACAAATCCATGGGACTTGATGAGAAGGATCAGTGGGTCCTGAGTGAACTGATGAATGAAGTGGCTAAGACACTCTCCATCATATGTGAGAAGATGTGGCTGTCTAGTGAAGTTCTTATTGACAGGAAAAAAGGGGAAAGATAACCCCCAGTTTCAAAAATGGAAAAAAGGAAGACCTGGGGAACTACAGGCCACTCAGTCTCATTTCTGTGCCCCACAAGATCATGGAGGAGATCCTTCTGGAAACTATGCTCAGGCACATGGAAAGTAAGGAGGTAATTGGTGACAGCCAACATGGCTTCACTAAGGAAAAATCATACCTAACAAAATTGGTGGCATTGTATGTTGGGGTTGCAGTGTTGGTGGACAAAAGAAGAGTGTCATACGTCATCTACCTGGACTTGTGCAAAGCATTTGACACTGTTCTGCACAGCATCCTGGTCTCTGAATTGAAGAGACGTGAAATCAATGGATAGACCACTTGGTGGACAAGGAATTGGCTGGATGATCACACACTCAAGGAGTTATAGTCAACAGATCAATTTCCAAATTTAAACTAGTGATAAGTAGTGTTCCTCAGAGGTCTATATTGAGATCAGCAAAAGTCTTTTCAGGGACATGGACAGTGGGATCAAATAAACTCTCATCAATTTTACCAATGACACCAAGCTCTATGGTGTGGTTGATATACTGGAGGGAAGGGATGGAATCCAGAGGGACCTTGACAGGCTTGAGATTTGAGTCAATATGAACCTCTTGAAATTCTACAAGGCCAAGTGCAAGGTCCTGCAGATGGGTTGGTGAAATCCCACCACAACTACAAGTTGTTTGGAGAACGGATTTAGAGCAGCCCTGAGGAGAAGAACTTGGGGATGTTGATTGATGAAAAGTTCCAAATGAGGTGGCAATGCAAGCTTGCAGCCCAAAAAGGAAATTGTATCCTGGTCTGCATAACAAGAAGCATGATCAGCAATAGGTCAAGGGAGATGACCCTCTACTCTACTCTGATGAGACCCTACCTGGAGTGCTGCATCCAGGTCTGGGTTCCCCAGTACAAGAAAGACACAGACCTGTTGGAGCCAGTCCAGAGGAAGCTCACAAAGGTGATCAGAGAGCTGGAGCACTTCTATGAAGAGAGGCTGAGAGATTTGGGCTTGTTCAATCGGGAGAAAAGAAGGCTCAGGGAGAGCTTATAGTGGTGTTCCAGTACCTAAAGGGGGCCAATGGGAAAACTAGGGAGGGTCTGTTTGTCAGGGAATGTAGTGATAGAACAATGGGTAATGGCTTTAAACTAAAAGAGCATAGATTTAGATTAGACATTAGGAATAAATTCTTCTCTGTGAGAATGGTGAGACACTGGAACAGGTTGCCCAGATTAGTTGTGGATACCTCACCCTTGGATGTGTTCAAGGCCAGGTTGGAAGGGACTTTGGGCAACATGATCTAGTGGAAAGTGTCCTTCATGGCAGGGGACTTTTAACTAGCTGATCTTTAAGGTCCCTTCCAACCCAAATTCCGCTAAGATTCTATGATTCTATGTAATGTCTGTCAAGATACTTTGTAAGAAATAAATTATTGGTTTTTAGTTGCCAGCATGATTGGGATCTAGAGATTTTTGCAAGAGAAGTAGTTTCAAAGACTTAAAACAAATAATCAAGTATACCATCTGTGTTGTTTTCCTGATGGAACATGGAAGGAGATAGAAGCTGAGTTTTATTAGAAGCAGACCATGCTAGTATGAAAGACTGCACTAGTGACAGCAGTGACTAATCTTATGCTTATGCAAAAAGAAGGCAAGATAACAGATTTTACTTCATTGTCAGTTATTGAAACACTGATCAAATTGAAGCCATCTGAATACATGCATGCTGAACCAGCCTCTGAACCTTCACACCTCTGCTACCTCTTGGGATAGTAGGAAGAAATGCTCTATTATGCAATCAGATGCTCTATTGAGATAGTAAGAAGAGACTGTGATCCCTACTGATATCAGAAACAGTGAAGCAGGAGAAACAGGAAAGACCGTAGCTACACATATCGTGATATGTTTTTCTTGTAGTACTTATCTCTTCCTTTTGCTCCTTCTTTTTTTCCCTTATGCACATTAATAAATAAGTTAAAAATAGAGATTTCAAACCTGTTGGAGGGCTCTGTAAATAAACAGAAGGAAATTACAGTTATAAGGCAAAAGTGCCTGCTGAAATTGGGGAATCATCATTTTGGGGTACATGCTGAAGTCCTTACAGAAACAAGACAAAATATCTCCATTTTGACAGTAGCTGAAGGGTCAGACGCAAAAACTAACCTAACAGTTGCACTAGGGACAAAGAATAATATCCTAACTGCAGCAGCAAGTTATGCAATAAATATGTATATCCTTTTCTGCTCCCTAAAAACAGCATCATCTGTGCTGCTTTCTGTCACTGTTCTGTACTGCGTGTGTTTATAACACCAACACTGCCCCAGGCATGAATGACAAAAACTTTATTTTTTATGGATATGTCAGGGCAAGCTTACCTATATATAGCTAACCTATAATTGCATAGAATGCATACAGCAACAAATACATATTTCTGCTTTCTCTTTAAGATGTAAAAAGTTCTTTTTTTATATATAAAATATGAGCACTTTTCTTCAGAGTAAATAGTGTGTATCTGAGACATATATACATATACACACACAGAAAGATGGGGTGTTACTCAAAATTTGAAATGACTTGTATTTCCTGCTACCAAAAAAGAGAAATTTACCAGCTTCCTCTTGGTGTCTTTAGACTCCACAGCTTCAGAATAAGGACTTTCAATGTTTTTCAATGTTTCAATTTACTATCAAGCTGAAGCCAGCATTGGGCCTTTTCATCAGAAACCAAAATGTAAAATTGTAAATAAAACTGCAGATAAAAGGAATGTGCAATAGCATAAAAACAACAGTATGAGAAGGAAAAAACAAATGAGATAAAAGCATCTTTGCACACAACAAACATACGATTATGGGTCTATGCACGTGTGTGTATGTGTGTAAAATCCAACTGCATAGAAAGAAAATGTATGAAATCTAATCTATTGACACAGTTAGGTGTCTGGTTGTTAAGTGATAAAATGAGAATTCAGAAGATAAGGCTATTTTATACCCAGAATATTTAAACAGTGTTGAGAGCAGGAAAAAAAATGTATCTGTTTGCTTTGTATGCCTTGCCTTTCTTCATAATTAGAGCATTTATTCAATTCTTTTGTCCTGCTGTAAAATTATCTCATTGGTTTGTTAGGAGTTTTTTTTCTTCTTATACTTGCAAATCATAGAAGAAACAATATTTACACTCAAGTGCAAGTACTCAAAGGATCTACTCTTCTCTCTCATACCAGCCACTTTCATTAATCTGTAATTTCCACCACTTGCAAAATCCATCAGGTCTTCATCTTTTTTCCTCAAACTGTTTTCTTTCCTCATAATACCAATTTGATGGAATTTTAATATGATAAATGTGTTAGAGATTTAAGAATTTCCAAGAGCAAAAAGTATCATAGAAAATACTGTCATTAGGGACAGCGTGCAGCATGAGTTAACTGAAAAGTATAAATCAGCAGGATAGTGTCCTGATTTTCACCAAATCACAGAATCACTAGGTTGGAAAAGATCATTGATATCATCATCTCCAAACATTCCTGTCCTCTACTAAACCATATCCATGAGCACCTCATCTACACATCTTTTAAATATATCCAGGGCTGCTGGCCCAACTGCCTCCCTGGACAGCCTGTTCCAATGACCCACAACTCTTTCAGGGAAGAATTTTTTCCTAATGTCTAATCTGAACCTGCCCTGGCACAGCTTGAGGCCATTCCCCCTGGTCCTGTCACCTGTCTCTTGGGTGAAGAGACCAACACCCACCTCTCTACAACCTCCTTTCAGGTTATTATAAGAGGTGATAAGGTCTCCTAGGAGCCTCCTCTTCTCCAGGCTAAACAACCCCAGTTTCCTCAGCCCTTTCATACAGGGTTTGCTCTCTAGCCCCTTCACCATCCTGGTTGTCCTTCTCTGAACATGCTCCAGGACCTCAATGTCTTTCTTGTAGTGAGGGGCCCAAAACTGAATACAGTACTCCAGGTGCAGCCTCACCAATGCTGAGTAGAGGAGACAATCACTTCCCTGGACCTGCTGACCATGCTGTTTCTGATACAAGCCAAGATGCCATTAGCCTTCTTGGCCACCTGGGCACACTGCTGGCTCATGTTCAGTCAAATAGCTGGGATAATTTATTTTTTTCATAGTAGCTATTATAACATTGCATTCTGAATTAATATGAAAATGATGTTGATAATGCAGTGACATTTTGATTGATTTCAAGCAGCATTTACAATTACATCAAGGACTTTTCAGCTTCCTAGGCCCTGATATCAAGGAGACATAAGACTTTCACCAAAGGTGAGCAAGTAGCTGGGAGCAGGTCCAGCCAGGACAGCTGACCCAAACTGGCCAAAGGGATATTCTATACCAAATAATGCCATGGTCAGTTTATAAACTGGGGAGAGTTGGCTGGGGAGTGCCATGACTTGGGAACTAGCTGGGGATCAGTCAGCAGTTGGTAAGCAATTGTGCTGTGCATCCTTTGTTTTGTATGTTCTATTATTATCATCATTATAAATATCATCATATTTTTTCTGTCCCATTAAAGTGTTTTTATCGCTACCCATGAGTTTTAGGGGTATTTTTCATCCCCCAACACACTGAAGGAGTGAGAGAAAAGCTGCATGGTTGTTTTAACTGCTGGCCAGGTTAAATCACAAGTGATAGGTTCATAAGTTTTGACCCACCACCCACTTAGGGTGGCAGAAAGCACTGTAGAGTTTGTAGAAGTGATGTATAATCTATATAGAATAAATATTTTGCTGTGAGTCATGGATGTGTGACTTTATGATGAAGATTTAAGTCATTCACAGCTTTTCATCAACAGGAACACTTTATCATAATTAGATTAAGAGGCAGGGAAAGCTGTTTTCAGCAAAGCTTACATGTCAGGGAGAAACCAGATGAATAGAATTTAACCACAAAGGGATCAAGAGCAAAACAGAAAGTATCTGTGTTTTAAGTAAAACCACGTGAATTGTAATCTTCCCAGGACAAGAAGTGTCTTTCCCTACAGTGATGGGAAAGAGGGTCCTTTCAGGCTGATGACTAGCACAGAGAGACACTCCAAAAGCTCAAGGAAAACTTGACTTGGAGAAATAAGTCTCAAAGAAAGGTTTTGGTGCTTCAAGAGAGAAAATCGCTCTTCAGGGAAAAGAAAGCTGAGGCAGGATTTTATGTACAATTTCTTCTTTGCTAAAGGCATGATATTGTTTTTATTGCCCAAATTACAGAATGCTTTTGTTGTTGTTGCTTTACAACATTCTCTAAAAATCCATCTCCTCGATTCAAGTGTTATATCTGGGTTTTCAGAGATAAGCTACAAGCCATGTTTGAAACTCCAGGTTTTGTCTGAAGATGTTACAGGGATGTCAGTGGTGATCTTTGGAGGTCTACTGCAGCTGGCTCACAGGGTCCCTTTGCCACTACAAGGAATTAAGAGACGAGTCAATGCCTAGAAATCGTGCCAGTGAAATTTCAAAAGGAGACAAGCTTAGACCCAGGAAACTTTATAGAGTGGTGGGGTGTTAGGTACCACAAAGAAATTTGGTAATGCTCCAGTAAAAAGGGCTGGGCTACCACTTCAAACTAACACCTGCAATTACTTCCTATTGTTTGGAAGAAAGGGGGGTGGGATGTGTACTGCACTTTTCATAATTAGATGTCTTTCCAACAGCCCATCTGTAGCCTTTCAAAACTGTAAGAAGTATTTGTGCACACAGTCAGGTTCTGATGAATTTCAAATTGATGTATTTGTTTCTGGGAAAATCACTTTGCTCCTAGCTTAGCAATTTAACTGATAGGGCCTCTTTGCAATTCCTCCATTTAATCACAGTAAAACAGGTGAGAATTAGTCGATCAAAGTGAAATGTTCAGGAATGCACAACCTATCTTTTGTGAGAAGTAAAAGCAAATTGCCTCCCAGTTTAGCACCAGCAGATATAGCTGGTTTTATATAGGGTCCAGTGAATCACATGAACTATTTGAGAACATAGTTTTAAAAAACTCTCACTCTTTGAAGCATTGTTTGATTATTACTTGATTTGAATTTCAAGAAATAAATAGCAATTACTACTTTGAAAAATTGCCTTACCAGCATCTGCTGATGCCTTTGTACTGTTGGCTTAAAAAAAGAAAAGGTGTCCTGGAGTGAATTTTACATCAAATTTGCTACATAGAAGTGCAATTCCAGAAAATTAATGTCTCATAGATTTTCTATTGAGAGAAGCACTTTCTCTGTGCAAAACACCCCTGATTTTCATTAAGGACAGAATAGGAAAGCAATCCTGAAAGCATCTGTTTGTTGATGAATCAGGAAAAGTAAATAATTCAACATAGCATTTTGAATTTCCAGTATATATTCAGTATTCACTATCTGGTTTCTCATTTAAATGTTTCATATTGTGTATTATTTGTTGAGAGTTCTGACAATATCTTACACGCATTCTCGGACTGTATGGAAGTAAGTAAAAGAGTACACCCATATATATCAAAATATTGTATGTTGTCTATTAATGACTTTAATATCCAAGTATATTAGTGGGAGTGGAACTTTTAAAGTTCATTCCTTGTAGCTTCCAAATCAGTACTTTATGCCAATGGGTGTGAGTGGCTTTTAGAAATATAAGCAATAGCAATGGAAAGAAAATGTGTACCTGAGGATTTTCTAATGGAAAATATCCTTCTGGCAAAACTGAACTATTTCAAGGAGAAAGTTTGCTTCCTGGAAAACAATTACCAATTTTGGATGAGCAGCACTTAAAAAATTGTAATACTTATTGGAAGGGATTACATTTTTTTGCCACTTAAATAATATAATGAAAGCGTGTAATGGATGAATGCACAAAGTACAGAAATAAGCTTTCTGCTGCCCATGCTGTCTTCCCCTAGAAGTAGACCTCTTCATCCTTGTATTTGAAATACAAACACAGAGTTAGTGCAGAAGCAAAAACTGTGACTTTCTCCATACTATAAACACATTTTAAAGAAGACAAGAATTAAGTAAGTGTGTTTAGATTGAAATAAAAGTAAGCGAAAGAAGGGGAAGGAATTTAGAATTTGTCGTGAGTTTTGTCTCTATTTACATATGAAATTCTATTTTTTTTTTAATCCATCAACAAGACTTGCTCCAAATTACAAGAATTCAACCAGTAGATCGTATTTTTAATCTTACTTATATCGTCTTATGCTATTTTTAATTCTTTTGAACTGTATCTGTTGAGATTAGTAAGAAAGGAGCAAGAGACAATGCTCTCTTAAAACACCCCAAAACAACCAACCAAAGATCCCAAACAAACAAACAAACAAACTCCAGACCCTGTAAAACCTCTTTTTTCATAGAGTCAGTATTTAAGTATGTCAGTTCCTGTTTAGTTTTCCTATTCCTCCTGCTTGGTACTACCCCTCTCCCTCACCATGCAGCCTCATTGACACAGCTTCATCAAATGGTATTTATACCCATTCTTCTTTCAGAATGTTTATTTCTATAAATCTAAATCAGAAAGGCGAGGAAAATGTATCTAATGGCATGAAAGCATAATGCTGGAGCCACATTCAATTCCCTACATAGCACAGGCTAAGGAATTTTCTTATTTCTTATGTGGCACCGGAGTTCAAATTATCTTCTAGCAAGATATTTCCTCCCTGATTTAGACAGGTGAGGATACATTCAACTAGCCAGCATTCAAATATCAGGTTGCTAAATTTAAAGTCAAGTTTACACTTGCATCCTATCCTATACCAAACATACAGCTTGCTTTCTATTCCTTGTATAAGATTTTGTCAGGCCATCAGCATGAGAAGTGCAAAATACCACAGAGGAGAAAAGAATGTAAGGAGGTGAAATTAACCTCTGAGACTTTTGAGGTTTTTTACTTTCAAAATATTGCTTGAAAGTGTCTGATATCTTTGCACTGGAAATAAGTAATCTCATATTAGTATCATAACTAAAAAGACCATCATGTCCAAATTCTATGTCCTGCAAAATATATTCATACCTTATTAACCCCATACTGTATTTCACCAGTACTTATTTTCTAAATTTCTTCTGAAATTATCTATTATTGCAGCTCTACAGTACCAAAAGGGAGGTGGTGGTGGTGGGAATATTGCTTGTTTCAATTGACTGTGGGTACAGTCATATGCTAATACAATGTATACAGTAAAGCACTATTTTGGTAGAGCCTGTACATGCTATTAGGAGCTAAATGTGTAGTTTTAATTCGAATGACTCCCTTTCTTGGTAAAGAGGAAGTATTAAACATCTGTAAAACAATATTAGGGTTGTATATGAAGAAATTAAAGTAAAAAGGCTTTATATTTGTAATGTAACTTTGTGTTAACATTTCATGAAGATTTAAGTTGATTAAAATTCAGAAAAAAATTAAGATTATTCAGTTACTTTCAAGATTTAAGAACACTTCAGAATTCTGAAAAACTTGGCAGCATCTACAGCTGGGACTTAAGAAACTATAGGACACTTAAAATCAATGAACTATTTAAATTTTTTGTACATTCATGTGGAAATCATTACAGTGCTATTTTTGTAATTCAAGACCATGGCAATTAAGGAAAAAAAATTAAATACAGAATGAAAATTCAACCCATGCAATTAAACATAAAAGAGCGTTCAAGAGAACATCCCACATTAGCACAGAATCAAAGTATGTTTGCTAATTATCAGAAATATAAAGGGAGGGTGTGCATTTATGTCTTGTTTTATATCTAAGTTTTATTTTTGCATCTTGGCCTGTTATACCCTACACTGAGCTAGTAATTAGTACCAGAAGTCAATGTATGTGCATGAAAACCTACTCATGTAATCTAAAAATAGAAACTGCAACTTTGCTTCTTTAGTGATATTTAGAAGTTTCTGGTAACAATGAGTGCTAGCAGCTGGGATAGAGAATGAAAATTCATAGGGGAAAAACAATAACTTCAGAAGAAAAGATATTTTCTAGGATAGAACTCATCAAAGAATGCTGCAGAGATGGTGAACAGCGATGGTGAGGCATCTGTTTTTCCCTATTCCTTTCTCCATGCAAAAAATCTAGACTTACCCTTCCTGAACAACTGATATAATCATCAGTCTTTGATGTTATCTCCAGTTAATTCTGACGCCAAAACTTTGTTACTGCCTCTCTGAATTGGTAAATCTTGGCAGAGATACATTTCTTCAGAAGTGTTCTTTGCAGACCAAAAGATTTCACTGTCCCCGCTACATAAACAGGCAACTAACTGCATGAAGACTGCAATGGGGCATACAGTTAATTTGAAGTTAAATTGTTTACTTTTCACTCGGAATATATGTATGTGTGTGTGTGCCTGTGCAAAAAAGATGGTAGGTTTAAAAATCAGTACTGATTTCAACTGTATTCTCTGACTTCTGAAACAGTTTACCTAAGAGAGCTGGTCTTGGTGCCTGTATCTGATTCAATAGCCCAATGACTATTTTAGACTTTAGAAATGAGATTTAGATTTCATTAATTTTAAGGAAGTTAGTTTCTGTCTTCCTCATCCCAAAAAACTGATCAAACTGTGATGCTTTTCTTAGTTAACACTCCATCTCTCCTAATGAAACTGATGCAAAAAAGAAATTTCATTCAGAATAAGTATAGAAAAGTCTCTTTTCCTGCTCTTAACGTAGTTATTAATGCTTAATTCTGCATATATGCAAATAGCTAGAAAGTTTCATGCATTTTAGATGTTTTTTATTAGAGAAAAGAAATCCTTATCCCAGATTTGAATTTAAATATAAACATCATTGGATGATTCTGGAAAGCGGGGAGAAATATTTCTGAGGACAAAATGAGTTTGATGAATGTAGTTCATAAGTTAGAAATAAATATGATGCATCAGTTCCCACCTTCCACCTTTGTATAAGTGATTTGAATGTTACTTTCTTTCACCTTAGTCTCATTACCTAAAAGTTAAATATAACTTTGCTAAAAAGATGAATTATTTACATGTTTAAGTAAATTACATTGCTTAATTTACATGTGGCTGTTTCAGTTTATGCATTTGTAATGTTAAGAAAGGGTGAATTAAAAATATTACCGTAAAGATTTATTTTAGTAGTGACTTATATAAAATTGTTTCTGAATTTTTATTATAATTAGAAGTGCAGAAAAATATTCTGAATTTTGATTCCTTTTTTCAATAAAATTTAAACATGCTGGATACAAAACCAATGCAAAATCCTTTTTACTTTCAGAAAAAAGAAGCAGAGATTATGTCTTTATCTGAAAAAGAGGCTACAGCTTTCAAAACCTTGGTTGTGTAGGTAATGATAATCTTAATTTACTAGGCTTATTTCTTCAAAACTATGGTGGTTTATATGCACTTCTTAAATATTTTTGTTAAATTTAAGATTTTACCAAGGACTTTAGAATAATTCTATACCAAAATACCCCTTGTCATGATTTAATTTTAACCCTGAAGTTTTTGATTTTTATAAAAGAAAATGTGTGTATAACTGGTTTGGGTTTTTTCGTTATTCCTAAGTATCGTGTTCATTTTTAGCTCTTAGTCAAGAATGTTCACATTAACATGTAATTATTTTGTGTTCAATTATCTTCAGTTTTCCACTCTAAAACCATTCTGTACAACATTTTCTATTGAATGTAAACAATAGAAAAGAAATCCAGAGAGTCAAACATTGAATTATATACTTATGAAATAAATAATAATACTCTGAATTTACTGAAATGCATTTACATTTGTTTCACAGCATTAATAACCCTAATTTCTCCAAGAAATTGGCATCTGCATCGAAAGAAGTGGATGTGGGTCAATAAACTGTTCAGAATTATAGACACCTTGCAAACCCATATTGCATCTGAGCACCAGTCTGACTATAAATGTGGAGATGGGTAACAGTGGAGAACTTCAGGTTTGAGCCCTGCTGTTCACTATAAAGTCCTGCCATCTGCTCTGCAAATATTGGAATGAAGTGTGTAAGACTCTTCTTGGATGTACAGAGATGCCGCCGAATCTGTGAGGGAGAAGCACACAGAGATGTGGCACAACTCTGTGACATGATGTGTGCCAAAGCAATCCTCACACCACTGAAAATCAAGCCACAGATTTGATGGTTGGAACAACTTCAGAGCCACACTCAGGTTTTTATCTCCTTGATCCTACACATTGGATTTTTCTAAGATTTTGAAATGCTTTGGACTACTTGAATATCTTTAGTTTTCAGACAGAATGTGTGTTATATCCACTCGCTTCAGAAACAAATTTATTTCTACGTGCTGTGAACGAGACGAATCAGAAGACTATGTTTCTCTGTAAAGAAATTAATTCTTTTACCTTTACATACTTTAGTGATAGTACAGGTGAATAACCATCTAATCCTGAGTCGTGTCCCTTACAATTACTAAATATCAATTCTGTTTTGATCTATTTTTCAGTGATGGAGCGTCAGATACCCCTCTTGTTTTCACACCATGGATTATGTACCTTGACTGCAACAAGATCCCAGCACTAGGCTTCTTTAAAATAACTGTCTTTTAGCTTTTGCAGGACCTTTAGAAAGACATCTTTTTCTTTCCAATAAGTTATTTATACCATGCTGTGACATACACAAACTTAACCACAATGAAGGTAAGAATCTGTATCTGATTGTCCACTATTGTTCAATGGCCCAGAGACTGAGAGAAGGAATGAAATCCTGGATCAAGAATTAGAAATGGACTTTTAAACATAGCTGTATCAGCCACTTCTACTGGTCAGTTCCAGAGTTTGTTTGAACCTATATATTTAGCACATTATGAAAAGAGAGTCACTTCTTCCCAAACTCCAGATCAGAGTCATATTTGCATATTGCACTTCCTTCCTCACCTCCAGTTTTCGTAGGCAGCCTACAGCCTGTTCTAAAATGACCAAAACTTAGGATGAGCACAGATCGTTCATAGAGAGGGGAAAAACAATTTATTGTCCACCCATCCCTAAATAGAGCAAGTTCTCATGCTGGGTTATCCTTTCCAGGTTTCTGGAGGCACCATTATACCCATAATGGGCTCTTGGATTATCTCAGACAAATGCTGAAGGTAGCTTGCTTCCCAGGTGGATCCCTTGTGTGTACATTGTCTCCAGTCCTATGTGATGTTCAATGTCCTGAGTGAACGCTTGGATCCCTGTTGTAGCCTTGTTTCAAGGCTATGTTTCTATGGACCTGTCAACACTTGCTCTGAATGTCCCTGGAAGGAATCCAGATTTGGTTTATCACTTGCTTTGTGTGTGTCCATTACCAACTCTACCCATTGCATTCAGATCCAGGGGGACTGGACCACCTTTCTTAAGGACATGGTCTGCGATAGGGTCTTGCTCAGCTTCTGGCTCTCCACTCACTAGGGAGAACCCCACTCTCATTATTCCCTGACAACCCTGGCATCGGGAATCTACAACAGACTCTATGACAGACTATGGGAGACACGGAGAAGCTATCAACATATGAAACTCCAGAGTGGTCACTCAAAGCAACGGTGTCCTTAGTTAAAAGCTTTTGACTTTACAAAACAAGAACTTCAGCAAAGAAAGGCCCAGCCTTGGTCTTTCATGGCTGAAATATTTTGTTTCTTCTGTAATCAGTCTATTTGAACTATAATTGTAGTTTCACAAGCATAACAATAGTTAAACTTTGCCAGATTTTTTTAATTTATAGACACTTGTATTATTTTTTTTTACCTTGACATTTCATCCTACCAAGCTTGCTCTTAAATCTTCTGGCAATGTTTAACATGAGGAAACTACTCTTCTGAATTAAATTAAGAATTCCATCTTTTCATTCTGTTCAAGTGATCGTGTCATTCCAACTTAATTTTAAGCTAATTAATAGGTAATTTGTAATGAGAAAGTATGTTCTCATTCTAATTAAAAACTTGGTAACAAAAAGTAAATACAGTTCAAGCAATTAATAGATTATTTCATTTTGAAAAATTCTTCATGATTATTAGTGAATCAGATGGATGCTTTGGGTAGCAGTGACATTAATAGAACAGATGTGTCACTAAAGTAGCGTAGACCATGACAATGTCACTTCTTTGGAAGAACTTCCAAAGAGATTTTGTAGTCCACTTCATCAGAGAAAAACAAACAAACAAACAAACAAACAACAACAACAAAAAACCTTAATAAGTTCATGCTTGGAACCACTGTTGTTCACTAGCAACATCAGTCATCGCAGTCCGTGAATGTACGAGTCTTCTCTCACTGCAGCCTGACACCATATCAAGAAGCCTGAGCAAAATCAGTTTCTCAATTAGAATTAAAGATAATAGAGTCTGCAACCTGAAAAGGGAGCTCCTTCTTAAGTTTAAGGTAAAAATAAAGCTGACAACAAATATTTCATTTTATTTATTTGGAAGATGGGAAAACTCTCGAGAAGATGTTATATTCAGCACTTCTCTGACATACGTTATGAAAGGTGACAACCTCAACAGCTGTAGGTGGAATGTAATGAGGCTTTATTATCCCCATTTTACAGATGGCAATCTGAGACATATAGCAATCAAAGCTACACAATGCAAAGAGATTATAAGAGAGTCCTATTTTCTGGGATAAAAGAACATTCATTGACTTTAATAAGCTTTATTTGTATCCCACAGTGAAAAAAAAAAGCTTTCTGTTTTCATGGCCCTCAGTCCTATGCTAAATCCTCCAGTAGTTTGCACTGCCATTCAAGGAAGTCGTCTTTAATTTATCAGCTACAACCAAACTAGACTGTTAAAGACACTTCAGACAGGTTTATGTGTTATACTGTAAATGAGGTGATCAACAGGGGTTCCCTCTGGGGTCTGGGTATCCCACAGAGCTGAATTCCTAAGGAGTGAGTAATTGCAAGTTCCTTTCTGTCTGGTGGATCTAGGTGTGAGAAAAGGCAACTAAAGTGCTTTATGATTCAGTTAGTGTGGGCAGATGTGTTCTGTAACCTTAATGAGCCAATTAAGGAGGCCTCTGAAAGCTAGGGGGGTGTCTAACTGCAGTTTTAAGGAAAGAGGGTGCTAGAGGGAAGATAGCAAGGCTTAACTAGAGAACACTGAGGCTGTACTAGACAGTTACATACGCTAGAATTTTGTTTTGAACAATTTACTAGTTCTTTTTCAAAAAATCAGAAACACTTTTTTTTTGGTTTTAGAACATGCAGCTGTGATTAACACTCAATTGTGGCATTTTGAAGGGGGAAAGGGAAGAAAGAATATTTTAAATCATTTGAGATTTTCTTGCTATTTCACTATTTAAGATTTGTGTGCAAACACCTATAGTTTTCTTGTTTTTCAAAAAACACTTATATTCTATAGTGCTTACAAGAAGGAGGAAAAAAACCCCAAACAAACCAATGGAAAAATAAAAGCCTGATCTGGTAGATGGAAAAGACTTACTTCTGTGAAGATACAGAAGACACAAATTATTGGAGACATTGCTCCTAAGTTTATTTCTACATTCTTCTGACATTCAGTCTCTCTAGGTCTCGGTTTTCCAAGGAAAGTTTTCTTAGTGGATTGCACAGTATTTTATGGACAGACAGTTACTGTTCTTTGCTTAGTTTCACCCAGAAATATACATTTGGGCCTTAGCTTTTCCATCCATTACAAAACACACTTCAAGCTCTCTAGTAAACATATGCTTGCATAGCTCCTCTGAAGTTGCACAGTCCCCATAAATAGCACATCCTATATAAATAAAGCATAATAACCGGATCTCTTCATTCCCTGCGGAAATGCAGCCACCCTTAGTCGGAAGGGAGATACTGTTTCAGAGTGCACAGTAACACAGTTACTGCCGGAACCTAATTGCTCACATTGAAATTTGTCACGCCGCAGACCTACAATGCCTTTTGTTTTGTCGGAGTTCTATTATGAAGAGCACCTGAAGATGTTATTAACATTTCTTTTTTCATATTGCCACCAAAAAAATAAAAAAACAAAACCCAAACCCAAAGCCAAAACATTACAAGTCTTCTTACTGAAAACACAAGTACAGTACAAGCCAAAGCTGGCTGCAGCAGGTACTCTGTCCTGCTTATCTAAGCAGAGGTGTGTGTCAGTTCAGCAAAGTGACCCTTCTAAGACCCCCGCTGCCTCCCACAGCTTTGCAGACTAATAACCATGACTTTGCACCCTAACCTCTGTCTTGTCAGATGGAAATTCTTCTATTTACATAAAACCAAAGGAGAAAATCAGACTTACTAAGAACAAACTGAAGGTTTCTTACCACAGTAATGTATGTTAGCTGGCACAAGCTCTTCCCAGGCTTTCAAGTTCATATACTCTCCCTATTACCATGGCTTGGCTCATTTCCATTGGCTCGTGCTGTTTCCCAGAGAACTCTTTTCCTTCACAAAAATTCTTGCATTAATAGCACTCAATCACAACACTTAAGGGAAGAAATACTAAATACTTGTTTACCATTGAAAAAAATTATGCTTGAGAAATTTTGAGAGGCTGAGCAATGTTTAATATCAGTTGTCTTGTATAACGGTCACCTAATAATGTCTGGTCATGTTGCAGTCAGACTCAAATCTATTTAGGTCACTTAAAAGAAAAAAAAAAGTCTTATTTACCAAATTCAGTAAAAATCACACTCATCCACAAAATTTTCTAAAACTATAGGCAGCACTAATGAAGACATTTTTTAAGATCATATCTAAAAAATTTCCATTCCTTCTAGATTTGTTCTAGCCTCTACTCGGTGTTTAATATAAATTTCCTACACCTTGACTAGTAAGCCTGCCTGTCTGTAGAGGCATTCTTGTTCAATTTCTATTGCAAAGGTTTGCAACTGGCCCTTCCATTTGGGGATCCCCAAGCAGTTCTAATCCACTAAATCAAAGGTTTCTTGTCTTTTGGTCCAAATGTTCAGTGCTCCTTTCCTTTTCCCTAATTCATCTTCACATCTTTGAAGTGTCAGGTTGGCCCGTATGTAACTTACCATGTTGAATCTTCGGAGTTGACATGGCCCTTACAGTCCAGTAAATTTATATGCCAAGTTTTCCTTCAGGCTCAACATCCCACTCAGTGTTGCTGTGATGAATGTAAAATCTGAACAGGCTTTGGCTATTCTGGGTTCTCTCATGAAAATTTCAAATGATGGCAAAAATATATCCTCATGTATCCACATTGGTTGTCCCTTAATCTGGCATTTGTTGTCTGAAAGATACTGTAAACTAAAATAAGGAAAAAAATACTTCTAAAAAAATTTCATAAATCTCTCTTCTACTTATAGTACTTTTGCCTGCATATAATTTCTTCTTTAATCAGAGAATGAAACAGCTTTGCTAATTTCAGTGTGCTCCTTGGATTCTTACAGTCATTCATATGTTAGCTAACTTATATGGTATAAGTTGAATTTAAATTTCAAGAGGGGTAGGAAATTCCCACATGGAAAGTCACGCAAAACTGTATTTCTTCTTAGGAATGTTTATAGATACACTGTTACTTATCTCTTTCTCTGTTTGAATATTACAATGTCATCGCTGATGGCATCAATCAGAACCAGAGTTGAAGAAACCTGGTACTGCCCTGGATAGAAGATGGAAATTCTATAAGAATGGAATAATTTCCGGAGAATTTAGATAAGTAAAGAAGTTTTGGAGGGAGGATGAAGCTTCCGGTTTCATTTTAGTTCTAATTTAAACTTTCAAACCCTTGTTTTTCTGGGCTTTGTTTTTATTTGTTGGGGGGGGGGGGGTTGCTGTTTTGGGTTTTGTTGGTTTGATTTTATTTTTTTAATGTATTAATTTTAAATAGATTTTGATATATGGGCATAAAATTTAATTAAGTAATTAATGTATTACTAAGTAGTAAAAAAAATTATTTAGAGCAGTAAAATAAATGACCTCATTTTTTCTATAATATAAAACATATCCCTCACTCTAATCTCTTACACAAATTCAGGTTGATCATGCTGAAAGTTCGTCTATTATATTCTTAGGCTAATCTTGCAAGTGTAATTATCTTTCCTACTGTGTTATCATTTTACATCCATTATCTACTGCTGGTAATAAACAGATTTTAATCCTTTTATATTTCAGTTCATCTTCTGTTTTCCACTTTGTCTCCACAGTTCCCAGCTGACAATTCAGGACCTGAAACAGATCACAAATTAAGCTATATAACTTCAAAAGTTACCATTGTTTACTCAATGAATGGCCCTGGAGCAATGTAGCTAATCAAACACTTGATTAAGCTTGGTTCAAACTAACAGGGTTCTGTGTTCCCTGGACACAGAATACAATGTCTGTCCCGTAGGTTCTTTGCTTTTAGGATTGCCTTTACTGGTTTGTTATCTCAGTCGAATTAAAAATATTAATCAATAAGGTCCAATACTTTCTTTAGGGATATTATTTCTTTTCTTCTGAAATATGTCTAAATTAAGACTGTGAAGCTATATGAATTATATTTCAGTAGGAAAAATAATGTATATAATAATTCTTATTTAAAAAAAAGACGCTAAAATGTCTAAGTCCACTATAAAGGATAGTATTTAAAGAATTTGGCCTTTATTTTGTTTTCTTTGGGATCAGGAAGAACATTTTGAAGATTCTTCAAATATTCATATGGAAAGAAATGGATAAATAATGTCATTGATAAACACTATAATGTCAATAATCATATCAATAGTTAATTGTGGTTCAGTGCCTGAATCTAGAAATTATACAATAGCTACATGAACTAGTGGCTGATGACACAGACAGAAATCTATACAGTATTTTTCATGCCTTTGAAATATGATTTAAATGTAGAACCCTAATTTGAGCAGCTGATAGACCTCACATTTCATTTGGAAAGAAGTGGGTTTAGTTAAGAATATCTACAGTGTTTTGAATTGCCTTTTTTTTTTGTTGTTCCCTTTAGAAATTTATTATATGCTAATAAATTCAAATTTGATTAAGAGTCCTTGTTAATATTCAGCAAAATATTTGTCATTGCATATTACTATAGAAACTGTTGAAGGCTGCTTTAAATCTGTACTGAAGAGATACAAAGGGTAAGTGGTCAGTTTTACAGAGCAGAGCAGAGGCTCATAAAAATTTCAAAGACACAAGGACATATCTTTTTAATTAAACTCTGATGTGTAAGATTTCACTGTCTTATTTTGATCACTAGAGTGAGGTTTTTTTTTCAAATTCAAGAGTAACATCAATTGAAAATCCATATTAAAAAAAAGTTGAACAATGTAATAATTGTTACAAAACAGATGTAATAATTCCTTGATTTCTTTATATACGATGTATAAAAATTAATGAAACTACATTTTAAAATAAAACAGTAGAAAAGATTTTGCTTTAGTATTTTGCCTGTGGGCTGCTAGTCTTTTATTCTACCATCTACTGGGTTGACTCATTCTGTGATTTCAGGGAAGTGGATTTACTTCTGGCTTTCTTCATTGTATCCCAGAGAAGCATCATCCCAAATCTCAGATGGAAAATGCAGAAAACACTAGGTCTTTAAGAATGTCTTTTAGTTACCTCTTTAGATATCAACACATTAGGTCTGTCTTCATACTTCCTATGTTAAGTAATAGTTACTGAGTATCGCAATGACTCAGCCTACAAACAGTCTAAAATTCTTAAAATCCATTCATGTGCTGACAGTATAATTTAATAAAATATATACTGTTGAGATATAATTTATTCCCTTTAATTCACAGTTGAAATGCTTGAGCTTATTCCTGGTTTGTTTTGTTGTTGTTGTTGTTGTTGTTGTTGTTGTGTTGATTATTTTCTACAGTAGGGAATTTTTTCATAACTAGAAGTGAATGTCTCTATGGTTATCCCCGAAGTAGGGACTTCAGTCAGAAAGACAATCGGCATAATATGTCTCAGTGCTTTTGAATGGCTACTGACTCTGAAACTGGTTTGTGTATGGATGTTGGTCCCCAGGATGGTATTTAGCATCTTGCAAGCTAAAAACTACCCATTCAAGGGAAGGAGAACAGGTTGGTGATGGCAACCACATGCAGCTTAGAGTGAAAACTGCCAGAGAACTCCAGTATAATGAGGCCAGTCCAAAGGTAATCTGAGAAGTCATCCAATGGATCTGGGTCCAAGCACACTGTGTTTCAGCTACCATTTTTTTAACTCTGTGTGAGCAATCACAGTTTTGACATCTTGGTTCTCCTTTTGGAAGCATTATATAAATGATATTATAAAAATCTAACCAGTTCCTGAAGAAAAATATTTACTTGGTAGTGAGTCAAGTAATGTGCATGCATAAATACATCTATAAACATTCTGTGTAAAATAATCAATAGCTTGCTAATGTGTTTAATTTCTATGTTTCCTTTCATTATTAAAGAAAAATTCTCTTGGATTTCAGTGGTCTTCTAATACTACTCTAATTATGTTAGAAACTCTAAACTCAGGAATGAAGACTTTATTTTGCCTACTGGTCAAAAGGATGCTCTCAAAGAAACCACTTATAATGATTGCTGTGTTGTTTGTAAACTTGGACCTATTAATTTTCAAAAAATTGCAAAGTACTCAATCAACAATGATATTTGTAAGATATCACAGGTTACATATTGTATCTACAGCTACCTATCATGTATTCTCATCTATATCAAGGTAGATCTAATTTAAACTAAACACCAAGTACTCATCCAACACCCACTTAGCAGAAGTGGGTTCTTGTAGTGAGCATTCTGTGTGTTTCATACAATTTTAGTGCCTAAAATCCTGGTTTTACTGTTGCTGTTGTTATAGAAATTTATTTCTATAGAAACTTAATTGCTGTAACAACAACAACAAATAAAGGATTTTATGTACTGAAATTAAGTCAGTCATTGTCTCAGTCTGAGTGTAGTGGATATGTGAAGCGTGTGTCAAGTGTATAATGACTGCTAACAGACAAAGATAACGATCACTTTGACTAATCCTTAAAATTGAATGGAACAGTTATTATGTACATTTCTTTTTCCTCCAAACTGTAAACAGCATTGACTACCTCTTTACCATTCCATTATCAATGTAAACTATTTAATAGGTACAGATCTACTTAAAATGATAAATTAAATGGACACTTATGATCTCATAACTTTAAAGAATATCCAAATAAGTCTTTGAAAATCAAAAGGTACATCTGATTTTTAAACCCTTGATAATTTCACCGTTTTAATAAAATTGTCAGTATGTGTGTCATGTGAGAGATGTGTTGGACAGGTGCCAGTAAACACCCAGAGATACTGTACTAACTAATTAGAGAACAATAATTTATAAACATAAATCAAAACATGACTCACTCTGAAAACTTTTGATGAGAAGTTGTACCTAGATACTGCTTGGAGTAGGTAGAATACACTATCAACAAATTTCTGTGTTCCAGCTACAGATCTTAGAAACATGTTTATCAGTTAAATACAGACGCTTTTAAAGAACACTAAATGCACAAAGGTTTCTGTTAGCCAGATTATTAAGGTTATAATAAAACTAGTCTGTCAGTATTTAATAAGAATTTATTTAAAATTAGTATCTTCAAATGCTACTAGTACGGAGTGAATCTTCATTAATCTTATGATATAGGTAGTTAAGCATGACTACCACCTTTTATGCCTAAAGCAATGTTGATGTTGAAATTCAATGACTTGACATGGGCCACACCAAAAGAATCACTATTGGAGCTGATGAGATTACAGGTAAGGTTCCTTGGTTTTGTTCGCCTTTCAGTAAAGCATCTATGCTTCCCTGTTTGTTTTTGTTGTTGGGTTTTTTAGTTTTTAACTCATAAATGACTGAAAGCATGACTTTCTCTATACGTGCTGATTATGCTGATGTGCATGCATCTATATCCAAGTATCTTCCTGGATTGAGGGCACTGTAACATCTCTCAATGATGGTACTACTACAGATATGACATTTTCCTTTCATTGTCACCTAGGACTGAGTTCTAGAAGCCTGCTCTTTCTGTTGCAAGTCCCATAAAGCTTTTATTATTCTTTAGCAGCTGACAGGTGTGGCAAGTGATCATGATGAAAAGGAAAGAGCTTGCACAGCTCTATTAAACTCTGGGAATGACAAATTTTTCAAAGTGTACAGAACTAAAATGTGGTTTCCTTAGGTAAATGCTCATTTGGTTTGGAAGGGGCTTCTTTCAGAATACAGTGTAAAGGTACGTTCTGAAAAAAAAAATCACTTCCTTTAGTTGATTTATTTCACAAGCTGACAACACAGAAGGCCGCTCAAATGCCTTGATGCTCTTGACTGAAATAAATAAGCTGTAACTGTTGTTACAAATACTGTTGGAACTCACAAAAATAAAATAACATTGAAGAATCATAAATATGCCATGCAGCCAAGGGTGGATATTTCTGGAATCATATTGAGTGGGAATTGCCTCATCATAAAGCAAAATGGTTCCTTTTGGAACATTGCCCAGACTTACCTAACTGTATTAACTCCAAGTAGATATTGCTGCATAAATGTCAGGACAAAGTGAGCAATGGTAGATTAGACAGACCTCTGAGATATGTAAAGAAAAGTTTCCAGACCACCACCAAAGCTGAAGGAAGAAAATTAGATATTATTATGAATAAAATAAGATATTAGGATACAACAAAGAAATAACACTAAACATCCCCTTCCCTTTCCCACTCCACCCCATCCCCCATCCCCCCCAAAATAAAAGTTTGGTCAAAACCATTGTCTTCCGGGATTTACATCATAAAAATGACCAAGACATTTCAATGAATTTTCAAAAACCTATTTAAAATTAATTTAAATTATTATGAATGGTTTTGAATTTTAATGTCTTCTTTTAAAGTAACATATTATTAAAAGAGAACAAAAATTATATTGAGTAAATCTAGTTTACAATTGTGATTATTTTTTTGTCTGACTGAATGTACTCAGGATAGAACTAGTTGCAAAAATAATTAACCTAACAGTTTTCTTCCAATAATGGAAAACTTTCATAACCATTTTTTTCACAGGATTTTCCTCACATGATGTTTAATGTATTTTTAATTATTATAAGAATTTTTTTTCTAACCATACATTTCGTTCTATATCTGAGTCTGATACAGATATATAAAATAAAATCTTCCTGCATCAGGTACTGCTAGTAATGCAAAAACTACACTAATTGACTCAGATGCAGTAAGGAAAACTAACCTTTTCAACACATTTTATTTTACCAGGAATTTTAACATTAATTCTACTATATCTCATTTTTCACACTGGAAACAAAAATCTGTTAAAGAGTAAACAGACAACAATTTTTCTATTCATTTTAGCTATATTTAGTTTTAACACTTCTTTCATAATTATCTCTGAAGGTCTGAATACAAATAAAACACCAAAACACCCATATATGTCTATTTTTCGTGAACATTTATACTTAATTTTTATTTTTTTAGTTATGTGATATACTATATAGTTATGAAAGACAGAAACTTCCTTCAGCCATTATAAACATTACTAAAGCAATAGATCTACTATTTTTTAATAACACATTCTACATCTATTGAAAATATGGCAAATTATTCACTTAAATTGATTCACTCACTATAGTGAAGCTTAGGAAGTACCAAGATGATTATCTGTATGATTGATTTATTACTCATGCCATACATTTCCATGATACATAGACTGAATCTTTAGCACCTTAATCTAAAATAGAAAGGACACATCAAAAGAAGAGAACACACTGTATAGCTATTCATGTGTGTGAAGAAAAATTATTTGTGAAAGTATTTCTTCATCAGAAAGAAGATTGTTCCAAGGATGGAAGCAAAAGGTTTATCAGAGCATAAGCAAAGGTCTGAATCTGAAAGATGAAAGTAGCAGAAAACTCCTGAGAATTAGGGAAAGATGTGGGGAAAACATAATGTGCAGGAGAAATAAAAGCAAAAAAAGCAGAGGGATGTTTTTATTTATGTTCTTCAGGATCAAAAACCTTGAAATGTGCAATTTAAGAAACAAATTTAATGGAAGATGCAGGAGTGACATATAGCAAGTCCACATGTAACAGTAACAAATGACAAAACCCCTCCAAAAGAGGATAATGAGGTATTCATGTGGAAACTGAAAGTATGGTTGCATTATCTTGTCAAGCCTACAGCAAAAGTCATTTTTTGGGAGTGATACCTCAGGTAAATTTTAGTTTACCTACAAGCTACAGTATTTCTTGCCAATTTATTTGGTAATTAAAAATTGTATATACAAACCACAAGTAAGTAAATCCACTGCACTGCCAAACTTTGATACCAGCCACTACTTGCACACCATATTCTGCCACTCACCCACAGGTCACAGATTGAAACACGAGACTACATCTAAACCTGAACATTCGAGACATGTTCAGGAATATTCAAGTACTTTATGGCTGCTGAAACATTTGCCAAACCCCCACATTAAAACCATAGTGTTTACATTCTAAGGAATCTTAAATAAAACTACTTATAAAGCATTCTCCAGGGCCTAGATAGGCATTTTGTTGATCTATGGGAATAGGAGTATGCATGCAAGCACAGCAAATACATTGTTGTCTTTTTTTTATTTTTTTTAGACTAGCAGCTCTGTCTGGTTTTATCAAAAGCTTTACGTGGCTAATTGTCTCATCACCAGCCATGTCAATGGCCCGGAGTACAAACCAACAAAAGGAAGTTTCATCTGTCAAACAGTGCATGCCAGTGTGTAATAGGATGCAGTGAGAAGTTATACTACTCAGATAATATTTAAATATATCTGCAACTTGGGAAAATAAAATAGAAGCCGAGGGAGACTCAGCTGAACGTGATCCATCCAAAGCCACCATGAAGAGGTGGCAAATCACAGTAATGGGTGATGCCCTGCTGCAAGGGGCAGAAGAACCTATATGTCAACCTGGTGTAAAGGTCTAAAGAAGTTTGCTGCTTACCAGTCGCTGGATCCTGGGTGCTGTGGAGAGACTGCTGAAAGTCCTCATAGAAAACCTGCTGATATATGGGCTGAACAAGAAGACAGTGGGGTGTTTTGTAAAACAATGGCTGGGCCCAGAGGGTGGTTGGTGCTCAGTGACACAAAGTCTAGTTGGAGGGCAGTGTAGACAAGAAGTTAAAACTGAGTCCAATCCTGTCCAACATTTTCCTCAGTGATCTGTATGACAGGCCACAGTGTACCTTCCGAAGGTTTGCTGCTGACACTAAACTTGAAGGAGTGGCTGATACATCAGAGGGTTGTGCTGCCATCTGGAGGGATCTCGAGACTGGATAAATGGGCTGTCAAGATTCTCATGCTATTCAACATAGGGGAATGCAGAGTCGTGTACCTGTGGAGAAAAAAACCAATGTATCCTGATGGCCATCCTGCTGGAAAGTAGCTTTGCACAAGAGAGCAAGTTCACTATGAACCACTGAAGATCCCTTGAGGCAAGGAATTCTAATGTTATCCTCAGCTGTATTAGATAAAATATTGCCAGCAGGTGGAAGGTGGCAATTCTTGCTCTCTACTCAGTGTTGGTCGGACCTCAACTTAATGTTCTGGGTTCCTCATTACGAGAGACCTATGGAGGGATTGGAGCATCTCCTTTGTAAGGAAATGTTGAAAGACCTGGGGCTATTCAACCTAGAGAAGGGGAGGCCTAGGGGGGAACTAATCAATGTTTACAATACCTGAAGGGAGGGTACAATGAGAATGGAACCAGGTTCTTTCAGTGGTGCTAAGTCAGGACAAGAAATGACGGGAACAAACTGAAACACAGGAGGTTCTGTCTGAAGATCCAGAAACACTTTTTGACTGTGAGGGTGACTGAGCCTTGGCACAAGTTGTGGAACCTCACAAGTTGTGAAGTTGTGGAATCTCCATTCAAAAGCCATCTGGACACAGTTCCAGGCAACCTGTTGTCAGGTAGACCTCCCGCAGCATGGGGGATGGACAACATGACCTCCAGAGATGCCTTCCAACCTCAGACATTCCATGATTCTATAAACACATTTAGAGTGACAGATTATGTAAGCCATTGCTTTACATTTATACATATATATGTATATATATATATATATATGCAGGCATATTTTTTTTTAAAGTAGCTTTCTTCGTAAGTCAATTAAGTACTATTAATTATTAGTCAATAAACACATTTTCTTTCTGAATGTCACTATGGTCAGATCTTTTAACTTTCTTGACTGTTAAGTGTGATACAATAAATGAGAAAAAACAATATCTAGCACATTTTAAATGTTGTACCAAGTCTGATACATGTATCGATTTCTAGGTATCCAAGTCCCTCAACTACAGTAATAAAGTCATAATAGATTTGGGACTATTTGTAATTCAAAATATTGTCATTGTACAGTATTTGAGAACCAAGCCCATAGGTTTGATAAATGACTTCCGGAACTTCTATAGAACAATATACACCACTTTCTGCTGTCTTTGCTCTGTCAGCACTTAGTTTTCATGCTCCAGATAGCTCAAATCTGAATGAAAAGGTCCTTCGGTGATCTTGAATGTGTGTCCTGCCAGACCCTCTCCTGCCTGCTCTAACTGTTAGTAACAGTTAGGCATGATGATAGTATACAGACAGGAAACATTCCTATATCTCTGTTTCTTTGACCCAAGTGAGAGATCTGTAGCTCTTTGGACCTTGTCAAAGGACATCTTCTGAGTTACTATATTCTTCATTGTAGTCTGTGTGTGCCTTTTGGCTGGGATAGAGTCAATTTTCATCATAGAATCTAGTATGGGACTGTGTTTTGGATTGGTGCCCAAAACACTGTTGATAATGTAGAGATGCCGTTGTTACTGCTAAGCAGTGCTTACACAGAGAAGCTTACACTGCTTCTTGCACCGCCCCTGCAATGGGATGGATGGAAGTGCACAAGGGGTTGGGAGGGGACAAAGTTAGGGACAGCTGACCCTAACATATCTCATACCATATGACATCATGCTCAGCCATAGAAAGCTGGGGGAAGAAGAAGGAAGAGGGGGACATTTAGAGTGATGGCATTTTGTCTTCCCAAGTCACCATTGCACATGATGGAGCTCTCCTTTCCTGTGGATGGCTGAACACCTGCCCATAAGAAGCAGTGAATTAATTCTTTGTTTTGCATTGCATGCATGCATGTTTTCTGCCTTATTTATTAAAACTGTCCTTCTCTCAACCCACAAGGTTTCTCACTTTCATTCTTCTGATCTTTCCCAATCCCGCCAAGGGGGGCATGAGCAAGCAGCTGCACAGGGCTTAGCTGCCAGTTGAAGCAAAAGTCACAATACTGTATCCTTAATATAGCACTTGCACATGTAGTATCTGATTGCCAAGTTTCTCTGCAGAATCCTCATTCAGATCCTTCCATACAACACATGCCTGCATACCCACAGCTATAGCATTGTTGTAATCATCCTGGCTGGGCTCCAGGTTTTCTGGGGACATGTGTCAGTGTTCAACCACCTTCAGCAGCTCTAGTGGTTATGTTGTGGAGAACTGTGGGAAAATGTGCTGGTTATTCCAGAACACAGCATAGACCCATAGACAAATCTTCACTGAGATGTTTTCACTGCCTCTGTATGGAACCTCCCCCAAGATTTCCGTTTCCAAAAGCAGAGCTTTTGATAACTGCTACTTCCAAGAAATTTTATCACAATTTCCCTCTTCAGTTAAGCTTTGCACTTAACAAGTTTTGTGTAACTATAATCTCAAAATAGTAACATATCTACACTAATTCAGCATAAGAAAATGTTTTTTTCAATGTTTGACGTGACTTATGGCTTCCCAGAGACAGCAATCTTTTTAATTTTTTTTTAAATTAAGTTGTTCATCACAGAACTAAGATATTTTTATGTAAAATAGAAAAAACAGGATCTTTTTTTCCTCTTTCCCTTTGTCTAGCTATGGTGTTGCTTATTGTGTCTGTCTAGAGTGTCCGCAAATTCATTTCATCATACAACAAGAATAGATACCTCTATCAGAGTATTGTTACTATCAATTTCTGTTAGACACAGGGGATTGGATTCAGTTGCTTAACTAAAGGCACTCCGTGACATTTTAGTTGTACTATGGAATCCCACCTGACATTTATCTACTGTTTTAAAAAGAAGCAAGTCAGTCTCCTATGTCACAAACACCAGCTACATGCACAGGTCCCAGATACTTCACAGCATCCAAAATACCACTTGACGTGTATTTAAGCAACTAAATACCACCCAATGAGTTATACATGTAACAGATCCCATTCATGGGATATACCTTTATGGTACTCTTGCAAAACCCTGATTTCTTTGCAGATACTGTTACAGAACATTTCACCTTGAGTTTAAACAAAATTTAAAATGACAACCCTTGTTTTGTATTAGTGTGTAACTTAACAATGCTAACAAACACATACCTGGCTCCCCAGAGTTCTCCAATCAGGTTTTTTTTTTTAATTATTTCCATGCTTCTTGCTTCTAACTCATTGAATTGAATATGATGGTGGCTAGTGAGTGCGTGTCTAAATCTGTACTTACTTGCAAAGTTCTTGATGCTAAACTTCTTAAACATCTCTGCCCCATTCAGACATTATCCACTTCAGTACAGTTCTCCTAGGGAAATAAACAACAACCAAACAAACAAACCCCAACACCCTACCCCCCATCAAAAAAATGACAGCCCAAACAAACAAACAAAAAAAAAGAAAACCCAAAAAAGTTTTAGTATGTACAGTTTCATGTATAGTTCTCATGTTCTTCAGTAAAGTGCTTTTAGCAGGGTGAAAATAAGCCTGGGGAACAGTCATACTCCCTTCCACTTGATGACAACAAAGAGATACATTTCTGTATAGGTTGACATCTTTTACCTGGACTCTATTGATGTCATTTCTACAAAATCATTTCAGGTCCACTTAAAATACTTCTACCATTCACTTGATTTTTTAAATTTCTAAAGTGACGTTCGTGTAGCTGGCTTTATACATTGCAGCCACTCAAGCTGGTCTGCGTTACTTAAAACTCATTTGAGTTGGTTTTGAAGTTCGAGAATATGTTCTCTCAGCCACCCATCTGGTACTCTCAATGTCTGTCTGAAGCAGGAAGTTATTTTCTTGAAGATCATACAAATATACACAATAATTTGATCAATATTGGGGTTTTTAGTGAATATTTTTCAAGCATTTTGAGGCTTTGTTCAGTCACCTAAATTTTTGTACCATTTGTCATTTGAAAAAGCTGATAGTCAGTACACTACTGAAATCTAGTTTTCTATGAACTCATGTCCTAAGCTTCTCTGTTTGTTCCCTTTCTGTGTGTAACCATGACACTCAGCAGAAGACAACATGTACCGAGGTTAATCCAGACCACGTGTCAGCAGACTACTGATGCTAAATGAAAGGTTGAGGACTGACAAGGCACTGAAAATGAACTGTTCTTGCATCTGTTGGTTGTCACCTTGTTTCATGGCTGAAGAGTCCTGCGTTAACTGTGGATGACAGATGCTTGTCAAAGACATCTATCAGCATATTTTTAGTTAGATTAAACTGAAATTCTAGAGCCACACCAAACATGATTTTTATTAGTCATATCTTTCACTTGCAGATCTTATTTCAAGGCATAAGAAATTTGGAGAGTATCAATGCCCTCCAAGCACCAGCAGATATTGCTGCTAAGGCATTCACAGTATTTCTGGTCCCCTCCACCTCAGCTTTTTGTCACCCAAATATTGCAGGGTTGTCTTATGACTTGGGTGATAAAAAAACAATGCCAGTATTTCCACAATAAATCACAAATACTTAAACTACAATTATGTCAAGATTTAAGACTCCAAAAAGTACTGTTTGGACATTCTAAATAAGGCAATTTCAATCATGAACTCAGGTGAGAATTCCTCTATGAAAAGCAAATAAATCTTTTATTAAAAAAAAAAAATAAAAAACCACATCCTGAACTGGTAACAATTCCTCAAACCAGGCACCTGTTTAAATCTTTCGTATGTGGACATCTGCTCTTAACCAAGCGAGAACTGCTCTTAACAGAGTTATATATTTGTCTACAGGTTATAAAGAACAAACCATCCACACTTTATTTTGGAGCTGTCCCACCAGTATCACCAACAGGGAAAACCCGCCAAAGATCTCACATATAGGCTGAATGAAGGACATTCTGTATGTTACCTGAAATGTCCAAGTGCATCAGCATATATTTGGCCATGTCCTTCCTTCACTGTATGACCCAGGATGCTGAAGACTGTTTTAGTGAGAGCTTGGTCAAGAAGTGAAATTCTGACTGAAAGGGGTCACATATAGTGCCCAAAATCATTTGCCTGAGCAAACTCAGTAGAGCTGTTGACCCTGTAGTGGGAGAGCAGGAAAAGAACACATATGGGTTTGAGAGCCCTGTAGGATACCTGAGACCAATATCTTCATTTTTTCCTCCCTCTGCAGAACTGTCTTGTTTTCTCTCAATATTTACTCATCAACAGTACAGAAAGTCCAGAGATGCTGAGCATGGTCAGCCAGTGAGACTCACAACAAAAATCAAGAAAGTAATAGAAGTAGGAGGTACAAAGGGGAAATGTCTTGGAGAATATAAGCACCACATAAACATTTTATTGTTACCTGAGTACTAACTGGCAGTAGCAAGACTCACATTTCTTACCCATGCCAAAACCTGAATGGAAGGGAATAGGCACATTGGATAAGTGGGAAGCTGGTTGGAGAAATTTGGAAAAACAAGTATGTCTTTTGTGCTGAAGTGCTCTGTAACAGAGCTCTCCCCAAGGTGCAAGCAGATCGTTGAGGGAACTGAATGGCCCAGACACTGGGGTAGAGAGGTTTCCCTTAATATAATGAAAGGAGAGAAGCCTATTTATCTGAAATGAAGAAGGGAGAGAAGAAGAAAGATGAAGGGGAAGGAAGATTTGTGAGACAAGGTTCATGGAAAGCTGTGGAATTAAATGAAGACACGTGAAAAATATGTGCAGTAGAGACTTCATAGTGCATATGTGATCAGTGTCAGCTGTTGCTATCCCTTCATAGGAATCAGAGTAACCTCGCAAACAACTTTATTTTAGGACTGCTCAGGGGTCCTTTCTTGCACAGCTTGTGAACAGCACAGCTTTCTGGAGTGATCCTGTTGATATCTGTGCTGGTTGTATACATTTATATTGATAAAACATTCTACTGGGTGTTCAGTTATACAATGAATGTCTGATTCCTGGGCAGCTGGAGGGACCTCTGTCTCATGTGGGGTTACAGATCCACATCAGCCTCACCCCTATCAGGCTGCCAGATTTGGCAGCTCCTAACTCTGGGAATCTGCAGCTAACTTTTATGTCACCAATTATTAATTCAGTTGCAGTAATTAAGGATGCACACAAATTACTTGTGGGGATAGTAAGGCTGACTACACCAAGGTGGTAGGACCAAGCATTATCCCCACTGGTGCAAATAATTAGGCACCTTCTAATCCCTGATTTTGATGCTATTTTGTAAAATAGTGTTCTCAAACATATACCCTACGCTTTTGAAATAACGGTCAGTCCCAAAGACATTCTAGACAGCACTGGAAATACAAATGGCTTGCAGTGACTGACAAAATACTGGAACCCAGTAGAATATATCTTGTGAAACCTTTTAAAATAAAAATAATTACAGGTCTGCTTCTACATATAACATATTTGTGGATTTAAATTGGTTTTACTGAGACTAAGTCATTGTCTCACAAACTTGTGTTGATTTCCAGCAGGCACTGATGACACTCTTCAAGGCTTCAATAAGGTATCAGAAGAAAGTATACTGCTTTTCCTGAGCCAGTTTCAGCTCTGACACCTGACCTCATGTGGCTTTCTATATCTTGAAATTGGTTGTATGCTGTTGCTCATCTCACCTTGGTCAAAAGCACGTAGAGGCATTGGTGCATGACCTGAATTACAAAGACATATCAGGTCTAAGCTGGGTGACAGCAGCATCCAGCAACTTGACAAAGTCACTACTAAAAAGTTGAAGAATAGCAAAGCATTGCTTTGTACAATGGCAATACTAATCACAACTAGTAGAAAAAGACCATGAAAAGCATGGCAAAAAGAGAGCTGGAAGCTCCTATTTGCCAGATTTAGCTTTTCCTCTGTAGCTCCCTTTTTCCTCCTTCGTATTTTTTCAACCTTGTGAGGTTTTTCAAGGACACTGTTGTATGGGGCCCTTTTTGATGGGCTGCATGTCAGAGCCAAAGTCATAAATGAACAAGAAGAGGGGGTGCACGACAGACTCCTTAGCACTGCCACAAGCTTCTGTGAAGTAAATCTTGAGCTCAGCAATGACACATTTTCCACACATCCCGTTTTGTTGCTGTTGTTAACTAGGGCAGTGGGAAAGCCTCTTGTAATGTGGACATGACTGAGTGCAGGAGGCAGTTTTGGGGAGCATATGGACAAGGTCACAAGATATCTTAATGTCATAATCTGTGATATTCAGCAGTGAAGTTTGCTAAAAGTTGGCAGTTTCACAAGCTATGAATAAGAAATTCCACTTACCCACACTGCCACAATATCTGAACAGCCTGTTCTATATATTTCTTCAGTCCTTTGTACTACCAGATGCCATACATATATTATTTTTGAAAAAAACCCACATTCTTTTTATAGAGGTGCTTCCCGTATTCTGGCAGAGTTAATTGCAATACAACATTCACCATTTATTTAGAACTTGCTTTTCTGTATTTGTGTACTTTTTATGTGTGTTTGTTTCTGATTTATTTTAAAGTGTGATAAAGTCTGGATTTTTTTTTTCTTCATCATGTTAGTTTTAGTACTTTTATTTCCATCTGTATGTAATTAACATGCGGTGTTAACATGTTTCTTTGTAATAGTTGTAATAGACAATACATGCATCAGTAGAACTTAAGTGGGTTCCAGTGAAACAATCTTCTGAAATAAAAATAGATTATGGTAAAATTATTTAAATGTACTGGAAATAGGACGTAGCAACATTTTAATTAAATGCTCCAAAATGAAAGATCTTATGGTTTAATAGATGATGTAATTTTTTAATACCTTCTTTTGACTCATTTAACCAGATTTGTTACTCTTATAAAATGGTCTAATTTTATCCTTCCTGTGTTGAAATAAATGTACATTTTCCACCATGCAGCCTAAAGTGAGTCAACAGAATTTATATAGATCTGGTTTAAGCAGCATCTTTTTGCTTTTCTGAAGCTTTTCCTACAAAGGTATTTATTTCTCCATACACATACATCACAATTTGAATTAATGCTTGCCATCTACTATATGTGGTTTGATTACTAAAGGTCTTGAGTGGACCAAGTTGCTTCTATCTTTTTTTCTCACATTAGAAAGCTGGCCTTCAGCTTTACTTCTCTACAAACTGTTTTATCCATGGATGTTTCTCACATATTAATGCCATAAATGTTAATAGCAGCTTCTTAAAGTAATACTAATGTATTGGCAGGGATTTAATTTAGGCTAGCAACATCCACTTTTACTTAATGTCTGCACCATTAGTACAAAATTAGCTCAATAAAAAACTGGACATTGCACAAGTATTTGTATAAAAGCATTCTTTGTATCAACTTCTTAACATTCAAAGTCATACAGTTATTTTAACATATTTTTCCCAAAATACTTATATTAAAAAGTATCATCAATTGGAGTTTTATAAGGAAGGGGGGTTAATATTAAAATATTAATATGCTAAATATACCCCTCCCTTCTCCCCAGGCTTATCTTTTCTCCTAATTTCTCTACACCTTCCTCTGGAGTTTCGCAGGGGGATGGGGAACAGGAGTTGCAGTCAGTTTGCCACATGTTTTCCCTGCTGTTTCTTCCTCCCAGAGGTGCTACCACTGTTGATGATGGGCTCAGCCTTGGCCAGCAGTGGGTCTAGCTTTGATTGGCTCTGTTGGACTAAGGGTAAGCTTCTAGTAGATTCTCTTAAAAGCCATCCCTGCAGGCCACTTGTTACAAAAACCTTGCCACACAAATCCAAACCAGGCTTCAAAACAGCCTTTTCATTTGACTTGGGTCTTTTGGTTACTTTATTACTTTTGAGAACAATAGTTCTGTATTCCTAACATAGCGATATTATCCAGGAAGTAGATCAGAAATACTAAATACAAGTTTCACTGAGATCTTAAGCATTACTTGTTCTTAGGTGATTCTGATTGATCTGGGCAGGTTGGACCACATAACCTCAGAGGTCCCTTCCATCATAAGCTTTTCTGTGATTCTCTGTGCACGTCCATAGGAATTTTTTTCAAGTGAGATAGAACTTTAGGTTGGATTTAGAGATCAGTGCCCTCAGTCCTGTATATTGATTTATTTTTTTCTCTGATACTGTGTTAATTCTTTTCTTAAAAAAAGAAACTGAATGGAAGTAAACTGTAATGAGGAACTCTAAAGCAAGAACCCCCTGTGGGAATCATCATTTTTGAGGAGAGAAATGGGTAGTGTTCCAGCCAGGTGAGTTCTACCTTCAGAGTACTACGTCTTTGCTAAAAAATGTATATCGAAAGGAATGAACTAGTTCTGATGAGAAACCTGTATAAATCATGTCAGTATTAAGAGGAAGCTTTTCGAGTGTATGACTTTACTGTCTTTTTTCTTTTTCTTTCTTTCATTCTAAAAGTAAAGAATTTAATATTTTTTTGCAGAGTCAGGGGAATAGATCTTTTTGCACATAGGGATGTTTCGTCAATTCTATTGATCCATGTTTCTATCAGTAACTGATGGCACTAGGATAAATTACCCACAGTTACTCACATGGCCCTTTTGGTCCCACATGCTTATCTTTCTGTCCTTCAGCATTCTGCAAACTCAGGCAGGGCTCAACATCATCCTTCATCTGACATATCCCAAATGCTTCCTTTTGCTCTAATTCCTCTTCAGAAATTCCCTGCTAACAATGCAAACCTTTTGCTGCGATATCTTGTCTTTCTACAAAACTGTTTAATGAGTTTTTCTGTACCTTGAAAGTTTAAAGGATCATATAAGACTGTCTGTTTAGTAGAAATCAATTTAATTTGATCTATTCCTTCTATCACAAGCTGGTAGCATTTAAATTTTCAGGGCAAAAGTAATATTTTAGTTTTAATTATGTTTGAAGTGTAACTTCAGAGGAAAGATTTTAAGAAAAATGCACTATGACTCCTGTGGAATTCAAATGCATTATCTGTAAATAAAGTACATAAATATACAATATGCCTTTAAACAATTGATGTTATGGTTTCCCTCAGCATGACTCTATATATATATATGTTCAAAAACCCTTGAAAAGGGTAAAGTTTTCCTCAATCAACATTTTTCAGGAGATAGAGTATGATGCCGTATCCATTATGCTTACCAAACAATGGAATTGGAGTCCTGTGCACTTTGTGAAGCGTGTCTTCTACACATTTGTGCAAATCTGTTGTTTTACTTGGTGCCATACTAAAAGCTCCAGGAATCAGTAAACTGTTAGTTGGGTTCCATATCTTCACATGAGATGAGCAAGAGGTGATGTGAACAAAATGCACAATAAAAAACAGCAATAGAAGTTGAGAAACTAAATCAAAGCTCCAGTGCATGACATAAACTGGCAGCCTTTTAGGTGGAAACAGTTTTATTAACTAAAGTCCGTCCTAACAAAAGTGGTTAAGAAAGATAGAGCCTCCATCAATGGAATGAATGTGAAACCTCTGCAAGTGAGGAAACTGATCAGTATTCACTGCTCATGGCAAATTCCATGAAAAAAAAATAAAGGGAATATAGTAGTATTTTTAGGTGACATGAACTAATCTGAAATAATTACTAACAATAGGAAAACAAGAGGTGTTGACTATACAGGTGGTTGTTCTGTAGAGCCGGATGAAATGAGTAACTGAAACCTCAGTTTCATCTACCAACCTAATTCTTGGACTTATATACAACATTCATTTACACCCTTTGAGCCCTTACACCATACGAGACTGGCACATAATTTAACATAAAAGCTGTAACAATATTAGCTGTTTCTTTTCCTGTTTATAATGAGAAGAATATGTGTTGATTTGTGTTTGAGGTTTATGTAAGCTTATATAGTTGAAAATGTGAGTAGAGCTAGTAGTGTTCAAACAATCCCATTATTTTAGAATAATTACCTTCTCTGGTCTTCTATTTGAGATAAAACAGAAGAGAGCACAGCAGGTTATTTTGTTTCTGTAGTGCTTATGTTAAGCAATTAGCTGTTATTGTTGATTGCTCCCTTAGAAATAGTCAGGAATTGTTATCCTATGACACATTTCTGCAGTTGTTCTCATGTAGAATATGCCCCTACGGTTTTACAGCTTGGATAGAGAAAACATGTTTTTCTGCCTGTTCCAATATCATTCTTCCTTCAGATTGTAATAGAACTGCAACATGTGCCAGTACTTGCTGTTGTGATGAGCTTTGGAGCACAGTTTGTGCATGCCTTCAGGAACTGGAAGATGTAGCCATGTATAGTCAAGAGCCAAAAAGTCTCTTCCTGAAAGCTCTTATAGGACTGAGGCTTCCTCCACAGTAAAGTGCTGCATACAAGAGACTATGGAAATTATTTCCCAGCGTCTCTTTTGCTACCATTGAAGTACAGTAAATCTTCACTAAATCATTGCAAAATCCTATGGCTCTGTTTATAAAAAGAGAACATTTTCTTGAACAGTAAAAAGGAAAAGCTGTACATTCATTGAAATACAGGGCTTGCAATGAGAGATTCGAATAGACAGACAGATTAGAGTGGCATGCACATAAAAAGAAAGAAGTAATTCTGTCTCTGAAAACTTCTGTGTGTTAAAGCCTTTCTTCATTCTATGAAAAACTTGGACCTCACACGAGGACAACTGTCCCCCACAAAATACTAGGAGTATACTTTCCTTACATATATGGGAAAATAGCTGAGTCGCCCCGCCACACCCCCCCACACACACCCTGCACCTTCTCTTTATGGCTGCATTCAACTAAGTTGAATGCTGAGGAAGCAGACAGCAACACTAGAGCCAAGGTATACACCACTTACTCTACAGCTGAGGGCTAACTGAGCACCCCAACAACGGAGTAGATGCCTGCTATGTAAATGTGACTAGAAGTCAATTACCCTACTCTGTATGTAGTGGACAGCCCAAGAGCCTGTTGAGCTCCCCTGCACGGCAGCCGGCCTCATGGGGTGGGATCTCCCCTTGAGTAGGGATGCCTCTCAAGGTTACTCCTTGATATTGAGAGAATCCTTATTGCACTAGATACTTAACAAGTGAATTGTGAAACTAGAGAATCTTAGCTAAGTGATATAAAGGGTTGATTGCATACCATCCTTTATACACAAAATGTTGACTAAGGCTGGGACTAAGTTTTCTATCAAACCGCCCCTAGACCCCTCTCTGAGAAGGAGGTTAGGAATCAAGGGGGTCCATTCTGAACCTCATGACTCAAAGGAAGGGTCTCTCTGATAAGCTCTGTATGACCCTATCCTCTGTGCAGTAAGTAACTGATGTACCATGTCACTGAATTTTATGAAATCAGTGTCACATTTACCATCAGATTTTTAACTATTTTTTATCAATAAATATATTTTTACTTCTCTGTAACGAGAGTCTACACTTCTACTTTTCCTCTCTGTCCCCTATTGCTTCATGTCTCAACAGGTATCTCTCTATGGCACTAACTACCATATCATCTGTCTCACATATATTAACAGATGGCAATTAAATTTGACAGATAGTCTTCCATCAAGTGATTTCTCCATAAATGGATTTTGAACAGAATACTTTAAATTAAAAATTTGTTAACCTTTTTTTCATGAAAACAAACCTAGAAAAACAGAAATACTCAGCCTTCAGATTCTTGACAAATACCCTAAAAAAATAAAATTAAAAAGTTATAAAATTAGTCATAGGAAAAAATTATTTCCCAACTAGGTCTAAGAGGAGAGCTCAGTCTAATTCTCCTTTGCCCTTTGAACAGAGACACAGAAAGAGGTCCAGGATAATCTAAATGAAGGCTTTCACTACTGCAGTTTTAATTATGAATGCTGACCTCTGCAAAAATAAGACAGTAATTCTTAGCAGGACTTTCAAGAAGTGCTTTCAAAAAGTGAAAACCCTACATGCTTTATCAGCGACACGTGACATATTATGTTGAAAATCTTGTTTGTTAGCTTTTTTTGCAACATTCTAGCATTCTTCATCTCTGACAATTTATGTTGTCTTCTGCCATGTATTATCAGGGGAAGACAAACCATTTGAAGTAAGGTATATTTACGACTCAGAAAAGAATAAAAAGGGAAAGTTAGCGAACAATGAAACACAGAATTTGTATTTAAAAGTTAAATATTTATCAAATACACAATCACCTTGGTTTTCTGTCTTCAGCCATTTCCTATCAGATAAGATTGAAATATTTCCTTTTATTCCCTGCCTCAGGTCACTTGCATACATTTTCTTTGGAATGACTGATAGAATCATGTAATATTGCTTCATTTACTTGCTTTGAAGAGAAAAAGACAAGCAATAAAACACATGCATTTTACTAAAAATGAGAAACACTTCCACCCTTGTATCAATTTATTATGCTTTATTGCTTTCCCAGCCTTTTAAATTCTGTAATGTTTTATGAAAACTAGTAAAATGAGACCTCATCTCTGTATTTCCTTGTGGATGATTGTGTCAATTAAAATCTCTCCACTGGCCTCACTTGTGAAACTTGTAGCATTCATAATAGTGAGGACAAAATAGTGAGCACACACTTTGATTACTAAAGAATTCAGGCTGAAAGTTTTTTGAAATTCGTGGTCACATAGAACAGTTTTAGCTTTGTCATAAAACAATTACTCAGTGAATTTGAAACTTTTTTTCTCTTAATATTGATCATATAACAGGTTAGTTGAGGTTTATTTTCTTTTTGTATGTCAAAGTATTTAAAAAAAAAGATTTGCATCTTTTGAAAACAAAATATGCTGCCACTTCCTCTTTTTTTCCATCATAATAAATATATTATCATAACATAAAATATTAGTGTATTGCCTGATAGGTTACAATTTCTCACTGCTGGAATGATTATTATTTGTCCTTATAAAGTTTGTTTGCAAAGCCAAACCTACTGAGAATAATTATTATTAATACTGCTCTGTCTCTAGCAATTTCAGAATAAAACAGAATTTAAAAGTTCATTAGGAGTTGATTATCTTGCCCAGGATAGGATGTTTCATGTGAAGTGGTTGTGTTTGAGACCACGAGAAAAAATTCCATTTTCCTGCCTAGGGTAACCATATGGCTGAAGTCAGAAAACAGGGCACTTTATGCCTTTAGGGATTCCAAAACTAATAATTCATCCTTATATGTAAAAGCTGGAGAGAAGAAAAATCTCTTTGCATTTTGGACTGGTCCTAATGTAGAAGTGACTTCTGAGATATCAAAATGGCACCAAGTTATATGATGGTGTTACAGATCAATAGAAATGGTATTTCCAGAAGGCTACTATTTCACAAATTATTTCCACAGAAGATCATGTTGTCATACAGTAAAATCTAAAATCTATTACAAAAGAAGAAACATATCAATGATTTTGATGAGTGGTAGGTCAGCCATCACCTTTATGATAATCTCTACCAAATAATAACTTGTATACATATTTTCCTCATACATAAAAACTAGCAGCTTTAATTTGTAAAAAAACAGGAATTGTTTTTTCTAGTTTATTTCCATACAAGTAAATGTGTTATTAGTTACATATTGAGATTTAATTTGGAATATTAAAAAAGCTTAAAACACTGTCTTTATTGAGAAAATATTACCCTTTATTTTGTTACTTGCAAAACAGATAAAATTATGATTGTCACTGTGGCAAACTTGTACCTCATGTTCTGTATAAAATTGCTTTAGTTTATTGAGCAGTTCAAGGACTCTGTCTTTTTATTCTGTTTTCTCAAGTTTAGGTTTGTAATAAAACTTTAGAACAACTGAATTCCATGGTTTGCAATCTCTTGGCCCTCCAATCCTTGTAATATTAGTGACAGGAAACCAGCATGAGTCTCTATGGAGGTCTATAAAATATATCTTAGCAAGCAAATTACCACATAATCACCACTAGTGAGGATATCTACAGCTATCTTGATCTATACCAAGCTACTGCAAATTACTATCAGCAATCAAGAGTATAGGTTCAATCAACAATGAAAACCAGCAAAACCAAGAAGGTATATGCCATTGTATATAATTGTATATAATATAATATTGCATATAATATAATTGCATATTATGTAATGTATGTAATATAATAATGTATATACTAGTAGTATATAGTACTAATATAAAGTGAATTGGATTTCAGAAGGGTCCCAACTATCCCAGAGGGGAGAATGATCCCATCCTAGAGGGGAACCCAACTATCCCAGAGGAAAAACCATACTGGCTCTGAAAGCATACTCAGAGGAGGAACCGTAAGAGAGCAGGCAGAGTCTCACTGCAGAGATGATCCATGTCAGTATCACAGGGCTTGTAGTCAACCAGATGTACCCAGTGGAAGACCAAAATCTCATACGAAGTTTATGTGGAGAGTTCAGCCTGTATAGAAAAAGAAAAGTGCATGCAACGTGGGAGATCCTGAGACAGACTCCATTTTGGAAAAAATGTAAATGCTTGTTATAAAGACAGACAAAGAAATAGGACATCATCACTTTGAGCAGCCAATAGATGCTGTTAACTTTGATTTTTTTAACCTGTACTAAAGCTGTTTTCTGTTCTTTCAGATCTATTTTATTTTCCCAGACTGTTTCTACTTTTTCAGAGGATAAATTGCCATTACGATTCCTTGGGTTTGTGCTTACAAATATTATCTGAGTATGTCTCTGCTTTCCAGGTACTTGAAACAGGCCAGATGCACTTTTAAAGGACGTTTCTTGTTCCCAGACCTAGTCCTGGGCTCACAGCTCCCAGGCTGGCAAGCAGTTTCTCTGTCAGTATTTTTCAGCAGACATTTTCTTCTATTCAGTAATTTTTCCTTCTAACCAGGACAATTTTATGGCTGCTCACATCAGCCTCATTTTACACATTTAGTTATGCCTGCACATAAGTACTTCACTAATCTGCAATTCAGCATTTTAATTAGTGCTTTACACTTTCATAACCTAACGTACAACTATAGGAAGTCCTAACACATGGTACATAGAGCTGTTATTTAAAAATGTAGACTCAGATTTGGCGTCTAAACACTAGAATATATGAATAGATTTTTTTTCCAATTGTTAAACCATTTCAAACTATATTCTAACAGATTGTATTCTTACTGTGCAAAATAGTACTCTGATAAATGCTATTTGAAGGGTAGGAGCTTGATTCCTTGTTTAACAGGACTTCAATCATTTTGCATATGAAACTATAAAATTTCTTCAGCTTGTTGCTATATTAGCTTCTTCCAAATCTATCCTTCGCTTCTTCTTTACACACATCCTCCCCATGCTCTACAACAAGCTTCCAGTTAAACAAGAATTGAACAATATATGAAATATGCAGCATAAAACAAGCAAAATGTCTCATACTGAATGTCAGTAAAAATGTTCTTCAGAGTACCAGCATGATGTCCTGTATATCCTGTTATAAGTGCATGCTAGTTTGTAGATTCAAAACTCAGTGAAATGCTGACTCATGCAAATATTCTGTAATCCTCTGTCACACATGTTCTCATGAGGCTTTGTGAAGACTGTTTGCACCAGCAAGTGGTAGCATGTTTACAAGCATGAGTGCTTGCACTGATTTTTTCCACAAGCAGAGGTTTCTCAGGGAATCATGTGGCCCAAGAGAGTATCCATGCTTGAGGGTTTTGAATTATCAAGTCATGAAAGATGCTGGAATGTCTACTAATGTACTCGTTCACCATACCTGGTTCACCTCAAAAGACCCTGAGTTTGAGGCAATGTAAAGTGAAACACTGCCAGTAGGAAGAAGACATCACTATTACAGAAGGTAATTCAGTACTATGAATTAGAAGAAGACTTGAATTTAGCTCTCATTAGTGGGTGATCAAAGCTATCATCTGCCTTGGGTTACTGTTCATTCACTATAGGTTTGACCAGAAATCTTATTTCAGCAATGAAAAGCCAACGAGAAATCGCATCCAGATATGTTTTTGTAAACAGCTTCTCTTTTGAGAGGCCAAAACTGTTAAGCAGGTATTTGTGTTTCAAAATATCTAATTGGCTTCATGTATCTTTCCCCCAACTAAGAATGATTGCACAGAATTTATGCATTGAGGGCTGGTTTTCTTTTCTGAAGAATTTATTCCCTAGTGTGTCACAAAAAATAATGTGAAACTATCTATCTGATAATCATAACGCATCCATAATAGTAGCCACAAATGGTATTATATTACTCGTACACAAAATGTCTTGCAGAATATTAACATTTGTTTAAAAATACTTTTTTCCACCAACTATTTAATTCCTGTTTCTATACTTCATCTTTATTAGTCCACAAAAATAAGTCTGAGGACCATCAGCAAAAGTAACAGCACAGAAACTTAAGAACCAGAAGCATAAGGAATTAGTAATACGCTGTGCAATGGATTTGAGCCACTTCACTCTCCTGGAGCCGATGCAGAAGTTTCATTGTTAGTCACTTGGAACAGAATCTTATCTGAGGTAATTGAGTACATTTTAATTGCAATGAAGCAACTTTATATGAGCTGTTGATCCAGCTTGGTGTAGCTAGGTATAAAGGAACATCATTAACTGTAGAATTACCTTTTCCATGCTACACATTGGCAATCAGAGATTAACAGTTCTTCCTCCACTTGCCCCTCTCCTATAGTCCTTTTTATTTTCTGGTATTTTCATGTGCAGACTTTGCACTGAAATTCTCTTTGGCTAACACATCAATAGAGAGCTATTGTGCTACCTTTGATTTCTTTCTGCTTTGAACTAAATCATAAGGTCAATTTTTATAAGGTTGGGGGTTTTTTTGAGACAAGTCCCACACATTTTCCGTCTCCGCATATATCATTGAAATCTGCATAGAAACTATTAGAAAATTATTACATTTGCAAGAAGATTAAAAAAAGAAAAAAAGAACAAAGCAAACCCAAACATGAGAGAGAAACATTTTCTCTGATCCATTCACTTTTGGGATTTTGTTTCTTTAGTTGATACTTGTTTAGTTAGAGCATGAATTCCGTAATGGCCGGAGATGTGAGTGAGACCATGTGTTATTAAGTAGTATTTTTCAGGCAGGGATAAATACATAATATTACCCTAACACCCAGTGATAACAAAGAACATCATTGACCCAATGATAAAGGGGACCAACCTGATATCCAGCCACATTCAGACTACCCTGGAGGTACACAGGAGTACCTCTCCCCAACCATGCCCTTTTATGGGGGAGTGATATCAGATATCAGATGGTGTGGAAATATCCCTGGCTAACCCAGCTCCCCTGGGCTGACTGCTTGGGGACCTTGACTCTGGCCTGGAAGAACCAGGACAAACAGGAAAGTAACTTGTTAATGGACCAGTCTAAATTCAAGGCAATAATAATTTTACCTTTTACACGAATGTATGAAGTTATAGGTAAGCTTTATTTGTGGTCATCTCCTAGTAACACATCGGAATTATGCTAGTCATCTTTTCTTCCCCTTTAGCAGAAATTTGTATCTTTGAATAATTACAGGAATTTTGGAATCCCCCCCAGGCTCACTCTAGCTCCCTAACTACCTTTAATGCATTTAAGCAACAATTGTTTCACAGGAAAAAAAAAATTTAAAAGTGTTGGTTTAGTTCTGGAAAAAAATTATTCTCTTCATTATTCAACCAAATTTACATACTGGTAGAAATCCTGTAATGTTTCACTTTGATTGTGTATATGGGCTAGTCACTATTTGCTGCCAAAGCAAGGCATGTCTTTATTTTTAAAAATGCTAGTGTTAATTCCATTATACTGCTGAACATAAATCATTCTATCCTTTTATGGAAATCTTGCATGATTCGTATCCTTTCAAAGCCTGGTCAGCCCTGTATCTTCTAGTACTAAATCTAGCCTTTTCAAATTGTTGAAGAAATATTCTTGTGTAGACTGATACCTAAAACGGTTTATTATCCTTCAGAAAATTAATTTTTAAAAAATAACCATTTCTTTATTACATACAAGGAGTAGAGGTCTATTTTTCATCAACACTTCATAAAAAACTTACAGACTTTGAAATATTTAATATAAAGATGTTTGTAAAGGTTGTTTGGCCTACTTGACAACTTGTAGTAATCTGGACATTTTTTGAGGCTGTATTTAATCCAGTTGTAATCCTTTCTGTGTTTGTCTGAGTGAAACATGAGAAAAATCTTTGTCAGGTTGCCTCATATCTCAGAGAATGAGGTTTTCTTCTCAGTAAAAGTAACAGAGCATTATTGGCACTGATGGTAGAATTTTTTGTTAAATGACTTTTCATCAAAATATGCTGAGATTAAGATATTGAGCTTTCAAAGCTCATAATATTCAGAAAGTCTTGGATAGAAAGTGTCTGAGGCTGAAAGTAAAGGCCCTATGTCACTTCTCCAGAAAGAACTTTTTTCAGTCTGGAGGTATAGACTTCAAATCTTTTCCATTTTATGAAAACATTGAAATCTGGGGCAGGGAGGGGGGTTGTTCAAAGGCAACTCTTTCCTGAAACAGTAAAAGGAAAGTTTTCATTTTCTGTCCAGGCCTAATATGTAATTTACTTAGTAATGTTCTTTGATCCATGGATGACATTTCTATATAGGGATTAGATCGTTAGATCACTTTGGAAGGCTGTAATTTTTCATTCTGTTGTCTAAAGGAAGCCATCCTTCACAACAAATGTTTTAACTAGAGTTTATAGCTGCCTGAAAACACTAGCACAGCAGAGAAAGGCTGAGTAACAGACTCTAAACACTCTCTCTTTCAGACCTTCAGAACTAAATAGGCAGAGAAGCAAAGAAAATCTCACTGTGATGATCCCATCTGTGTAGTACATCTTTAATGTTGATATTACAACAGTAACTCAGGAGATTAAAATCTTAGATTTAAATGTTTATTGTCCCTTTTTTAAAAGGGAAAAAATGGCATTTTGGGCTAATAAATATACATAAAAATAACCTACAGTGGAAATGGTCAGGGTAAATGAAATTAAACAGTGATTATCTTTCAGCAGATGCAAGAACTAGACAAAATGCATTTCATTGGAGAAAATTACTTTTTCTTCCTTGCCAAGTCACCTGCAAAACCACAGTACACATTACAAAACATTTACATTTTTTTTCTGTGAAAATGATGATAGCTACTTCTACACCAGCTGTTTGATACCTTCCTTTCCTGCCAATTGATTGAAGTACTCATATTGTTAAAGCCTTCAGTTTCCTGAGTTAACATATGTAAGCACTGAATTTCCCTCCCCAAATTTCATCCCTATTTGCTTATTATTGTCTTTGTGGCATCCAGAGACTGACATAGAAGTGGAGATTCTATTGGGTTTTTTTTCTGGTTCCTGCATCAAAAGGCACAGCACAACATTTTGGAAGAGCAGAAGTGAATAAAATAGAATACTAGTAGCTATAAACACACTACTATGTTGTCTATACTATCTCATGCTTTTGTGTAGGTTAGTTAAACACACCTTAAAGGCTCCCCACACCACTAGGAAATCAGCATTTGTACACACACACATACATATATTCGTGCAATAGATTCATGTATATATTTTCCACTAATTTTCTGGCTGGCAACTGTTATTAGGTATCATTCCTAAGTGTCAAGCATAAACAGAATAATTAGCAGAGATCTCACTGAGAAGTAGATTTCATGCAAATTTCACTTTGGACAGAGATCAAGTGACACAGGCTGATAGCATTCATCAGTACAGACATTGTAACAGTAGGATTTAGTGGGACATGCAGGCTAACATTAGAAATTAAGAAATTACATGATGGCAATACCAGAAAATAAGATAATGGCAGCTATGACTGAATAGACTGGGATATGACTACCTAAGGTTCGTACACAGACCAAGAAAACAGCAAGCTATAGTTAAGGCATGGGCAACAGTCAATTGGTTTCATGGTTGTTATTGTTCGCTCTGAAGTAAGAAAATGCAGGTATGCAGACTTACTGCCTTCAGAGCATCCAGGACTTCTGGAGATGTGTGTGAACCAACAGAACAGGACCCAAAGGGCTGGATGATCAGGGACAATGATGCTGTCAATAATAACTGGGTGTCGGGGGAGAGGGTGAATGCAGAATTTTTTCTTCCTGAAGAAGTCTTCAGCAGTCGGATGTATTAGAAAGGGGAGGAGTATGTAAAAAGGAAGAGCTCAAAGTTGTATAAACACTATTGAAAATATGATAAAGGTAATATCAGCATTCTCACAGCAGATAGAAAGACTGGAGGGGAGGAATTGCATCAGATATGCAAATAAGGTATAGAAATTTATTCAAAAGGAATTTTCTTTTATTTATGAAAATAAAATTATCATATGTGGTTGCATTAAGACAGAAACTGCTTCTGGTGTGAACAATATGAGTTTCTGTATTGTGAGATCGAAGGTGAAGGTTACCTTGCATATGTGTCCATGGATGCATGCAGACACATAGGTTGTGTGCCTCCCCAGCGCTCCCCACAAGTATTTTGAAAAGTTTTTATTCTTAAGTAAAATTTCCAAATTAAATGTTAAGACTTAGAATGCATGCACTTGAATTTAGAGCTGAATGCTCAGAAGTTGCTTAGATAATTAATTTCATTTCATCTCATAACAACATTGATGTGACCCAAGTTGTCCTGGTTTCAGCTAGGAAAGAATTAATTTCTTTTCTAGTAGCGGATGGAATGCCATGTTTGGGAGTTAGGATGAGAGCAGTTCTGATAACACACAATGCTTCTAGTTGTTGCCAAATAATCAAGGACTTTTCTGTTGTTCTGTTAACAAGAAGGGAGGGGACACAGCCAGGACAGGTGAACCAAACTGGCCAAAGGAGGTATTCCATGCCAATTACATCATACTCAGCATAAAAGGGGGGCTGGGGCAGGGGTGGATGACCTGTTGGCCAGTTGCTCCCACTATATTAAGAAATCATAGAATCTTAAGGGTTGGAAGGGACCTCGAGATCTTCGGGTCCACCCCCCCCTGCCAAAGCAGCTCCCTAGCTCATATCACTCAGATAGGCATCCAGACGGGTCTTGAATATCTCCAGAGAAGGAGACTCCACCACCTCCCTGGGCAGCCTGTGCCAGGGCTCTGTCACCCTCACTGTGAAAAGGTTCTGCGTGTTGGTGCGGAACTTCCTGTGCTCCAACTTGCAGCCATTGCCCCTTGTCCTGTCTCCACAGACCACTGAAAAGGGACTGGCCATTTCCCCTGCATCCCATACTTCAGGTATTTATAAACAGTCTTCTTTTCTTTAGGCTGAACAGTCCCAGCTCACTCAGCCTTTCCTTATAGGGGAGATGCTCCAGGCCCTTAATTATTTTTGTAGCCCTTCTCTGGACTCTTGCCAGGAGATCCCTGTCTTTTTTATACCAGGGAGCCCAGAACTGGACACAATACTCCAGGTGGAGTCTGACCAAGGACAGAGTAGAGGGGGAGGATCATCTCCTTCAACCTGCTGGCCACACTCCTCTGGATGCACCCCAGGATCCCATTGGCTCTCTTAGCCACCGAGGCACACTGCTGGCTCATGGCTTCTTGATTTAAAACAGAAAAAGTAGCACCTGTGTCAACTAAAAACTCCACCTCCTCCTCCTGTTTCCCTAGCTTTATTTTAACCAGTGGATCTGCTAAGGCAGATTCCTTGGGTCCTCAGGTGAGGAGCAGGCAGCTCCAGGATGTGAAGTTTTGGGGATGGCTCGGTTTTGGGATGGCTCAGAGCTGTACAGACTGAGTTGTGCAGTTTAGTGAGACACTGCATTGTGTATCACCAGTTTCATATATTTTGCTATAAAGTCCTGCTATTATTGTTGTATCTATCTTTCTGCTATCCCAGTAAACTATCTTATCCCAACCTGCAAGGCTTTGATTCCTTGGGTTGTTTTCCACCTTCCCCCTCCCCCTCCCTCAACTACCCCCCTCCATTTTAAAGAACAAGCGGCTGCGTGGTGCTCGACTCTCAGCTGGGGCAAAACCATGACACAGTTGTACTACAAAGAGTACAATTACCATTACATCTGCGGTTCTTGGTTCAAAATTGAACAAACAAAACAATTGTAATCAGAAATTACAAACAATAGCTTTGGTTGCATTGGTCAAAAGATGCTTTGTGAAAGATGCCATTTATTTCTAGCCAAATATGCTAGTAATATTCCATTCTAGCAATAGGCAGAAGTGAAGGATAAATATACTGGCTCACTCCCAGTGAGATAGCTAGAGAACCTTGGACAGCCAGGAAGTCACCTGGAAAAGCATTTCTGTTTCCCTTTGAAATGTGCTGAGACCCAGTGATGATGATTTGCCAACTTTAAGTTCTACATTTTTTTTCCACAATATATTTCATGTCTGCACTTTTCCTCTTGAACCCTTGAACACCTAAGTACTCACTTGGAAATAATAATAATCTTTGCTTTTGTCTTTTTCTGTTATGCAGTGCTTCACACCTCACACTGTAAACAATATTTTTTCTTCATAAAACTGAGCCAAGGTCAGGTATGTGGCATCAAACTTGGATCACAGACACCTGAATTATGGGTATGAAGATTACATCAAGGTTTTTCTAGGCAGCCAGGAAACAGGATTTCTGCTGAAAACAATATTTTCTTAAAACGGAAATACCCTTTTCTGATACTTTTTGTTGTCGTTCACTTAAATTTTAACAGAAGTCAGCATTTTTTTCCTCCCTCTCTAAGGAGTAGCTTCTTCAGCTTTCAAAAGTTTCAAGTTATTAATAGGAAAAAGGCTTATAGAAATCTAGGAAGCAGAGATACAAAAAGAAAGGCAGCGTCTTTCTTTCTCTGTAAGTTCATTCTATATGAAACAAAACTTCTCCAATTTCCTAAATGCTTGGTTCTTCATTTTTTGAATTTTCTTGCTGATGTACCTTCCTCAGATACATAACATTCTGTGTTATGAAAAATTTAGTAACTGTTCCAGTCTTGAACTCAGATTGTTTCAGAACTTAAGTTACATATGACAAAAACCATCTAGACCTGCCCACCCATAATCAGACTTCTGAACTTGATCAAGAAACTTATTGACAATTTCCTGTTATTTCATCATTCTTCTGAATGTTTCTGGTGCGTTCTAGTAAAGTTCCTTTGCTTCATTCCAATTTACTTTGTTTTATTTGAAATGTTCTTTCCTAAAGATTTGTGTTCTACTTTTCTTAAAAAAACCAAAATAAACCCCAATCTAACAAAGAAAATTTATTATTTTTGTTACATGTTCTCTACATGGAAGCATTAAGTGATGTGCACTATAGGGTGAAAACAAAAAGCCAAACACTTTGATAAAGAAATTTTGGGATATATAGGTGGAAAAGTGCCAAAGTTGAAAGTGTTCTTCACAAAGAACGCAGAGAAAAGTGTAAGTGGAGGAAATATTTGCCATTTCTTTGGATCAGTAATAGGAACCCAGGCAGGAGGAACAGAAAAAAATGTTGCCACCTGGGCCTGTGAGTTGTGCCTTCCAGGTGATGTGAGTAAATGATCTGAAGAAGCAGTTTGCCCTCCTTTTTGTTCCTCCCTTCCTCACCAAACCTCCCTTCCTTCCCCATGGGGAATTACACCTCAGTAAGTGGACAGTCACACTGACTGCTCATTCAAATATTTAAGTGAAATTTCAAGGGTCACTGTCTTCCACAATGTCTGGAATTGGAGGCAGTTAAAGATGAGAATGGAATTCCTGAAAATGACAATAGATCAACCAAATCTGATTTGTGATAGTAAGGAAGAATAACTGAACTGCTACCCAACACTTTTCTAGGAATGCAGTTCTTTAAAATAAATAGAGTTTTGGGGTCAAAGTTTCTTTCAATCCTGGATTTTTTGTCATGGGATACCATCCTATAACCCAAAGGATGTTTGAAAACAGGCAGAAAAATATAAAATTCAAACAAAGAGCTCTAGTATCTAAATCAGGTTAAATTATACCACTTTCCCATAAGAAGCTATTCTCCCATCAATTTCTGTTTCAAAATTTATGAATGCCTTCAGCTATGGTATTAAAATAGTAAGAATTAAGTCTAGTATGCAGAATACGTAAAAAGTAAAATTTAAATTATACAAATGAGTCACATGCCCATCAGAAGACTCAAAATATTTCCAGACTGAGAATTTGAGGGGTAATTAGGAATCCCTTTCATACTGATATGTGACCACAGACTGGGACAGAGTAAATTATTTGGTACCAGTAAATCTCACAGTGCCTGGTGCCCCAGTATCTTTTGGCTATCTTACAGATGGGCATGAGTATGCATGAAAACTGTTTTGCATACACCCTACATGTCTCCTGTTTTATTTAAATTGAATTCAATTTAATTAAATTGAATTAAACATGAATTTCTTACTTTACAACTGCTGATTTATAAATTGGCTTGAGGATGGGATGACATAGAAGCTTTATCTACAAATGTCAGAGAAGGACCAGTAGCACAACTGAAACAGGATAGAATCAGAACATTGCACAGGATTTTTGCTTTTCAAATGTTGGCTTTTGGAAACTTTGTTTTGAACTTTGCATCCTACCTGAAAAAAAGTGTTTTATTCCAAATATTTTACCTGTGGATTTCTAATAAACATTATTACACTGTCAGTATGTTTCACAGAATGATGTCAGTCAGAATGTAACTAATTCATCAGAAATATCTTTTGAGAGAACACATCACTCTCTACTCCTGTTTTAAAGTTGTATGACATTGTTGGGGTTTTTTTGATTTCTTTGCTTGTTAGTCTAGCAGAGTATGTATAGAAAAGACATATTTTAAAAATACTCTTCTACTCTCAATTTGTTTTCTTGCACAAAACACATAATCAACAGTGTGTAGAGTGAAGTGGGTGCTTTCAGATCTAGCAGGTATGTGGAGAATGTAGTTCCACATGAAACAGCCCTAACCCACCTGAAGATTTTTTGTCTCTCCATCTCTGTGAACTGGAAGCTGAATAATGAGTATGTTGCATTTTATTGCCATTCCAAAATGGTTATTGTTACAAAACTGCAAAGGAATTTTAAAGAAACTACATAACATAGTTGCAGTACTTGTAAAGTCCATGCATTTTATTAAGTTTGGTTATAGAATCATAGAACCACAAACTGGTTTGCGTTGGAAGATACCTCAAAGATGATCTAGTTCTAACTCCCTGCCATGGGCAGAGACAGCCTTCACCAGAGCAGGTTGCCCAGAACTCCATCCCACCTGGCCTTGAACACTGCCAGGGAGGGGACAACCACAGTTTCTCTTGGAAGACTGTGCCAGTGCCTTACTGCCCTCATAGTAAAGAGTCTTATCCAAATCTACCATCTTCCAGTTTGAAGCCCTTACCTCTTGTTCTATCACTACACTCCCTGATGAACAGGTAGACTGTAATTAGGTCTTCCAGGAGCCTTCTCCAGCCTGAACAAGCCCAACTTGTGCAGCCTGTTTCCATAGGAGAAGTTCTCCAGCTCTCTGATCATTTTTGTGGCCCTCCTCTGAACTTGCTCCAAGAATTCTATGTGTATGCTGCTCTAATATTTATATATATCTTTAGGCAGAACAACATTTCAGAGACATTATACATTATCTTTGGTATTCTTTTTGAAAATGAAATAGTGTTTGCAGGTCTAATAATCATATCCACATCTCAGAATTACAACAGAAACACAGAAGTGCCTTCCCCAACTAGCCCCTTTTATGGGGCAGTGATATCAGGTGATGTGGGAAACAGCCTGGGCTAACTCAGCTCACCTGTGCCGGCTGCTTGGGGAAGTTGACTCTGGCCTGGCCAGAACCAAGACAAGAAATTTTGAATGAATATTCAGAGATTTGTTTTCAGCAATATTCCAATTTAGAAAAGCAAAATTGTACTCTTTATTTCAAAGCATGCTTCCAAGTCTAATTTTGTCCTCTGCTTAATCATTTACATCAAGAAGTATGTAATGTGTAATAAATATAGTCAATTTTCAAACCGCTTAAATTTGAGAAAAGTTTTTATTACACAGCAAAATAATTCAATAAAGGCAATTGACATGTGACATTATTAATGCTAAACAGATTTTGCAAGAATTAATTGTTTAAAATGTATATGTTGTTTTTAACAATTATATTTCTAGTGTAAATATTCATGTTTACCTGTGTATTTTCACATGTAAAAACATTGTTTTTATGAGCTTGCAAGCTTTTAATATAGTAAACATAGGTTATAAATACTACCTTTGTCAACCTGGTCTGGAAAACTGTGCAATACTCACACCTTCCAAGTTACTACTGCAGTTGAATCAGTCACATTTTCTATTGTCTGGTAAAGTATTACAGGAAGGAAGCAATCAGGATTACAGTAATAAGGGTTTGACAAGACAACAGAGGCTTTTCCAAATGTTGAGAGGATTTTGCAAGAAAGCAGAAGCTCTTGTGAGGACTTGCACTTGCACAGTTCATTACATTATTTCTTACAAGACAATAACAATTTCTGGAAATCTAGTTATGTAATAAGCATTGCTTTGTTCCTCTCTGTGTGCCATAACTAAAACTTGTGGAAATTTCTGGTGACTTCCTACCCTTGTGACCTGGATCCAGCCAGACCAGAGTCAACCTCCCCAAGTAGCCAGCATAGATGAGCTGAGTTCACCCAGGCTGTTTCCCACACCACCTGACATCACTCCCCTATAAAAGGGGATGGTTGGGGAGGGGTGCTCCTGGGTGCCTCCTGGGAAGCCTGAGTGTGCGTAGGGCACTGGGTTGGTCCTTGTATTGTGCAGCACTCTGTTATCACAGGGTGTGAGTGTAATTTCCCACAGGCTGTTATTGTTTCCCTTTCATAGTAATTTTTGTTAAAATTGTCCTTATTCCAACTCTGTCCAGAGGACTCTGTTTCTACTTTGGGAGTGTAAATAACAATATAAAGCTACAAGGAAAAGGTAAAGAGCCAACCTTGTGTAACATAAAACTATTAAGTACTGAGTGTGGCAGATTGAAAGGCATGGACTCCGATTGTGTTTGATCAAAGACAAATTAATAACAACTGAGCCAACTTCTATACCCTCTCATGGCTGATGCAACAGCCTCCTGTCAGGTTTCAGAACTTTTCATGAATACTAGAACCACAACATTCCTATACAAAAGGTTGTCCCAGGGGCGTCTTTCTGTCTGCACCTTCCTTAACATGAGGGAGCACACCATGCCACCTCCCTGCTAAAGGACAAATTCATATCTGTAAACAACCCTCTTTCCTGCTTTTTCTCATGCTTTTGCAGCTTGTCTGCAACAAGCATAACTGCTTCTTTTCCAGGGCCACTTTTTCACTTCCCACAACCAAGTTCACTTTTCTTGGATATTCTTAAGTATTTTATGAGACAAATAATCAGTGGTTAGAGAGTATGATTTTGTTGAAGTTGGTTCTTATTGGTCTTATTTTAATATGATAATTAGGGTCTATTCTATGTAGATTTGTAGCTGTCTTGTAATAAGTACACAACTTGCACAAAATAGTATGCATTCTCTAAGCACCTAAGATTCATTTACTTGGACAAGGAATAAAAAACCCCCACAGCATTACAAGCAATAACTGCTGACTGCAATTCTACTTGTAGCTCAGTATATGAAATTGTAAATAGACTGACAAGCAAATTAATTCTATGGTAAAAAAATAATCCAGGGGAACATTTTTAATTAAATTCCTATGTAAACAGCATATCTCTATTACTGCAGTTCCATAAAAAGTGTATCTATTTATATCTGAGGCATTTTAAAATCAGTAAAGCAAAATGTCATCTAGCTAATAGAAGAACAACCCTTTTTAGGTGAGGTTTTATTAATTAATTGTCATTTAATCTGTAAATAAAGCTTCTGGTCAGTTTTGATGGACATTGTATTCAGTCCCACTGAATTACTTAAATAGGGATTTTATCTACAGATCTTTACAGATACTATTTAAAACTACTTACCATTATTAAAGTCTTAGCCTTGTGTGACTGTGGTGTTAACAATCTGACACTAGTTTTGTTTAACTCTTTAAGCATTCCCATTTATATAATGATAGATTTGTTTAAAGTTGGCCTTTTTCAATATGCAATTTGAAGATGAGAAACTAATAAATCATGGCTACACCATGACTGGGACTGAACGAGGAAGTAAAATATGGTGAATTTATTTCCAGATTATTTATCGATATTGGAACCAGTTACATTTTATTGACATATATAATTAAATATTGGGGTGGGGGTTAGATGGTGGTGGCTAGTTTTTTTGCTTGGTTCTGGTTGGGTTTTTTTAATAAACATACCATAGTTGAGTTTGAAGACACAGGAAGAATTTTGTTCCAGTTTCTCAATTGTTGGACAGTTCTACTGAGGTTTTGCACCCTGAATTTTGGTTTCTGCACGGATGACTCAATGAACTTTCCTGTGTATCTAGCTTCTCCTTAGTCCTAGTGGAGATTTAGTGTGGATCCAGGCCTGGAGGTTGGCGGCCCTGTCTGTGGCAGGGGGGTTGGAACTCTATGATCGTTGGGGTCCCTTCCAACCCAGACCATTCTATGATTCTATGATCTAACCAGAGCTGTCAATAGATTCTAGAGAAAAACTTCCAGTTACCTACAGGTGGATACCCAAATAGCTGTTCAGCCAAATACCTCTTCAGCTGAGTTGGGCAGCTCTTCACAAGGCATATTGACTGTACCCACTTCTAGACACCTACACTAATGTTACCTAAATTTATCTTCCTAGATCTGGAGATGAAAGCCAGAGATGAAAAAAGTTTGTATCCAGATAAACTCTTCAGCTTTCAGTGGCATTTATACCATTAAAACCTACAAAAAAAATAAAAAAAAAAAAAATTATTGCATGGATCCAGAGCACATTATTACCACTAATTTATTACATTCAATAGAAAGTAAATTATTTAAAACAGTTTTCAGTGTGTCTTTTGCTGTTAGCCAAACTAAAAGTATTTTAACATGTGTACACATAAATAATCGATATTTCACATTTTTCATAGTCAATGATCTTTCATTTCCAGTAGAATAAATTAATTTCCTTTTGTATTGTAATACATGTAGCACTTTACAGTCTAAGTGTCTTGTTTCCATGGGCATATTTTATTCAAATCAGTTAATGTAGTCGATTTATATTCAGTTCAATTCTTTGTTTTAACTTTGTTTAACTTTCAATCTATGTTTCAGTAATCAAAACTATGGTATAGCAAATGGCAATGACCTAACAAATAGCTGGTAATATAAGTTCATCAAGTAATTTAGAATTACACATATTTACTGATTAAATGCTTAGGTAATATTTTTACTTCCCAGATCCATAATTTTAAAATTAATGATTTGGTGCTAAAATTTTTGTTAGTCTTTCAGAGCAAGTACTAGTGAATTATTTTATCCTACAAATGCATCTGTTGCTTTGCTACTTCCTGTTTTCCCTATCAAAGTGACCCCCCCAAAGAAATGTTCATTTTAATTACTGAAAAATAATAAATTAGTAAAAGCAAGTGTAAGGATTTTAATGGAAATTGACACATCAATATTTTCATTATTCTTACTGAGGAATGGAAAATACACTGGAATGGTTGAAATAAAAAAGTTATTTGTTACTGATTTTTTTAATATAATGACATGAAATAGGTATTTTTGTTATTCTCTTTAAATAAAACCTTCAATATGAAGTGAAAACAAGAGTTTTATAAAGTTTATCAAACTAGCTTAATACCTTCTGCCTATGAAAAATGTCATTGTGTCTATTCTTTTCTAGTATATGCTTGGAGAAGGAGAATATGTAGCTCTGCAGATGATTTAATCCTACTGAACAGTATTAGAAGTCTTATGAAAAATGTGTATCATTTACCTGAAAGTGTGTGAAATATACATTTTCTGGATTATTTTAGCATTCTGATCAAAAATAAATATTACTGGTACTGCTAATAGATTGAATATGTTGGGTATTTTCGATTAATTTTCAGACTAGTAAATGGTTGAAAGACTTTCTGGTCATTTTTTTACAAGACAAGACATTCAACTTGAGATGGTTTTTGACTAAGTACCTTACTGCAAACATTTCTCCTCTACTTCATAAATAATCAATATTATATATATGAATAAATATCAATTTCTTCAAATTTGTCTACTTTTAATAAACTGAACAAATACTGGTTTTTGCTGCCTACTCCATGTGTGTTAGGCAGGTTAAAAATTTCTTCATTAGAGATTCATATCCTAAACCTAGCTTCAGCTATAGGAGGATTTGATACATTGCTTTGCATCACTTCTCCCTGATGACAGGAATCTTCAGGCAATATTTTTTCAGCCTAAAAATCAGTTTTCATGCCTGAATGAAGTTCTCACCTCTTCTTTTAAACATTTGCTGTGAAAAAACCCCAAACAAAACCAAAAACCCAAACCCAAAAAACCCCAAGCCAAACTCTGGAAGAGATAATTATATGGTACAGATTAGTTTGATAATACTTGGTTGATACCGTCCTGTGCTAAGGAGAGTTTAACTTCTAAATGGTAATGTTAAGTCTTTGTTTTAAAGTCCTCTGCCATAATTGAGTTCCTAGCTCATGTCTCCTTCATAATCAGCAGCTTGTTAACATAAACCTTCTTGGTAAATCTAATCTATAAACTATTGATATCTCTGCTGGAGGTAATGGTGTTTGTGACCCTGTCTGAATATTTTCATATAACAATAATCCTACATTCTAGTCACAGGTATACTGGAAATGTTTTTAATCTTAAATACTACCTGAACCTTATGTTTAAAATAACATCATTTTGTCTTTTTCTAGTTAACTGTTACAGAGATTAAAAATCACTTTGAAAATACTCCCATTGACTTTATTGTCAAGCATAAATGTGAAATAAATTCCAAAGCCCACCATTTATGTAAATTCTGATCTCTAGACATGTTGAGCAGAATAAGAAATTATGGGTGAAAGCTGATCCTACTTGAGGATTAGGTATAGTGTAACAATTTAAATGATAAACTGTGTATGAAATATAGTCAATAAAAAATAGACTTATACTGTGGTGGCTTTTATTTTTCTAATTATGTTTTCCCACAGATAAAATATGACTGTGAAGATCAAATGAAGTATTTGCTGTTCAACTGTCTTGAGTAAATCAGGAAGTATTTTTGTAATATCAACGGGAAATAATTCAAGTAAATTATAATTTCTTTCATGTGTTGTGAAATGTTGTGGCTCCATAACCAATGACAACAATAAGGTACTGCTGTTAGTTTATATATGTTTATATAAAACTCATGCTGGTTTTACATAGTCATAAATTGCAGTATTAAATTTACATCAATAATCTGTACTTCCACCCAATTACACTTCTAAAGTAAATGTGTCAGGCAGCGGATGCTTGTGTTATTTTTTCACACTTTATCTGATATTAGGTAAATTAATTTTTGTATTCCTTATTCAACCCAGAATTCATTCAAACATGAAGGGATGCAAGGGGTGATTGAACCAACATTGCTATAGCAGGGTGCATTTTCTTTTCCCACATCCATTTCTGGGTTCATCTGTATTCTAACTGGCCTACACAGATGAGAAACATGTCCACCTGAGCATCGCTGTCATCAGGTTCTCCCCAGTCCTTTTCCTCCCAAGGACTGCCTTCTGGGAGTGAGTTATAACTGAGGCCTGTGTGACTTATTCAGAGTTAAGAGGTTTGCACATGATTTGGTTATTGAAACTAGGTCTTACAAGCTTTGCCTTAATGATAAATCTGTCTTCCTATCAATAAGAGCAGAAATATTTGCTCAGTTCCTTGCATGGACCAGCATATGCAGGGAGTGGAAGGTAGTGGCCTGTCACACAATATTCATCTGGAAAAAATCATATCATAGTAAAAATAAATATAACTGGAGAGAGAAAGTTTGCTGAGACTGAGAGGCAGAGAATTGCTGCAAAAGGGGTATTTATGGAGCCCTGTTCTAAAAGACCATCAGCAGAAAAATCCCCTTAAATCTGTGACTATAGTAAAAACAGCCAGACCTCGCTCTTATGAGTATAGCACTTAAGGGTCTCAGAAATGAATTTACCACTAGCAACTCCAGATGACTGCTAACTGGGGTATCTATTCTGGATAGTATGAGCCTCATATCCCTTGCTGGAATGTTGCTCCAATACATGTAGAGGAGAAAAGCAAGTAAAAATATTACTTGTGCAATTACTGTTGGTGATATGCAAGAATAAGATATGACAAGGTGTAATATCACAATCCCTTCTATTTTCAATATCCCGAAACCTGGCATAGAATCACAGACTGTTTTGGGTTCTATGGGACCTCAAAGATCCTCTAGTTCCAACCCCTTGCCATGAGCAGGAACATATTCACTAGACCAGGTCGCTCAAAGCCTCATCTAACCTGGCCTTAAACATTTCCAGGGATGGAACTTCCACAGCCTCTTGGGGCAACCTGTGACAGGGCCTAACCACCCTCATAGTAAAGAATTTCTTTGTAACATCTAATATAAACCCACCCTCTTTCAGCTTGAAGCCATTGCCCCTTGTCCTATCACTACATTCCCTGATGAACAGTAGCTTTGTAGGACCCCTTTAAGTTTTGATGGGTTGTAATTAGGTTTCGCCAGAGCCTTCCCTTCTCAAGACTGAACAAGCCCAACTCTCGCAGCCTGTCTTCATAGGAGAGGTGCTCCAGCCCACTGATCATCTTTGTGGCCCTCCTCTGAACTTGCTCCAACAGCTCTATGTCTTTCCTTTAGTGGGGATCGCAGAGTACTTCAGGCGAGCAGAAGTGAGCAGAGTAAAGGGGCAGAATCACCTCCTTTGACCTCCTGGTCAGGCTGTTATTTTTGCTGCCCTGGACAGTTGGCCTTCTGAGCTGCTAGTGCACAATGACAGCTCATGTTGAGTTTGGCATCAGTTAGCACCCCAAGTCCTTCTCCTCAGGTCTGTTCTCAATCCATTCTTTGCCCAGCCTGAAGTTGTGCTTGGGCTTGTACCCATCCACATGCAGGACCTTGCACTTGGCCTTGTTGAACTTCATGTAGTTCACATGGGCCCATCTCTCCGGCCTGTCAAGGTCCCTCTGGATGGCATCCTATCTCTCCAAACTCACTATATGTTTTGGTCTTGTCAATTTGCTGAGGGTGCACTGTATCCCATTGTCCAAGTCACCAACAAAGATATTGAATACTGTCAGTTCCCGTATAGACCCCTGAGGAACACAACTCATCACGGACCTCCATGTGGACATTGAGCTGTTGACCACAACTCTTTGATTGTGATCATTCAGCCAATTCCTTATCCACTGAGTGGTCTATCTGTTGAATACATGTCTCTCCAATTTAGAGACAAGGATGTCATGCTGAACAATGTTTAATGTGTTGCAAAATCCAGGAACATGGTGTCTGTCATTCGTCCCTTGTCCACCATCTCTATTATCCCATCATAAAATGTCACCAGATTTGTCACCTTTAGTGAAGCCATGTTAGCTGTCTCAAATCAATTGCTTATTCTCCATGTGCCTGATCATAGTCTCCAGGAGGATCTGCTCCATATCTTGCCCAGCACAGAGGTGAGGCTGACCTGCCTGTAGTTCCCTGGGTCTCCCTTTTTCCCCTTTTTAAAAATGGGGGCTATGTTTCCCTTTCCCCAGTCAGTGGGGACTTCACCAGACTTCCAGGACCTCTCAAATATGATGGAGAGTGGCTTGGGCACTTCATCCACCAATTCCTCCAGGATATGTGGGTGCACCTCATCAGGTCTCATGGAATTGTACACCTCCATGTTCCTTAAGTGTTCTCAAACCTGACCTTCTCCTATAGTGGGCAGTTCCTGCCCTTGCCCTCTGTGACTTGGATGGTGTGTCTAGAGCTCTTGCTAGTGAAGACTGAGGCACCTCAGCCTTCTCCATATCCCAGCTAACCAGGTCACCAGTTCCATTCTAGAGAGGGACCACATTTTCCCTCATCATCCTTTTCTCATTGTTATACCTGTAAAAACTTTTCTTGTTGCATGTCAGCATCTCTCTCCTGAGACGTTACAGAATCACAGAATGTCAGGGAGTTGTGTTCTCCGTATAGCTCCTCCAAACATGTTTTCCTTAAGGCTTGTTCACTGTAAGAGTTATTGCTCTCCTTCCTAAATTTCAGTCACATACAAATACCAAAAAGCTGATAAATGTACAGATGATTATGCCACCATCCTTTGAGTATTGAGCTGAGGTTTCAGAACACAGAGACGCTAGACTCCCACTTGTCAAAACACTGGATATTCCAAATTATAAAGAAAAATAGACTTGCCTATTTTTACAGCACAGGCAAAACATTTCAAATTAAATGGGTTATTTATTCTATAGTAGCCCAAGTACTTTACTGAGATAATAAAAGAAGAACACCAAGCATAATTTTTTTGTTTGTTTGTTGAGCAAACTAAAAAATTATTCAGTTCAGATCAACCCAGAGATAGGAAGGTATTGCATCATAAAAACAACACAGCAAAATGAAGGAAAAAACCTCACAATGATTTCAGACAAGAGTGCCTAGCTTTATTTCATGAATATGCCATCTATTCTTTTTCTCATTTTTGACTAAAAATTTTTCACATTATGAATAGAAGAAATGGATGGGGACCTAAGACATTTTAAATCCCTTTTAAAAATATCTTATCTTATGTCTGAATTCAATTCATTTTACGCAAAAAGTAAATAATTTGTTTCTTTCAAGATGCCTTTATTTGGTCAACAATAGCAGCCCTATATCTGAAAAGAAAATTTTTCAGGTTGCATAGTCATATTCATGAGAAAAGTTGGTGTAAATGAAGGTGAGAATGAGTAGTAAAGAAGTTAAATACCTTTCGTGTGTGTGTGTGTATTACAGCTAATTAACTCTAAGACTCTGAAAGATTTTACATTTGGATTTTATAAAACCTACTGCTTATGTATGAGTGTATGTACTTCTGTATGTATCACATTGCCATAATATCCCACCCATTATTAATTGGCTGACTTCTTTTAGAAATATGAACAAAAATGGGTCCATAGGAAAGATTGTGTTGCAGTGAAGAGGGAGGTCAGCAGAAAGAGGAATGGCAGATTGCTGAACTCGAGATGAACTTTCTATCACTCGTATGTCTACATTATCAAGTACACCACATTGTAGCAGCCAAATGAGACACAATTTTTTAAAGCAATGGCAACTGTAAGAAAGACCTTTCAAAGGAGTGTAAGTTTTCATACACACATCTCTCAAAACATTGTAGCCTCTAAGCTCTTCACATATATTATACAATTTTTGTTCTCGGTAAAGATGCTTAAGGACAGATTGAAGTGTTTTGATTCTTTGATTACAAATGACAGAGAAAAAACAGGTAAGAAAGAAAAAAGAAAGTAAAGGAAAAAGTGGAAGGGGAATGCAAGGAGACACAACGAAGTGCTTGAAGTAGCATGTTGCAGAAAATGGACAGAGAATCCAAACCAATCGTCTTGAAAATGCCTTCTCACCTGCCTCCCAACAGGTCCTGAATCATAGAATCATAGAATCACAGAATCTTAGGGGTTGGAAGGGTCCTCAAGAGATCATCGGGTCCAACCCCCTGCCAAAGCAGCTCCCTAGCTCATATTGCACAGATAGGCATCCAGACGGGTCTTGAATATCTCCAGAGAAGGAGACTCCACCACCTCCCTGGGCAGCCTGTCCCAGGGCTCTGTCACCCTCACTGTGAAAAAGTTCTTCCGCATGTTGGTGCGGAACTTCCTGTGCTCCAACTTGCCATTGCCCCTTGCTCTGTCTCCACAGACCACTGAAAAGGGGCTGTCCATTCCCCCCTGTATCCCATTCTTAAGATATTTATAAACATTAATAAGGTTCCCCCCTTGGTCTTCTTTTCTTTAGGCTGAACAGTCCCAGCTCACTCAGCCTTTCCTTATAGGGGAGATGCTCCACTTTTTTTTCACCTTAATACTCTTCAAACACTAAAAGGTTTTGGTTTTGTGTTAGTATGGAAAAGCTCCAGATTTAATAAATTGTAACTAACACATAGATCCTCAAGGATGTTTAGGGGATCATGATTAGAAATTGGAAGATTCCAATCTCTTTATTCACTCAGTTAAATTCAAGCAATCCTGACAGACACATCCATCATCCTGCACTGCTAGTCTGCAAATTAAGTACATGGGAACACTCTGTGCTACAGTTGCAGTGGTAGATAGGCATACAATGTTCTAGACTGAAAATTGTATACCTGTCCAAATAATTATGTCCTGCTCTTTCCTGCTGCAAAAATTTTAAATCAAATCTAGCTCAGCTCTTTGCACCGCTTCAATGTAGAAGTGAAAATGATAATACTTATGTACATATTTCCTGTGTCAGAGAACCCTTACATTCCATATTACACAAAAGCAAAACTATTTGGAGAAATCTGAAGCATCCACGAAGATTAGTCTTAAAGCTGGAAAATGTGTACATGAAACTAGGTTTTTCCAGGATTTACTCTTGATCCACTTTGAGGATGCTGGGCTAATGACGTAGCCATTATACCATTATAAAAGGTTGTCTTTTTCTTCCAGAATTATATCTGAAATAAATAGAATGAAAATCTCTTGTCACTGAAAAGAAATTGTGTAAATGTTTCTCAAGTTCATCTCTAAAAGATGTATCTTGAGTGACAGAAGCAGTAGTTGGCAGAGGAAGAAGATGGAAGCACAGACCAGATCATATAGGTCCAAGCCCATCCCTCCTGTCTGCTGTAAGATTCAGACCTGCTGTTGCTTTTCATTCCTGATGATGTTCTTTTGGACACCTTCAGCATTCTGGAACTGAGTTTATGTTGCAACTCTTATTCTGTGGGCTAATTTTTATCCCTGTTACTCTATTTCTTAATTTTCCTTCCTGTGTAATCATCTTTGCAAAGTTCTGAACATTCTTTTCCTTCATGACTCTAATATTTTGACAATATTTATTTCCTCTGATGTTTTCTTGATGCCTTCAATATATCAAGGAAAAAGAAAGCAGTCTGCGTTACTACACCTGTAGTCTTGCAGTCTGCACTATAAAACTTTCATCTTTCTGCAATAAGAAATTCACAAAGAATCAGGACACAGACATTTACAGAAAAGAATGAGTAGCATAGACTTCATGTTTTGGGGACAGCAGACAGTAGATTGGTCAGAATTCCTATTTAGGGGAAAAAAAACAAGCCAAGCCAAACCAAACAAAAAACCCCAGGAAACATTTACTGAACTGAACTGTAAAATTTTATTCGCAATGAACACTGGTTCATCATTGTAAGTTTTTATTCATCAAAATACTGAGAAAAATAATTCACCTGTGTGAGCATAGAGAGCTCTGCAGTAGTGTATCTCATTGCTCCAACCAATTACTAGGTGGATACTCTTATTTTTATATTGACAACTGAAACTGAAAAAAGACCTTATTTCTTCTGATGATTTCTTTATGGTTTCAAGATAGGAAGGAAAAAACCCCAACTTATCAATTCATTAATGTAGAGGAACTTAACAGTCATGATGTAATGTGGAAACACATCTACTGACTGACCCCTATGTGGTTCTTCCTTTAGAAAGAGGGTATTACTTTCCATCTATATGTCTGCTGCAGCTAATGTCTGAGACTGCTGCAGCCTTAAAAATGCACAGTTCATTCTGCAGATGGTGATAGCTCTACTAACACTTCTATTGTTAGTTTGAAAGTCAAGTGATGATATGTGTAGGTGTATGTGTGGGAGCAGTGCAAAGAATTACAAGGATTTTCTCCCACTCTAACAATCCACATGGAAAAGAGGACCTTATGAAACAATGTTTTGTTCCTCTGGTATTTTTAATCAGTCTGATATTTCATTAGAATATCATTTTGTTGTACAGCCTGTCATTTTTCTAGGGAGTATCTTTTTAAATAAAAAAATGTTTTCTGTTTTCACATTGCGATATGTCATCACTTAAAAAAAATCTTAAACTGTATCAAAGCAGAAAAAATATCTGGAAAATTAATGATTTATCCTGACACTCATATAATTTACACTTTAGTTTTTTTCAACAATTATGCATTTGTTGGACCTGCTAGGAATTGGAAGTTCCTTAAAAGACAACGCCTGTCAGTTTTCTACTCTGTAATTTCAGTGGTGGCTGCAAAACAGAAAATGTATCAGTATTTGATTATAAATACATCCTTCATGGTATAGTTATATGAGGATAAAGCAGTTGACATGAACTACCCAGATAAATACTTCAGCTCCAAAATAGCTTTCTGTTTGGCTTCTACAATTAATTTAGGACATTTTAGCATCCTGTTTAGATTTCCATCTTACCCACACAAATTTCCTGTTTCCTGTGAGTTAGGAAAAGTTCTTTGTTTTTTTTGGTGTGTCCCCTGTCCATGTCCCCCCAGTATGGTATGAATTTCTTCTGCACCAATCTCTGGTTTTATTTTCGTGTTATACATACATATATAAATGTATATGTATGAATACGTACATATATTTTTGTATGTGCATATGCAGATATTTTGTGTATAGAAAATATGTATATGAATGCACATGCACATGTACACTAATTTTCCTTAGTTTTTGGTTCTACATCACATGATCTATATTCTTAGATAATAGGAAACAATTACACCAGATTTTCCCTCATCATCCACCTCTCCTTCATGCTTCTAATACACTTGTCCCTAGGTCCACCTGTTTTTTCTCAATGCTCAGAAATAAGCTTCTTATCTGTACAATTTGAACAATGAGGGCTCACAGAACTATCTTTGGATGATCTGTACTACTCCTCTTATTTTTTTCTTTTAATGGCAACTGTAGTTATATCCACCAATATATTTTCACTGAAATTCAGACTCCAAAAAATGCAGACAACTGGCAAATTGTATTTTACATGAATTCCCATGAACATCAATAGAGTAAGGAAATCTCTTGTTGGTCACGTATTGTTGAGTAGCACAAAGTAAATTAACGCTTAAAAATGATGATCTGCTTCTAAATTATTCACCATATATAGCAGGTCCATCTTTTTGTAGACATGACTGAATGAGATCTTGTTCTGGTTTTGCCCTGGCTGGAGGCCAGACATCCACCAAAGTCAGTCTATTACTCCCCTTAGTTGGACAGGGGAGAAAACATATATATTAAGTGGCTCAGGAGTCAAAATAAGGACAGGTCATTCTGTCATCAATGACGTGGGCAAAACAGACTCAACACAAAGTGAAGAAGAGAAAAACTACTCTACTTTATTACACTACACTACAACTACAAAGAACAGTGAAGAAACCGGAGTTGAGAGCAAGACCAGATCTTAAAACAAACGTAACCAGATCTTAAAACATTTTCCCCCCACCATTCCCTTCTTAGCTGACTTTAGTCAGAATTTTGCTCCCTTCTTCCCCCCCTGCACACAGTACACGGTGGGCAGGGACTGGGAAAAAAATAGGGTTCCCGGTTACTTCTTCATGAGTTGTTTTCCTTTTCCAGATCTTAAGACACCTCTAACCTCCCTTCCCGCTCCCTTCTTAGCAGTACAGGGGGACAGGGACTGGGAGATGGGGGCTTCGGTCAGTCGCTTGCAAGTTGGTTTCCCTCTTGGCCGGGGAGCAGGGGGGTGGCATTCATTCCACACCCTTCCCCTCCTGCACCGTGGGGTCTCACCCACAGGAGATAGTCCTCCAAAAACTTCTCCAACGTGAATCCTTTCCCCAGGACTTCATCTATTCACCAGCTGCCCTGGCATGGGTCACTGCTATGGTGGGCAGTCATAAATCACAATGTCTCTCAGTCCCAGTCCTCTGTGGGGTCACCAGCCTCCCCCAGCAAACCTGTTCCAGTGCAAATCTCTGTTCAATTTTCACCATTACTTGTTGTACTACTGTTGGATTGGTGCATGGATTTAGGAGGGGTTTAGAAAGAAAAGAAAACTGGCAGTCATGAAAAAAGATTGGATAGCAGATTTATAAGATGTGTATAAGGATTTTGCATGTAGAATGGGTAGAAACAAGTTAAAATGTAGTCATACTTGACTATAAAATGAGAATGATACCTAACTATGGTGTTTGTGAGTTGGTGGTTTTTTGGGTTTGGTTTTGATTTTGGTTTTGGTTTTTTGGTTTGGGGTGGGTTTTTTTAATTATTATTTTATTGTAATGAAGGAAATACGGTAGGAAAAGCAGTTAAAAAATCAGATATAAATAAATTGATGTATATCAATTAAATCTGTACAAACAGTTCCTAAATGAAACCATATATCAACAATATTCTTGTCAGTAATGTGAAACCAACCAAATCAGCATGCTTTCGTTTTTACTGCTCAGTTGCTGTATTTGTACAGGTGGTGACCAGAGAGTGTCAAGTTTTTTGTTTTACAATATCTTTTGAAGTTTTGATTGTCTTTCTCTGATTTAGCCTTCTCTCACTCTGAAAGTAATGGCCTTCAGGGAAAGAGAAACAAGGGAGAATGGAGTATGATTCTGAGACATGACTCAGACAAAATGAGAATAATTTTATCGTGTTCTCCAATCTCCCAACAGTCCACAACAAAGGGATGTAAATAAAATATTTTCAGAAGTTTTGAGTTATATTTCAGTGTTAAGTTTTGAGGAGACATATAAACAAATAAAAGAAAACCAAACACGAAAAAGTCTGCAGAAATGGGAAATTTAAGTCATCTGATGAAATAAATCAATATTCAGGAACATGATTTTCTAATAGACCAGAATCTCTTGACAATTAGCATCTTGATTTCTTATTCATTATACAATGCACTTTAGAGAGCCTATTGAGATCCTGTCTCCTGGAAATAAGCACTACATAAATGCATAGTAACATTAGATTGAATTCTCATTCTGAGGGTGACACTTTAGGCCTCTAAATGTACCTATTTAGAGAGGTAAGAGATGGAAAACATCAACTTTTTCTGTCACTTGCCAGCTGCATCCCAGACTACAGTGAGAGAGAAATATATCACTTCCTGACAAGGTGAAAAAAGAATGGGAAGACCAGGTGAAAACATATATGTATCCAGTGAATGCCCTGACACTCTGTCTGAAGACCTAATCTACATCAAGTAATTGTCTGAGACAGATAGCACACTTTCAGCACAGAGTAAAAGAGAGAAATATGACTGTTACTAGTAAAACTATTGCTTATCCTTCTACCTGAAGGTTATATCCTGCAAAAGCTAGGATATAACCACGGAAACATAACCTAGAAAAAAAATGGAGAAATTCACTCGTCTTCTCCCATTTTCCCCATATGGAATTAAGGCTTAGTGAGTTTATGCCAAGTACTCGAGCAAAGGAAGCTACAAGACTTCCAATTATTACCATGTCTGAACCTTGAAGTATTTTATATTGCCTTCAACCCCAGCTGTTTGTCATTTTGCCAACATTCACAGAAGCTTGTAGAGTTGTGACATTCATCAGATACTTCTTTATCCTATCTTACTTTGTATGAATTTTATCCTGCTAAAATCAACAATTTCTTTCAGTATTTTCACATTCATTTTTAGGAGGCTGATGGGGAATCTTACTGTTCTTTACAATTACCTGAAAGGAGGTAGTAGCCAAATGAGTATTGGTCTCCTCTCCCACATAAAAAACAATAGACTCAAGTTATCTCAGGAGAGGTTTAGATTGCATATTAGGAAAATTTTCTTCATCTAAAGAGTGTTACTGGAACAGGCTTCCCAGAGTCACCATTTCTGGAGGTATTTAAAAGATGTGCAGATGTGTTACTTAAGGACATGGTTTAGTGGTGTACATGGCACTGCTAGACCAGTGGTTGAACCTGACGATCATAAAAAGTCTTTTCCAATGAAAATGTTTCTATGATCGTTGCAGCTGACAAGTAGGAAATAAACGGAAAAAAAATTACTTACGTGACTCAGAATTACTTGTCACAAGTATCTGGGTTTTACTTTCCTTTGCCTTGGTTTGAGATACATATGTTTTGCAGGAAAAACATAATTTGTTTTTTCACATACTTTTGTTTTATGTTTCTTTGTATTTGTTACAGCCACTACTTACTGTTCCTTTGTAATATGAAAGAGAGTTCTAATACGAAAATTTACACTTAAATAAAGATTAAATGTTTAGAACATCAGCGAGAAAGTATTGTATTTGATCAAAGTCTACTGCAGCTGACTGATTTTTTAAGAAAATAATAAATTTCATTATTGAATTTTCAGTGATTTCTTTGGTCTGAGTAAAATCAACTTCAATTAGTGATCCTTTTGTTTTCATTAGATTTTTTTCTAAATATTCCCAATTCAAAGTCAAGGTTGGAAACGAAAGTCTTATTCCATCCTTCTACATTATTCAATATGATAAGAAAGACATGTTTAGTGCTTACACTACCCTATGGCTCTGTGTGTAACCTTTCCAAATCCTGTCCTTGGCTGCAAGGCAGACAAGTAAGATGAGGCCATTGTTTGCATGGTTTAATCATTCTGCTGCTGCTGGCAAATGAGTCAGGCAGAGAGTTGATTGTGCTGTGAGAGTTGTTTTGTTTCTACAGTTCTAACAGGAGTGGGAAGACTAAATAATTTTTATTTTTGCTGTCAGTTACATGAAAAGATTGTATTTTTGATATTTTGTTTTAAAAAGTGGTGTTTACATGATTTAGTAAGGATTTTGTTTTGAGATTTATGCAGAATGCATCTTAGTGGTAGAGGTGCAGGTGTTTCTATTATTTTACTTGGTATTTCTGTCATGTTTAGAGATTACTTGAATAACAGAGAAAACCTTAAATAAATTTTTTTAAAAAATTTTTAAAAGTCAATGCTTCTTAAAATTTGAACTGCTTTAGAAGTGCAGCTGACAGAAGGAGGGGATAGATAACAAAGATAAGATTTTTCCAGGATTTGACTTCCAGATTAATTCTGTTTTCTTTTCCTAAGAAATCCTTTCTGTGGTAGATTGCTTTCATTTCTTTACAATATTTCATTAAGTTTTGCCTTGCATGTCCACATTATTCTACTTTCAGAACTGGATGTGAACTCAATAGATAGCTACTGTAATAAGGTTTGGGTTTCTCTAAGCAACTCTGAAAGGCTTCAGATGACAACCAGCCAAAGCAGAGCTAGTGTTAACACTTCTGTTCAGACAACCTGTGAAAACTTTTAAGGTTGAAAATCATAGTCTTGTGTATGTTTGAGTGCCTCATGCCAATAGAGAGAAATAATTATAGTAGATGTTACAAGTTTACAATATCAACAATAGCTCCTTGCTCTTTCTCTTACATAGTGTTTACATATTCCAACAAATGCCTCCATTTTTCACAAACCTATAGAATAGAATCATAGAATCATAGAATATAATGTGTTGGAAGGGACCCAGGAGGATCACTGAGTCCAACTCCTAACATTATGCCTTAACAATAGCTCCCCATGCACATTTTGGGAGAGAATTCTGCCCTGCTTTCTTGAGTTATGGTTAGAACTCACCAATATGACCCAAGATTAACTCCAGATACTAGAAGAAGTAGAGTTTGACAACTACCCTTGATTTGCTGTTGAACTTGCTGCTGTAGCTCTTACATATTTGTTTAATTCAATACATGCTTTCAAAATGCAAATGTTTGAAAAATATACAAATGTCCTTTTTATTGCTAATATTCTTGAGTATCCAAAAAGTCAAGATGTAATGTTTGGGACTTTTTCTCTAAATTGAAATCTATATTAAAGTTTTTCTTGTAAATTCTGAGACTATAAAAAGAACTCAGGAGACTCTAGATAATAGACACAGTACCTGCCTTTTTCCCTGTGGCATATAAAAGTACAATTCTGTTAAATTTCAAACTGTCTCCCAAATTTATAGCTAATTAACTCGCAATGGTATGTCCAACTGCCAACATCAAGGGCAAATTTTGAAAGGGAGCTGAGGCTTTCAAAATACCTTTTCTTTTCCTTGTCCTGTTTCTCATTGTATAGATGCAATCAGTGTAATTTAGCAAAAACATGTTTTATAGACAATGTGTGTGTGAAGGGAGAAAATGGGATAATGAAATGCTAAGTGGAAACAGGTGAGCACATTCTGTTAGGAAATTAAAACAAAACAAAACAAAACAAAAGTACTTTTCACTCCAAAATTTCCTGCACCAGGCATTTATCCTATTTCCATGAAGTGTCTATCAAAGCTACAACTTGTCAAAAAAATTACCTGACCCTGAATTTATTTTTGAATGAATAATTAAAGTTTAGTGTTAAATTAGTTGCAATTCTGGAGAGAGCAGTGCTAATTTTGACAAGATCAAAGTCCTGATTTCTACTTTTTTTAGTCACATCAAGGATAATTCTTCAGGTGTTAACTGGCATGTACATAGTGTGAGAGTAAAACCAAGTGCTCTGTCTCCTAAAGGTTCTTGTAGGATTATGTATACAATTCTCTTTAGCATCACCCACTTTAATTTTGTTCCTCCCACTAGCTGAGTTATGTGTGGAACTAAGAGTGAGGTCTGCTTACTCCCTAGCCTGTAATTTTAGATGATTAGATGCCCAGGAAGAATATTCAGAAGTAATGTCAATTGATTTTAGGCAATCAGAGGAGAAAAAAAGATGCTAACAATATCAGACAGAATGTGAGATATTAGTAGATGATATAATCAGGTTGTTTTCCCCTAAACTTTGGAAATGCCTTTTGAAGTTAATTTGTACTGTAGCTACTTTTTTCCCACAACTCCTTTCTCACTGAAGAGCAACAGGCTTTTTCCTTAACAGCTGATACAAACACAATTGTTCTGTCTGATTGGTACAAGCACTGTCTGCCTCTTGCTGCATTTAACACATGCATGTTCTTTCTCTCCTGAGAAGATTACATGCTGCATGTAATGTTTTCATACTGTTTTGCATCACACAGGTGTTACCAATACCATCAGTGCATTTTTTAAACCTTGATAGTCCATTTAAGTTGTATACCTACCTTTTTGGGTGGTCACTAAAACATCACAGTTGGGTTTTTTTTGTTGTTTTTTTTTTTTTTTAAAAAAGGCAGACAAACTTAATTACACATTTGATTGGTACAACTGCACTGGTAACATCCCAACTAAGCATAACCAAACAGAAGGGTATGATGTTGCTCAGAACCGCGTATGTCAAAGCAAATGTCTTTTACTCCCTTTTGCCAAGGAGGTAAAAAAATAAATCAGTATCAGGTAAGGAGATTTTAATCATTCAAGTAGTGGAATAGTCTTCTAAATACCATAGAGAGAGCAAGGAATTAAATTATTTTGAGGTTGTAGCTTGACAAATCCATGGAAAACTGTGCATATAAATTAAAAGGAGAATGTTTGAGCATGAGTGGGGTATTTCCACTGTGTTGTTACACTCTGAACAGTTCTTGACTGATACACATTGCTTTCTCAAACTATTTTCTGTCCTAAGGAACCTGCTTTGGAACAGGGGTTGGACCAAATGATCTCTTGAGGTCCCTTCCAACCCCTATGATTCTGTGATTCTGTGATTCTATTAAACTTTCTTTTCAAAGTTTTTATTGATTGCTTTCTGGATAAAGAAGGAATCCTCCTTTCCTTGAATCACAGGGAGGTTTCTAGGGGTTTATTAATCTCTTCTCAGGTACTCACTATTGACTACATCTATATGTGTTGTGGACAGGTGCTTCTAAAAGGGTTTAATTCTCATTTGGCCTCTTATGTCCAGCTCACAAACTTGGAAGCTAATATCAGAGTTGAAGTTGATTTTTTTTTTGCTTCTCATATTCTGCTGATAGATCAGAGGTTTTTTTCCAACCTCTGGGTGTGAAGGTTAGCGTTCTACCTAGATTATCTGTGTTGTCAGCTTTTTCATTGCACTTGTGCTTTTTACTGTTTTTTTATATATTGGATATTTTCGCCTTAGCTGATGGCTCTAGAATTAAGTAGATCGTACATTAGTGATTTTTTACTGTTGAGAATATTATATCAAAAATATATCATAAGGCATATAGCATTAATTAACACCCCCTACTTAATTTTGAATCTATCATCTTCCTTCCTTTTTCCCATTTTAATCCATGTTTATGAAGAAAAGCTATTTCATTAAAATTAGTGATTTAGTTGTGAATGCCAAAGTTCACAGAGTGCTCAGAACCTACCAAGTCAATGTTAATAGGTATTGTATAAAAGCTTTCAGTTTAATTTGAAATAAGACTACAAAGTGTCTCATATGCTGAGATATGCAAGAAAATAATTTATTTCTCAGTAATGGTAGAAAGCCAACATGCCAGTGTCCACCCAAGAAATCTTCAGCAGTTAGATGCATGTAGGCAAGCAAAAAGATATTAATTCTGTTGTGTAAGACAAAACCCTTGTAATTCTTCATCTTAATTTAGGCATATACTTCCAGTTTTTTCAGATACAAACTAATGCCAGTGAATAAAAGCATCAGAAAATTTTCCATCACATTCCTCTAGCAAAATCAGTATATCCTCCATTGTTTTTTCTGTCTTCTCTCTCCAGAAATTCCTTGAGTGATTCAGCCAAACACTATGATTTCACAAAATGCCAAAAAATTTTGAAAGTTTCTTTTTTTTAAATTTTAATCTCATACATTAGGATAGGATAGGATAGGATAGGATAGGATAGGATAGGATAGGATAGGATAGGATAGGACAAAATAGACTAGACTAGACTAGAATTGAATAATTTCAGTTGTAAAGGACCAACAAAGATCATCTGGTCCAACTGCCTGACAACTACAGGGCTGACCAAAAGTCAAAGGATGTTATTAAGGGCATAGTCCAAATCCCTCTTAAGCCCTGAAGGGCTTGAGGCATCAACCACCTTTCTAGCAAGCCAGTTTCAGTGTTTGAACACCCTTTAGATAAAGAAAAGCTCCCAGATGTCCAGTTTGAACCTCCAATGACTGATGCAGCTTTGAACCATTCCCTTACCTCCTGTCATTGGATACCAGGGAGAAGAGGTCCACACCTCCTTCTCTACTTTCCCTCCTCAGGAAGCTACAGAGAGCAATGAGATCACCCCTTAGCCTGCTGTTCTCCAGACAAGAAAAACAAAGTTTTCTCATGTGGTGGTCACAGGACATGCCTTCCAGCCCTTTCAACAGCTTTGTCCTCCTCAAAACTCATTCAAATACCTTCACAATACACTTCTTAAATTGTGGGACCAAGAACTGCACACAGTACTCGAGGTGGGAGTGCACTAATGCTGAATACAGTGGGACAATCACTTCTTTTGTCCAGCTGGTTATGCTGTGTTTGATGCACCCCAGGATATAGTTTGCCCTCATGGCTGCTGGGGCAAGCTGCTGACCCCTATTGAGCCCGCTGTCAACCAGCACCCCCAGATCCCTTTCTGTAGGGTTACTCTCCAGCCATTCCTCTCCCAGTTTATACTTGTGTCTACCATTACTCCATCCCAGGTGCAGCATCTGTCATTTTGACTTGTTACATTTTATCCCATTGATCATAGTGCAATGCTCCAATCTATCTAAATGTCTCTGCAAGGCCCCCTGTACCTCAGGAAAGTCAGCAGTACCTAACAGTTTGGTATGATTTCCAAACTTCCTAATGATGCATTTAACTCCACCCCACCTAGACCAGGCTGCCCAAAGTCCCCTCCAACCTGGCCCTGAACACCTCCAGGGAGGGAACATCTACAGCCTCTCTGGGTGATCTATTACAGTATCTCACCATCCTCATAATGATTGTTTTTTTTTTCCTTATTATCTAACTTAAATCGACCTTCTCTGTATTTAAAAACATTACCGCTCTTGTAAACAGTCCCTCACCATCTGTAGGCCCTCTTTAGGTACTGGAAGGCTGCTATAAGGTCTCCCCATAGCCTTCTCTTCTCCACGCTGAACAAGTCCAACTCTCTCAGCCTTTGTTCATTGGAGAGGTGCTCCAGCCTTCTGATCATTTCTGTGGCTCTCCTCTGATTTCACTCCAACAGATCCATGTCCTTCTTTTGTTGGGGACCCCAGAGCCGAATGTAGTATTCCTCCTGGTGGGGTCTCACTAGAGCAGAGTAGAGGGGGAAAGAGCCACCTACCTCAACCTGCTGGTCACACTTCTTTTGAGGAAACAATTTGCCAACTGGGCTGCAAGCACACATTGCCATCTGTTGAGCCTTTCATCCACCAACACCTTCAAGTGATACTCCTCAGGGCTGCTTTCAATCCATTCTCCAACCTGCCCTGTAGTTTTACTTGGGATTGCTCCGACCCACATGGAGGACCCTGGCCTTGTTGAACAGAATGGGCCCTAGAATTGAGTCCTGAAGAATATGACTGGTGACCAGTCACCAGCCATATGTACCCCCATTTGCTTCAACCCTTTCAACTCTGCCCTTCACCCAGTTCTTAACCCACCATAAACCCGTTCATTCCACAGACGGACAACTTGTCTAGATGGATGCTGTGGTACAGTGTCAAAAGCCTTACTAAAATCACATCATATTATGTACATCATATTTTTAATAGAAATGACCTTCATTCTCTGGATAGTGCCCTCTTCTCTCCCTTTTCATAGCTTTGTAACTATAGTCGAGGTTCTATTGGTATTTTGCCAGGAAACCCATTTTTTTTCAGAATGAAATAGCAGACAGAATGTAATTACCCGAACTTCAGTATTCAGTCACATTTCTGAGTTGAAGGTTTTCTTTTTGTTGTTGTGCTTGTCATTTAAAAAAAAATAATTGCATGAAGCACTTTCACATGGGCTTTTGGGATATCTGTAATGGGAATCTTTCTACTGTTATTCTTATGAATTGTTGAGATGCAAAAGGAAGGAAAAGACTAATGTTTACATTTTCCAGGATCTTATTTAAATAGCTTTAGAAAGTAATACATCGTGCCAGTTTTACAGTTCTAACACACTGTGAGTGAATTTGACCTCACCTGGGGCCTGAAAACTGAGATGTATCCACATTTACATTTCTGCCACCTGCAACCATACGGCTGTCCAAGCTTTCTAAATGCTCAGACTTACATTAAGATAGAGCAGAATCCTATTATCTGAATATCTGTGCCTGCCTTTAGCTGACAGTTCTTTGCAATTAATTCTACACAGTTTCTGTATCTAAAAACCAATGAAAACCTTTATACTTCATCTCACAGAAGTAGAGGGGTTTTTTTATACATTTGACAAAGCTCAGAGCAGATGTTTTGCACACAGGAAAGAGGCTTTGTGAACCATACCTAAGTAGGCATCTGCCCAGTGATGTTTTATACTAGTCAAAGAAACAGCTAAGGGGAAAGAAATAGTTTAAAACTTATTTGGAGAGTACTCAAGCCTATGTCAATTGTAGTATATTTCAGGTATGCCAGGGTGTAGCCACAGACATACCGTGAAATAACTGTCCAAATCTGAAATCACACCATGAGTTGCAAGTACCCTTAAGGTCTTTGAGATCTACTCAAGGAAGATTTCTGGTAAAGATGCTCCTTGCTGTTTCTTGCCTCTAGCCAGGACCTGGAGCAAAGGAAACATGTATTAATGATAATTTGGGACCTTCAGACGGGTTTATCTGTATCATTTTTCACCATGCTGTATAGGCACTGGAGGAAAAACTTAGAACTTACAGGAATGGTGCAATAAAACAATCTTTGTTTCCCAATCTATGTGCCCCAATAATTATTCAAAGCTGCCCCAAAAGGTAAAGAAAGCTTACTTCATTCATTGAAAAAATACATCAAACATATTATTTTAAAATGCATTTTATATATATACGCCTTTTTTAATAAAGTCAGGGTTAATTATCTGTCTATAGCTGTGTTTTTTTCCTCAGAAGTCCATCAAATTGCATAAACATAGACCATAGTCTATACACATAAACATATCATTGCATACAGAATACATATGACACCACATTATTGCTTTTCTGCATGGCAATTTCTCCAGTCTTTGAATGGGTGACTAAAATGGTTGAAATGGTTGAGGATAACTAAATAACTAATAGTGCATTTGGCAAATGTTAGGCAACAAGAAAGCATTCAACTTATTGAAATTATGCTATTGACTTCAACGTTATACAAGATAATTCGGAGACTGATACAACTTTATGTTAACATAATAGCTTTCAGTCTAAAAAAGAATGGAAATTCTTATTGGGTCTTTGAGCTATAGTATAAGCAATAAATTACAATAATAAATAAATTTTCATTATTCAATTATAATTATTCATTAGAAGTTCAAGCAGGAATAGCTTATACAAAAATGAATAAAAAGTCAAGATATACAAAATATTGAATGCATTTTAATGGTGATGTATGTCAACAAATGTTTTATTTATTTATTTATAAACCAAAAAAATACTGTAGAAGATCTCACAAAAGAAAATGTCTCTGAATTAAGCAGAAATTGAAAGTGACCCTATCATTTTGATATATATATATAAATTACTGTTAATTTGGCACTGCTCAGGAACAGTTCTGAGTCTCAGTTTGCTACAGCAACATGCTTGGACTTCTAAATGTGCTATGCAGGATCCTTTACCTATTTCCTGAGTCAGTTCAGGCTAAATCACAAGCCTTACTCAACTATTCTTCAGTTATTCTAAGTGGCTTCCAAGTGATGCCACCAGAATTCCTGCAGAAAACTCTTATTTATAAGGTACAAACCATTCAAACACAAAGTAAAAGATTACTTAGTACTTAAAAAAACCTAAAAACAAGCCATGTAAGAGCTTGGCAGCTATTGCAACATAATTTGCATTAAATAATAATTTAGCATAATCCAGTTTTGAAGTTACATGGAAAGATACAAGTTACATATTGATTACACAGTCTTTTTAAGTTCAGTGTTTGTCTATTTTTCACTAAAGAAACAATGCTGTATATAAAGCCCGCAATTACGGTGAGAAATTTCAAGTGAAATTATGAAATAGCTAATTCTTAAACAGTTTGTTTATGTAATTGCTAATAGTTATATCTCTGGGAGGATCTCAACTACAACATGTAGAAAACAGAGCAATTTTCCCTTACTCATCTTTAGATATAAACTTGTATGTATTTTGCTTCCATTCCTATATTCAGACCTGTAGAAATAAGACAAAATTGAAAACTAAAACATTTTTGTAAGTGAAATAAGACGGGAACAAAGAGTAATCATCACAATTCAGTGTACAGTATTTCCATTTAGAAGCAGTATGATGTAAGTAGTTTATACACACACGCACCCCCCCCCCTCCCCCCCAAAAAAATAAAGCAATCAGCTTAGTTTTATTGATACATTTTAAAAAAAAAAGTTTCTGTTCCATAGATGTTAAACTTGGAGGGCCAAGCAACATGAAGTGCAAGGAGGTCTTATCTTGACAGGTGTGTCTTTATATGTGCAACAAGTAACCCAAAGAGCTAATTCCTCTTATCTAACATGACTTTTGTTTAATAATTCAGTATGTTTGTTGTCTGGATAGAAAGTTCACATGGGGTTTGCATTTAAAGTTTTGTTAGATTTATTCCCTTTATTCCCTTCATGTTGCTTATTAATGTTCAAATTCATAAAAAAAAAGGTCTTATCTGAAATTTGTAGCCTCTGCATTTAACAAACACCCTGAGGGTACTATATTGATGGCCTTAGGAGAAGATGGAAAGTATGTGTACACGGTACATTCAGATCATATTCCCAGACGGCATGGTACTTCAGGTCAGACATAGTAAACTGCGGAAGTTCAAAAGGATATAGAATTAACACCAGGAGACCTTTTAGGAATGCTATAAAGCAGCCTGAAGTCAAAAGACACCTTCATCTTTTCAGATCGTTGTATCACAAAACAAGAACTGTTATACTAAATTGGACTGAAAGTTAAATTAAACTTACACTGAGGGAAGTAGAAGTTTTGGAAAATATTATGGAAATGACTGTGTCCTACTGCATCTAATAGGCTGACCACTTTTTCCTCGATTTTCATGATTTTTCTATACAGCTTATGCCTGTGATAGTGATTTATTTTCTAAACAGGAGAGCTCTCAGGGTTTTTTGTCTCTTCTCATTCAAAACCTATTTCATACTTGTTTCTCTTTTTTGCACTGTGTCTAGCTCTACTATATTCTTCCTGATATAGAAGAATGCGAACTGCACGGAGAAGAACTGCAAAAGGAATGTTCTGTGTGGATTTGTACAGTGATAAATGCCATGATGGCTTTTGTTTCTTCCTTTGCTATTAGTTTTTGAGCATCTATCTGATATTTTTTCAAATCTAAAAACAACTGCTCAAATCTTTCCTGAATGCCAATATCCTGTGTAGATCGTATGATTTCATATTACATTGCTTTTAATTACTTTGTGTATTTCATTCCCCCACTCAATCACTATTACAGTGCCTTTCATGTCAATAAACCTGGTAACTAGCATACCTTTTTCCAGATCATTAGGAATATTTTCAATAGCATCAATTCCCATGGATTTCTCCATAATGGTAAAAACAACCATCTTTTCAAAACATTTTTTTCTTTAACCTCTTATTAAGGGTTACAGGAATATTTTCTCCTTTGTTCCATGTGATCCTGATTTACAGAGAAGCTTTCTCAAAAGTATTCTACAAAACCAAGCAGATATATCAATCATTCTCTTTGTCTACTTTTTGGATTTCTTTATAGAGAATAGAGTTATCTTTGTGAGGCACCACTGCAGAACGTGGTGAATTCTTACTACTTCAAATTTACTCATTTATTCTTAGTCACAGGTTCAACAGTTTGTTGAGTGTAGATGTAGACTTTCCATTTTATAGTTCTCCAAAGCCCTTTTAAAAAAAAATTGTATGGCATTTACCATTTTCAACTCCTCCGGTAGAAAGGACATTTTAAGTGATAAATTACATACTATAGTTAACAGCTCAGCATTTTCATATTTCATTTTCCTTAGAAGTCTAGTTGAATACCATCTGTTCCTGGAAGTTTGCGGCTATTCATTTTAATAATTTGTTTTAAAACTCTTTTTATTAACATTTCATCTGAGGCAGTTCCTGAGTACTGACTTCTGGTATACAAAGCTTCCATGTGCAACACTCCTGAGCTCTCACTTAGGTAGCTAATTCATTTTGGTTTTGTCCTATAGCCTTATTTTACTCAGACATTCCTTATAACTTATTGAACTTTGACCATAGAGAATTTTGGAATTGGAATTTGTTTTAATACACTATTATAGGAGTTAAATATTTTCCTAGATCAAGATGTTTCTCAAAGTTTTGTTTCAGCTTTTGTAGTACACTATTTGCATTCAAGTTACAGTTTCATTATTTGTATACAATTTCTCTTTCTTAAATAAGACTTTTCTATTTTCTAATGGTCTCTCTCAATTTGTATTTAGTCAAACAAACTTTTTAGCATCATCTATATATTTTTTTTCTTTTAAATAAGAAGTAAACTTTTAGACTAAAATTCTTCTATGGTTGTAACATTTTCAATACAAGCATTTTTCATCCTTTTGGCTGCTAATTCTGTTTTTTTAATCTTTGTAAGTCTTTATATTAGACTTTTTTTCCCCTACTTTTTACTACTTTGCTCCTACACATACACTGAATGCACGATAGTAATTTTTCAGGTTAGCTTTTTTGCTATGTCTTGATCCAGGTCTTGTACATTGATTGAGACTACCTGATGTCTCTATACTATCCAATTAAAATGGATAAATGTTGTTTGTGCATAATGTCCATTCTGATATGAATCTTCTGGAGAATAAATGATATTATCTCAGTGTTTTCTGCTCTCACAGCTTCTCTGATTTTTCTTAATATACCACAGACTGGGTCACTATCCTGTCTAGCTAGTCTTTATCTTTCTAAGCCTAAATTTTAACATAGCACCATGTTCCGTCAATATTCCTTCATCTATTTTATCCATTGAATACTGCAGCAGGGGGGTCCAAGAGATAAACATAGGTTGATATAAGAGGCTGTTGTGGTTTCGCCTCAGCTAGCAGCCGAGCTCCACGCAGTTACTTTCTCATTTCCCTGAAACAGGGTGGGAGGGGTGGGGAGTGGGCTGGGGGTAGGGGAAGGGTGAGAAAAGGAGAGAAAAAAAAAAAAGACAAAGGTAAACCTCGTGGGTTGGGACATCACAGGAAGGGAGAAATAACAATAACAGGACTTTATACCAAAATACACAAAACTGGTGATACACAACACAGTGTCTCACTGAACTGCACAACTCAGGTCATAGCGCTCAAAGCTGTCCTGAAGCCAGACTGTTCCCAAACTGCACATCCTGGAGCCCTGCACTCCTCCCTCATCAGAACACTTTATGCTGAGCATGATGTAATTGGTATGGAATACCTTCCTTGGCCCATTTGGGTCACCTGTGCTGACTGTGTCTCCTTTCAGCTTTCTGGGTGCCCCCTGCCTTCTCCTTAGCAGGGCAATATGAACAACTGAAAAGTCCCTGACTGCTTGGCAGCTACTAAAACATCAACGTGTTATCTATCAGCACTGTTCTCATCCTAGCTCCCAAACATAGCATTCCACCAGCTGCTAGAAAGAAAATTAACTCTATCCCAGCCAAACCCAGGACAGAGACCTTGAAAGTAGTGAGACAGAGTAAGCTTCTTGCATGCTTTTCAGGCTTTATCCTGTCTTTAGCTCAAGTCTATGGAAATAGCTTTGACGTTTGGTATTCTTTTAATTTTAGGCTTCAGTAATATAGTCTTATTTTGATTTAGGTAAAGCATGTATTTCCATAATAGGCTGTATTTATTCCAAAATCATTGCTTTATTTGCTGTTTCTAACTCTTACCCATATTGAGATATTCTGTCTCAGTACACATTAATGCACAGCTAATAATAGTCAGTATGTGATATAATATTTTAATTCCCACAAAATAAACTAACATAAGATAAAACATAATATACTCATAAGATTAGGTATTCACACACTCAGATTTGAAAGACTGTTGAACTGAGCTTGAAAGTTCATTGTTAATGTTTTATCTTTTTTCCTACTTAAATTATCAGACAATGTGGCCTTTCAAAATTAAAAATACAGAGAACGAGTTTTTCAGAATTTCAGTATCATTTGTATTGGTACTTTGCTATTTAAAAACCTTCAGCCATATTATGAGGCTATATTATGCAGTGTTAGAAAAAGCATTGAATTTAGAACATCCTTTACTCCTATATTCCTTTAACGTTTTTCATTTTTTTAATAAATTTATTACTTTATTTGACTTACGTTATTTGTTCTGGAATCTAGGGTGCAGGACCAAGTGTTTAACCATACAGTATCTTGTGTTTGCAAGGAAAGTGGTTTATTGGTAAAAAAAAGTAGCAAAGTCCAAGTACCTACTAGCTTACCTAGCAGCTGATGCTAGCTAGCCTGTTTTCGTCTCCCCAGTCTTTGTGAAAGTCAGTTTTGTTAACACTTTCATATGAAGATTTTTTAAAATATCACAATTTAAATAGTGTAGTATGATATTTCGATCTCTTCAGTTTACAATCTTCTGAGCTTTCTTTCTGCTAATGTTTCTAAGCATGAATCTGTGTCAAACTTTTCATCACCTAAGAGACAAGCAAGCATCTCTTTTGTGATGCTGCAACTTAAATGCCTTCAGAGACTGTTTATAAATTTCTACAGTTTACAGTACCTTACAACATCATACTGCCTTTATTTCTGAACAATTACATATATAAAATTGTATTTCCAAATAGTTAAAAGTTTGTATGTTACAAAATATATATTGATAAATGTATTTTTTCAAAAGTGAAGTGCTTTATATAATTGTTTCTCTAATATAGACAATTCCTTTTTATTTTTTTCAAAATGTCATAGCTTTGAAATCTTACAAATGTTCTTAGAAGAAAAACAAATACAACACTGTCCCTTCAAGATTTGAAAAATTCTTGAATTTGAAAGAGGAAGGAAAGCTATTTTTAGGACAAGGAAATTAGATTGCGCAGTAAAATGTATTTTTCTGCTTGCTACCTAGTGGGGTGCCTTTGTAAATGCTGATAAAATGTATTTATTCCAAACATTACTGTTAACAGCTCATTGCCTAACTGAAAGTAGTTTTCCTCAATAGGTGCCATTCTGCCCAAAGTAAATTCAAGCAATTCAGCTGATGGATTTAAAGATAGCACTCAAAACATGTAATGATGTATTGTATATATCAAAGTTATAAGTAGACTAAAGATGTAATGTGCAAGCTGTAAAGATAAGAAAGTTATTAAAAGCAAGGAAAGCAACTATCTTGACAACATCTCGTGAAAACTTATTTACTATTTTTTAACATAATTACAGCTTATTAGGACATTCTTCCTCACTCTGAATAGAAATTAGCTGTGACCATATACACATCATCATAATATTTCTATGACATCAGTATGAATCCAAACTTTTGTATATCTTTATATAGGATTTATTTCTTAATAAATGACAAACTACATTCTGCAACATAGTTCCCTTCAAATAATTTTTTTCTACGTTTAAGTGAAATTTCATTACTTTGTTGGTTTCTTATCAGTATAATTGGGGGTTACATTTTTAATTTATATTTTTTGAATCTTATTTTGATTCATGACATTGCAAACTATTTTCTTCTGAGAACTTATAGTTTATGGCATAGTGTAGTACCTTTTTATGTATAAGCTACTTGATTAAAATGTATCTTGGTTTGTTTTTCATAGAAGTTGTCTACCCAAAATAAAGCTGCATCAAGTCCCATGCACTCCAAAGAGTGGAAAGTAGTTGATTTTCCTGGAAATACATGTTTATATGGTATCTATAGGTTGTGTATAAAATACAAGGCTTAAAAGATAAAAGACTGTTGCAGTTTGATGCTATATCATGTATTTTGGACTGAATACTTAGTAACACTTCTGACAAGCAGCTGAATCTTTGGTTAAAATACATACTGAAATGTAGACATCACATCAGGTCCCATGCTGCTAATATATGTTATTAGAAAACTCTCTGCAGTGTACTGAGATGCTAAAACCAAATATATATATTTTAGGCCAGAACGTTTTGTGTACCTAGACACTAGAGGAAAATACATTATTTACAAGCATTGACTTGGTTGTTGGATGTTATTTTCAATGTATTTTGTAGTCCTTAATAACACTGTTTAGAAAGAATCATAGAATCTTAGTATCATAAAATTGTTTTGGTTGGAAAAGACTTTTGTGATCATCAACCATTGATTTTGCACTGCCAAGTCCACCACTAAACCCTAAGTACCACATCTACAAAACTTTTTAATACTTCCAAGGATGATGACTCTATTACTTCCCTGCACAGCCTGATCCAGTCTTTGACAGCCGTAATATCCAGTCTAAGTATCCCAAAGCTTGAGCAACTTAAGGCCATTTCTTCTTATTCAATTGCTTGTTATGCAAGAGAAGATACCAACACCCACCTGGCTACAACCTCCTTTCACTGGCTTCCAGTACCTCTCTAGATGCCTCAGATTCTTTCCTCTTGTTTCCATGTGTCACTCCAAAAACATGAGAAACACCTACTGATCTTCTAGTTACTCTACTAGGTTCATGGAAATGGCTTGGACACTTAAGGACTAGTTATCTACCTTCAGGCTGAATCAGGCCACAGATGTCCATGTTCTATACGTACATACACTCGGTGTAGGCTGAATCCCTTTCTGTATTTCAGTGGCATGCTGTTCTACTTTTTCATAACATGATTTAAGGGCTTTTGAAGGGCTAGCTTGTTCGAGAAGCTCCTTCACCTTAAGCATATATACCCAAAAAATATTGTCTTGCTTATTCATCCTTCCTGTTATCTAGGTTTGTTTTCTTTAAACCTCACCATAGTAGAATCTAAAGTGATTGCATTCACATTTTCTAATGTAAATGGTTTTTTTCTCAGGACACACCCAGTTCTAGGGAAGAAAACATCAAGTAATGTTTCCTCAAATTTTCAGAAGAAATCAGTAAGTAGAGTGTATGAAGACTCTTTAAGTATGTATTTATAGCATACCTTAATCTTCTAGCAGATGCCCCGGTAAGTAGGTACCTATGTGCTTTTTCTAAACAAAACAGACTACTTCTTTACAGTGTGTTCTGTACTGATAACAGCTCCCTAGTAGCATAATTGCAACTGGCCACAGTTGACCTCTTATGCCTCATCTGAGCTCTAGAGGTACAATCCTGAACAATACTATGGATTTATGTAGGTTTCTTTCATCCCTCATTAATTTAAAGCTAAAATCAGTATATAAACACATAATAATTAACAATTGATAAGTAATACAGACAGTATTTGAGAGACATGCAGGAAAGTATGAGACAAAAGTAAGTTTTACATATGGAATGATACATTTACACAGAAATCTTAGAGACTTTTTATCAAAATCTTTTGTGAAGATCTTTGTGTGGTCCTTTCCTATAGGAACCAAATGAGAAATAATGTTTTGAGGTAGTCTTCAAGGGAAGCAGGCAATCCAATATGCCGAAAAATTTGTGACCAGTTCCAGTTTTTCAGGATTGATGAAAACTGCAACCTTACTCTGTGAAGGCTGGAGAGCACAAGGGCTCCATTCTATGCTTTAAATAGCAGAAAGAATTCCACTGCTTTTAAATTATATTTTACCCTTTGACTACTTAAGGGTGAAACAGTCATAATTCCAATTGTCAACCAAAGTAAAATGCTCATAGTCTCAACAGTCCAGCAAGGAGAAAAAATAATGTTGGCTTATCCAAATCCATGAAGCTGCAATACAGATATTTGGACACATCTCATGTGATGTACAGAAGTATCTCTGCACCACTGAAAGCTGCTGGAGTCTTTCCTATTTATTCTGCCAACATTACTTTTGGACTAAGGGGTTAGGACCGAGCAGAACATGCATTGCTAAACAGAATAAGGTGTTCACTCATACATGACATATGTAGAATTTTCAGGCTACATAAACACCAGCTCTGCTTATAGATAATGTGTAAATTCTGTAAATAATTGAACAAGTGTTCTGATGAAGTTTTAAGCAATGCATTAAAGGAGCTACTTATATGTATCATGTTTGAAATAATAAATATTCCTGTCTCATATGTTTCACATCTAGATAAAGAAATTAAAGAAAGGTAGGCAGAGTGGAACATAAATGTGATGCATAGCTGTCAGGAACTGAAGCACTGAAAACTAAAAAGGCCACCCAAGGTTCATGAAACAGACCAAAATGTAGTACAAAGTAGCTAAACCCCTGCCTAATTTTTTTTTTCCCTTAATGAAGAAAAATAGACTCCTTTATCTTTTTTTCTCATCAGTCCTTTTGGTCACATTCACATTGCTAAAAGGACCTTTCTGTTTTGATGCTTTGGGGATTTTTTGTCTTTTGAGGGGTTTTGGGTTTTGATGGATTTTTTCATAGTTCCTTAAGCTTGTTTTCACAGTACCCTGCATTTCTAGATAGCGTCCTATATATGAGCATTAACCAAGCACTTAGCTTTTAGAGTGATTTTTTATTAGAATGGCAAAACAGCAAACTGTGCTGCTAAGGAACTTTTTCAAGATACACTACTTTCACTAAGTTGAAAGTACTGTGTATTTATTGTTAATGCAGATGGCTATGTTCCGTGTAAATAAGATGCTTTTGCAGAGTACAAATTGGTCTTCTGTGCCACAAATCCCATTCCTTTGATAATCATTGCTATAAAAAATTTTCCTTTATATAATTCTTTAGAAAGAGTAAAGAAAAACCAGATGTTATTTTACAGTAAGAGTATGTCAACAGTTTTGCTGTGTGCTACCTAATGACCTCAACTCTTATGAAGCTTACAGATTTATGACAGATTTATGACAAACATTGAAACATTTTCAAAATGCTGTGCATGAGCTTGAGTGAATAGAATCATTTAAGACTTCTGCTTAGAAGCTTTCAATCTCAAATTGCACTCTAATGCAGACTATTGCAGGAAAACAATATTTTTCTATGCATTTAATCAGATGGCTAATCATTTATTCACTGTTCTGCATCACCAGTATTTCAGCTAATCCACAAGACACTTTATATTGTGTATTTGCTTTTACTAGAGGTGAGCCATGAATTTCAGTTATGTTTAAAACAAATCTACAATGCTGTATACACTTGAGCAGCTCTTTATTATTCATATTTAGTACCATTTATGCAATGAAGTCCTCTTGCAAGGTACTCCCTGCACAAAGAATGAATACAGCCTGGGTATAGCAGTACATATCTAAAAAGCCTGCAGAAGATACTGCCAGCTGGACTGTACACTTCCCATGTCTACAGCCATACATTAAAATTAGGCTATAATCTAGGTTGTGATGCGAGCATGTATTTTAGTACTCCTTTATTTTTAATACCATTTTTGATCATCCCTTTAATAACAAATGATAGTGAAATGAAATAAATTGTAGTTTATGACTAGCTCTGGAAATTAACTGGTACACACATCCAAAATAAGAGATTTCTCTGAATGTTTTACTACTTTCTTCTTCATATCCCTTGAAAGTATGTGTTGGTTACGTCAGCCAAGGATCTTATGTTCATCACCTTCTCCTTGGGTACTGTTTTTTAATCTCAAGTCTAGAGGAATTATCCTTCCTCTCTGAAAAAAAGAAAAAGGAAAATATGAGATACCCTTCTTTGTTAGCTCTAATCTCTTTATGTCTTCATTGATAATATTAGCTTTATAAAGGCTTCCAGCAGAAATAGAAAAGCTAAGCTTAAATCATCTTTTTGGGTAAGCCAGACTGTCTTTTATCAAAGATTTAATCGCTACTCCTAAGAGTTTTGCAAAAAACTCTTCTGACACTTCCTTTGAAGGGAGATGACCCTTTCTTCCTACTCAGCAGTGATGAGACATATCTGGAGTGCTGGGTCCAGCTCTGTGCTCTCCAGTAAAAGAAAGACATGGTCTCAATTTTTTGGACAAAGTAAAGAAACAAAATTTTTAAACCTTTAAAAACTAAGTTGGTATCAATAATTTCAGCAAAAATAATTTTATATATATATACATTTTATTTCTCATATATATATCTATGAGAAAACCTCCCATCAAATCCTCTTAACAGTAATTTATTTTGTTAGTAGACCAAATTTCATCTCTTGAAAGATTCTTTTTAAAGACTCATTACATGCTTAGTAGGACAAGTTATTTTGTCTTAGTCTGTGATTTTCCCCTGAAATATTTTATTGCTATAAGAAGGTCTGCTGGATAGGGTAGATCAATGGAATCGAATGGTTCCCTCCTACCAACATGAATTAAGTTATTAATTAAACTAAGTTTCTAAATTTGGGATGATAGTATGTCTTAAAGAAGAAATAAATAACCAAATTTCCATCAGCATGATCAGATTTTTCTTTTAACTTTATTTATTTTCTTCTTTAGTTAAGAGAAAATTATTATGTTGCACATAATAATGAAAATTGCAACCCAAAGCGATCAAGTGTTAATAATTAAATTGTAATGTGAAATTGTGTGTTTATCTTAAAAATAAAACTGTGAAACACAATTTGAGTTAGTTCTATTTATTTTGTGATTCTCAGATGGTCTATTAATTTGTTGTTTCTCCTCCAGCAGAGTTTCTTCTAACATAAAAACATAAACCCCCAGCTAAACAAAAGTGAACAGAGTGGGTATCATGCCACACAAACTCCTGTAGGATATGTGCTGTAAGTTGAGTGTTACTAGTTAACCGCTGCATTTATTTTCAGTTGGCAAGCTCATGTCATTTCCTCTAATAAAGCGGAACTATTCTAAAACTTGATTGAGGACACATCAAGTCAAGCTGCATGCCACCGACATTGTGTGCAGTTATGCATCTGGACAGTTGTCTCAGTACATACAGCCCCAGGGAAATGTTAGTTGAAAATGCAGTCCTGAAATGGTGAAAATACCAACTGTCCTGTGGGAAATGATTACCATTTTTACAGACCGTGGAATGTATTTTGCAAGGGATGACATGCCATTTGAAATAAATGGAAAGGGAATTTGGTGGCATATGATCAGGAAAATGTGGCAAAAGTATGATTGACAGAGTTTCTTTTGGTTCTGTTTTGGTTAATTTATCTGACCAAATGGATGTTGTTTGCTTGTTTGTTTGTTTTCCTCCCCTGCCTTAACATGTGAGATGCGTGTATCTGCAAAGTTTAATTTTAAAACAATGTCTGTGAGGAAAGTTATGTACTGCGGATACATTTCATTAAAGCTACTCCTCTTAATTTATCTTATTAAAATGCCATTTTGTATTATATTTCACTGGCATCTGTAAAATTGCTTTTATAGCATATCTTTATTCAGAATATGTCACAAAGCAATCATTTAAAAGTTTCCTTTGGCCTGCTCGGTGACTGCCAAGATTTGTAAATGTGTGGGATTCTCTTGAAAAGTATAAAAAGTCGATACTTCTAAGAAAAAGGTAGAAGAAAGGAATAAAAGAAAAGTGTTCTGTAAAGTAAAAACTCCTTTACTATTATCCAATATACAAAGAGCAAAGGAAGGCAGTTAGGATATTTCTACAGACTACATAGAAGTAGATATTTAGGATTGATAATTTGAGCTCTGTTTCACTTCAGCTTAATGAATGTTTGAAATTGTTGTCTTGACTTCCTTTATAGGCAATGAGAGAAGAATGAACATGCCTACAGTACAACAGATATCAGTCTAAGATGGGCAAATAACAGAAATGCATCAAGTTTCCATGGAAATTAAAATCAACAAAATTAGTATCTTTGATGCAAATGTCCAAATCTGGAAAGATAAATCCTACCTATGGTGTCTTGACTTGTTATATATTCAGACTTTGCCTCACTAGCTTCCAGTTGCTCATCTTTGCTCACAGCAGAACTCTCTCGAGATTTGTCAGTCCTTGAGTAGAATCTAGTCATGAGCTCTTTGCAGTCAAGATGAAATAATTTGTGTTTTGAAAGTACAAATGAGCTATATTTATGTAATATGTAATATGAGTCCAATTCAGCTACCCCTTTGGATGCTCTTCATTCCTAAAACCAGATAGACTGAACACTATCAGTTAATTGAAAATTACAAGCTTTGAGCGACTAAAGTAACTATGGTTAACATGATCATGGGTCTGCAGCACAAGGTAAGCAAAATTCATTCTACTGTCATAAGTATGTCAAGACATATGTTCAAGCATAATAGCCACAAGTACTTTTTACACAGTAGAGGAAAATAATCTAAGGCACTTTTTGAGGTAAAAGATAAATTAGACTATTCAAATGCTCCAGAATTAGAATAAGTATGGAAATATTAGTGACCCAGGGTCAATTGATTCATTGTTTTATCAGAGAGAAAGAGGGGAAAGCATTTGTTAGGAAAAAAAATTAAAATGTCCATGTAGTTGACAAAATTGATAGTGAGATGGATTGTTATTAAAGTGATTCCTTTTAGCCCAATGACATCTTATAAGGTATTAAATAGTTTAGAACTCCTTCTGAGACCAGCCTGATATAAAATATTCAGCATCCCTCCACTTCATGCCAAAAATATTCCACTAAAATTAGAGTTAGACATCTTTAAAATAATTGGCAATATCAGCTTTGCACAGGAAAGCAAAAGGGCTGGGAGATTTAATAATACTTTCACTGATCTTTGCATATGAGAGTAATCCTCTTTGGAAATGAGGTTGTTAATGCAGGGATGAGCCTGCCTTTTTTTCTGGGTGTGCACAGATTAATGAGCAAATGCTTCTGCACAAAGTGTTTCCTGTAAAAAGGTAACCAATGCTACTCAGAGGAATGTGCCTGTGTTCTGTACACCTTTTTGATAGATCTTTTTCTTTTTAAATGCCACTTGCATGGTTTTACAGGATAGTCAGTCCAGAGAAAGTTGGAATTCAAGAAACAGCTGAAAACTTTAAATTCTGAATGAACAAACTATTGGAATTAAAACTTCGTTTTAGATAAAATGCCAGTGAATTTTGGATATGTTATTTATTCATTCATTTGATAAGCATCTTGACACTTCCTACATAAATTCTCAAAGCTGCTAGAGGTTGACATTGACTTTTCCAACAACTAGACTCATGAGATTCCAAATACTGTTGAAAAGACATCAGATTTTCAGTATTTATTCAAATATCTCCAACCTTCAGTAACAGGCTATATTGCTATTTAAAATCTTACATGTTTGTAAGAGTAAATGTAATTTATGAACAAGCACTTAATGCATCTTGAGCTGAGAAAGGACAGCACTTCATACACTTGCACTAAAATGACTTGCAGAAAAGCAAACAAGCTCAGAAAATATTGGGTTACAGAATAGGCATAGACTGCCATTACCTTAACATTTCCAGTAGTTACTTTGTAGCATTTTTAGTGATTACATGAAAACAAAGTTTCCATGATGGGAAGGGAGGCATAACAAACACTACTTCAGGACAGGCTCTTTTTGCACTGCTTTGTAACTCTGACCATTGCTGGCTGTTGTTAATAATACTAGTCTTCTTAGGGAAGTTTCTAAACTCTAGGTTTCCCACAGCAGAGTCTCAGGCTTGAAGTCTCATGAGATAATGTATCTGAGATGTATAGGGGTTGTGACATCTCGAGCTGTGTGCCTCCTCAGAGGGACCATAAAAAAGTGCCAGCGTCCTGAGTGGGACCAAAGTTCCAAGGGGCTGTGTGTCTGTGGGACACCAGTGGAGTATGTGAGGGTGCATGTGTCAGTTCATGTCACCAGTGAGCATCAGGTTGGTCTGGTCTGGTCAAAGAGTAGGTCAAGTAGACTGGGAAGGTGCCAAGTAAAGGTGTGTATGAGACAACTGTAGCAGGTGGCTACCAGAGGGTTCATGCAATCTACTGGAGAGACCACAGGGGCTGGGGTGTCACCTGAAAGACTGATTTGTCTGTGCATGAGGTGACTGGAAACTAGAGGCTCCAAGGTGTGGTGGTTTAGCCCCGGCTGGAGGACAGACATCCACCAAAGTCAGTCTATTACTCCCCTTAGTTGGCCAGAGGAGAAAATATATATTAAGAGGCTCCAGAGTCAAAATAAGGGCAGGGAGAGATCATTCTGTCAGCAATGACATGGGCAAAACAGACTCAACACAGAGTGAAGAAGGAAAGCTACCTAATTTATTACACTACACTACAAAGAACAGTAAAACCAGAGTCGGGAGTGAGACCAGATCTTGAAAGAAACGCAACCAGATCTTAAAACACTTTCCCCCACCACTCCCTTCTTAGCAGACGTTAGTCAGGATTTTGTTCCCTTGTTCCCCCCTGCTCGCAGTACAGGGTGGGCAGGGACTGGGGAAAATGGGGTTCTCGGCAGCACCTTCCCCCCACCCCTCCATTCTAAGCAGACTTCCCTTTAGCCATTATCTTGCTCCCTTCTTCCCCCCGCTCGCAGCACAGGAAGGCAGGGACTGGGAGATGAGGGCTTTGGGGCTTCAGTCAGTCCCTTGCAAGTTGGTTTCCTTCTTGGCTGGGGCGGGGGGTGAGGAGGGGTGGAAGGGTATTCATTCCACACCCTCCCCCTGCTGCACGGTGGGGTCTCACCCACAGGAGACACTCCTCCATGAACTTCTCCAATGTGAATCCTTTCCCACAGGGCTTTATCTCTTTATCACAGTGTCTCTCAGCCCCAGTACTCCACGGAGTTCTAAGCCTCCGCCCAGCAAACCTGTTCGGGTGCAAGTATCTCTCTCTCATCTCTATGTCTCTGATTCTCCGCATGGCTGCAAGTGCTGGCAGGGGCTTGTTCTAACACAGGTCACCACGACTTCTCTGTGTCTCCACCTGCTCCATCCAGTGTGGAGCCGCTCTATGGGCTGCAGGTGGGGTCTCGGCCTTTTCCATGGGGTGCAGGGGGGACACACGCTCCACCATGGGTTTCTCCACGGGCTGCAAGGGGCATCTTTCTCTCCAGCACCTGGGTCGCCTCCTCCCCCACCCTGTTCCGGCCTTGGTGTCTGCACAGCTCCTTACATCTTCTCGCTCCCTTCTCCGGTGGCAAAATGCAGCTGCTTCTGGGTTTTTTTCTCCTATATGTGATTCTCAGAGGCACTATGACTATCTCTCGGCCTTGAATTGCCTGAAGATTACACTTTGAGGCCAGCAGAAAACTGTAACTGCTACTTACAAAAACTGTCTCAGCAGCACAGCCTCACAAAACTGCAACACAAGGACAGCTTACAGGTGGACTACGTGATGAAGGCCAGATGCAGCAGGATCAGTGCCTGGTCTGCATGTGTGCATACCACTGTGTCATTGGGTGTGAAGAGATATGATCCAGCAGCAGGAATGCATCGTTGGGCACTTGTGTGACAGGTGCCAGCAGCTGGGCAGTGTAAGGGACCAAGGAGAGACCACATGTCTGAACTCAGCTGCCAGGGACCATCTACATTGAACATACATGTATATATATTGCCACTGAAAGACTTCTATCCTTATTCAGCCAGAGAAAAAAATAGAATGAGGCCACTGGTGCTCTTTGTGATTGCATGAGTGCTGTGTTTCCTGCCTGCATTGATCTTTGCAGCAGACGCTATATACACGTACATACATGATGCATATGTGTGTTCCTGTATGCCTATCAGGAAGATGTGCACTGCATAAGACCATATAAGAAGGGCCAGAAAGACAATCCAGGGAACTTCAGGCCTGTTAATCTGACATTGGTTTTGGGGAAGATACTGGAGCAGATCATCTTGAGTTCCATCGTGCAACATGTATAGGATAACAGATGATCAGGCCCAGTCATGGGCTTATGAAAGGCAGGTCCTGCTTGACTAACCTAATCTCCTTTCATGACAAGGTCATCTGCTCAGTGGATGTGGATATTGCATACCTGGCCTTTAGTAAAACCTTTGACACCATTTCCCACAAAACTCTTCTAGAGAAATTGGCTGCTCACAGCTTGAATGGGCATATTCTTCACTGGCTTACTAACTGGCTGAATGTCTCGAACCAAAGAGCTCTGGTAAATGGAGTTAAATCCAGTTGGCAGTCAGTAACAAGTGGGATTCCCCAGTGCTTAGTACTGCGGCCAGCCAGGTCTCTCTAGTATATTTGTCAATGATCAGGACGAAGGGACTGAGTGCACCTTCAGTCAGTTTGCAGATGACACCAAGTTGTTGGGGAGTGTTGATCTGCCTGAATGTAGGATGGCTCTACAAAAGGATATGGACAGCCTGGATTGATGGGCTGTGGCCAACTATTTGAGATTCAACAAGGCCAAGTGCTAGGTCCTGTACTTGGGTCCCAGCCACCTCATACAATGCTACAGACTTGTGGAAGAGTGGCTGGAAAGCTGTGCAGTGGAAAGATACTTGGGGGTGTTGGTCAATATCTGGATGAATATGAGCTAGAAGTGTGCCAGGTAATCAAGAAGGCCAATGGCATCCTGGTCTCTATCAGAAATAGCATGACCAGCAGGACAAGGGAAGTGATTGTTCCCCTGTACTGGGCACTGATGAGGCCTCACATTGTATACTGTGTGCAGTTTGGGGCATCTCACTACAAGACAGACATTTAGCTGGAGTGTATCCTAAGAAGGGCAACAAATCTGGTGAAGGCTCTAGACTACCAGTCCTATAAAAACTGGTGAGGTTGTTTAGCCTGGAGAAAAGGAGGCAAAAGGGAGATCTTATTGCTCTCTACAACTACCTGAAATTTAGTCTGTCTCTTCTCCCAGGTAACAAGCCAACAAGTGGAAATTGCCTCTAATTGTGCCTGGGAAGGTTTAGACAGGATATTAGGACAAATTTCTTCACTGAAAGGTTCTCTATTACTGGATCAGGCTGTCCAGGGCAGTGGTTGAGTCCCCATCCCTGGAGGTATTTAAAAGACATGTAGGTGTGGCATTTGGGGACATGGTTTAGCGGCAAATGTGGCACTTAGGTAGACATTTGGACTTGGTCTTAAAGGCCTTTTCCAACCTAAATGATTTAATGATTCTACAAGTCTATTTGAAGGTTAGAGGGTTAAGGTTCAGACCCGAATACATGAACCAAATAAATGGATTTCTCTCAGTGATTTATTGACAAGATTCTACTTCCTTTGGGTTTAAAATTTAATTCTTAGGACAATAAGACAAGAACAATCTTTAGATTATTTTTTCCATTGTAAAGAAAATACAGAAAGAAAATATATTATCTCCTGTGATACCTTTGGCAGGACTTGAAAATGTAAGAAATTTTGACTATGCAAGTTCACATTAGCCTCTTATTTCTCTTTTTCTGATGGTACTTATATACACATTTTACTGCTCTTGTTGTGCAAGCAAGAACAGGACACATTTACTCATAATATTCATCTGGTCTTGCATTTTTTAAAAAAAGTGGATTATTTTGTTGACCTATTAGTAACACCTCATATCTAAGGTTATTCCCAAAATTGATATTTCCTTTATCTCTGGATGGAAATGTTTAGAAGCACTGGCAAAGTTCCTAATGCTGAAATTTCAGCAGATGTACTTGTTTCCTTTCTGTGTTCAGTCCTAATACTCACTATGCTCTATAAACACCAGGAGAGTGGTCTGTTGCTCAAAAGAAGAATCCTCTGTGTAGGGACTAGAAAATATCACACAGACTGTCTAGTCTTATTCCTAGAGAGAAACCTTCCCTAAAAGAAATTGAGAGGACCTCTCATCAATGATTCAGTTTGACGAAGAATAGTTGAATTTTATGTGTAGATTCAGTGGTTTTGCTGAATTAGGGCCTATGAGAAAAAGTCCCATATTTAAAAAAAAATGTCCTTGATGGAAACGAGACAAGTATTTGTATTGCCTGCATAACTTATCAGGCATGGTACAGATGGTGAGGGACTTTGCACTGTAGATGGGGATGATTCAGAAGATAATAGAAGTGCTAAATCCAAATCCTTGCTCCATCACTATCTAGGGATAGACATTATTAAAGGAAAGTTTACATATGAAGTTTACTTTCAGCAAATATGTATACTTGTGGGAGTGAAAGTTAGATGATAAGGAAATGCAAGCTTATCCAATGGCAATAGGATATTTCTTTTTTACTGAAATAATACGTATGCTGCTTGCAGTATACAGCTATACACAGTTCTTGAAATGCTGTGGAGATGACATCAGCAACAACACTGCTTTGGGTAACTCTAAACTCAGCAGTTAGCAGTTTAAGGGCATCAGGATGAAACTCTACTCAGCTCATTAATATGTCAAATCTCTACAATCAGCTGGACAAATGTGCAAGTTACATACACAACTAAAATACAGGCATTTCTATGGCAACTGTTATACCACACATAACAATGCTTGGAATAATACTAAACTAGGTAATAATATCTATCTATCTATCTATCTATCTATCTATCTATCTATCTATCTATCTATCTATCATCTAATAATGCTGTTACTTACCTTCAGTTTATCAACTGATTTATTACAATGACAGTTTATATGGTGGAAAACAATCAGTCATATTTCATGCCCGTAAAGCCTTCTATGAAGACATACTACTGAAAATGGCAATACAATTATACAGTTTGCTGTTTATTTTCTTTGACAAAAGTCACAATAGAATCATTATACAGAAGGGGGAAAAGATTGTTCTTTCTTAGCTCTTTCCTTGGCCAGGACATTCAGCTGCCCCAAGAGAACTACACACTTCTACTTACAAAAATTGTCTCTATTTTTTTTTTAATTTTCTTAACTTTTTCTACCTGTCTTTTAATATTACTGAATATTGGAAAATTGAGAAGATCGTTCTGAATAATATAGGTGAAAAATAGACCAAATACCTTGTTAGGAAATTTCGACATTTTAGTTTGCTTCAAAGTCCTCCAAAAAGTCAAGACATAAGTATGGTAACTTTTTCCCAGCAATATATTCTGCTTGGTTATAATCACAGCAGATTTTCCACTATTTTTCTTTTAAATTGGAAGAGTGCAGTTTCTTACAATTTCTGTTCCATGTAAATTTTAAAATTTCTTCACTTTTTATTTGTTAATTTTCTATGTGGGTATGAGTCTACTAATGGAAAATGCAGCATTTTTAATTTTCTAAAAATAGACCTAGAACCTTCCCTTTAAATGGTATTCTTGTCTAGAATGGGGTTTTGCCAAGTTTCCTCGAAGTAAAAGGTTCAGCACCATGAAGTGCATCTTAAGAAAGGTTTATATTATAATGTATAAAACAGTTTATGTACCAGGATATACTACAAAACTATCCATTCTCACAGTAGAATGCCTCCTAATTTTTTTTTGACAAGTAGTCTTTTCTCTGCCCATTTGTTTAGAAATTCCTGGTGCACAGGAATTTCCTGTTCTTTCTGGGAACAAAGAGAAATCTCTAAAGTTTATTATCTCTGGATCATATAACTCATCTCATTTTGAATTATTGAGAAGTGAAATCCATGCATACAACCAGACAATTAAGATAACAAGAAACGTTGAACTACAGCATTCCAGGGACTGACATAATATTTTTTTTCTGAGAAACAAATTGGATTTTATTTATAAAGATACTTAGAAATCTAGAAGTTTAAATAGTCAAAGTGGTTACTTATGCAGGCCTAAGTGTATTTACCACTTATTCATATTCAAAGTGCTTTGAAACATTAAGCAAAGACCACTGAAAATACTCTTACAGAATAAAGACACTATTCTGGTGGTATTAGAGTTGATGGTCAGAAAGCTAACAAAGTCTTTAAAAACCTGGCTATCCCGCCCACACAAGCTCTGTGCAAAGCTCTACGTAGTCAATATACAGAAAGAAACTTGAGATTCACCTCAAGAGAAAGTTCAAATACTCACTTATGGATAGGGCGAAGCTGGAAAAGATTCTGTTAGGTTCTTATTTCTTGTAACTTCATAGGCATGACAATCAATGATTGCATAATGTAAAATTCAGAATGGCTATTTTATTGATCACAGTTCTTGAACTCAGGTACCTGTAAATGTCTTATGAGAACACATTTAGTAGCAGAATAAATTAGTTTGCACAGATCTACACCAGGCAGGTCTATGGGATTTCTGCTTGTACTAACATCAGCTAATTAAAGGCAGCTCAGATATCTGTATAGTAAGTTATTTCTGAGATTGCACAATGAAGCCATTCTTTACAGCTTTCACTGACTCTGCCTTTATGTCTCCATGAATAGAATGATGTTGTATCACTTCTCTAATCAGAAGGGATTATATGTTGTTGAGTGTTAGCTAGGTGGTGTTGCAGACAGCTTATGTTTCAGATTACAAAATGTCAAAATCTTGGATGTACAAAATAATATAAATATTTTGCATGAGTAGAAAAATGCATGAATAGAATAAATCAGGCAATTAATCAATAAATTTTAGTTATTATGGACTTAAATCCTAAGTAATCCGATCAAATTTGTTCCCAGTTCAGCTTCTAGTTAAAAGCTGTATTTATATTCTCCAGTTAATATTTGCCTCTACATAGTCTTCATTATTATGTTGCAGTCTGTGTTAGCTATTTTAGGCATTACTGCACCAATTTAATTTTCTATAACTAGCAGATAACCTCTCCTAGAAAATTCCGTGTTCCTTACACTGATACACTTCAATATGATGTAGCAGAAGTTTTTGGAATAAAAAAGAAAGAAAGGATTTAGTAAATATGACAATAATCTGCAAATCTATTATCGTTTTATCTATGTAGACTCAATGTATTTCACATATTGCCTTCTCAGTCAAGACATCCAGATATCTTATCCATCAATGTTTCTCTCATTTTCTGTGACATGCTGAAAAATCCAACCTCCTCCTCTATCTCTAGTAACTGTGGTTCAGCTCCAGTGTTACATTCAGATTTAGAGCCTGATGAAATCAGGTGAAAGCATTGTCCTGAAGATCAAAGGCACATTTATAGAATTCCTTAGCAGCAGAGAAGACACAGAACCCATCCTCTCTTGCTCGAATAATTGCTTCAGGTGCTAAATAGTATCACAAGACTGAGTTGCTATCAATGAGCTCTAACAGGTGTGGAGGGTTTTTTGTTGGGTGTTTGCTGTTGTTGGGTTTTGTGGGTTTTGGGGGTTTTGAGGTAGATTTTTTTTTTTTTCCAAAACCAAATATTTAGGCTGGTAACACCAGTGAAAGTCACCATCACCATGTATAATGTGGACAGTGATATATGCTTTCTTTATTCAAGTTTTTGGTATCTGTAGTGGGGGATTAGCTAACCATAAAAAGCTCAGGCCAGAGTTTTCAGCACAGCGTCTGATTCCCTCTATATGTCAAGCTGGGAATCTGCACACTTCACAGCTCTGGGTTCCACTATAGGTCCAGACATTTTGCAGCTTTTATAGTGAAAAGAACTACAGCAACATGTAGCCTTGAAGAGACCCGCAGAGGCTATCTAGTCCAGTCTCCTGCTCAGAGCATATCTGGTTAGAAAAAATTGTTCAGGGCTTTATCTGGATCAGTTTTGAGTACTTCCAAGAGACCTCAGAAACCTTCTCTGCGCACGTTCTGGCATTTTACTACCCTATGATTTACCTTTTTAGTGCTTTTACCTTTTACTTTTTACATCTGTTCCCTCTTGTCCTGTTACTGTGCACCTCTGAGAAGACTTGTTTTCTCAGTTTCCTTCCATTAGGTAGCTGAAGACAACTGTAAAATATCCAATATTTTCTTGAGACTTAGGAAAACCAGGGTCTCTCAGCCTTTCCTTATACATCAAGGACCAAATGATCCTGGTGGCCTGCATTGGGCTTATTCCAATATATCATGGCCTTTCTTCTACTGAGGCACCTGAAATGTCTCACAGATGTTAGATAAGGGGAAAAAATCACCTTCCTGGAAATTCTTGCTACACTTCTAGAACAGCCCAGGATCTCTTTGGTCTTCTGTGATGACAATGTCACACTGTGAGTTCATGATCAGCCTTGATGGTTAACCAGTCTTTTTTGGAAAAGCTGTTTCCTAGCCAGTCTGTTTTGGCTTGTACTTCTGAATGAGATTAGAGACTTAATTTACCTTTGTTAATCTCCAAAAGCATTTTGTCCACCTTTTTTTTTTTTTCCCCTTCTTGTTCAGGTCACTTTAAATAGCTATGAACCAACTGGTTCAAAACCCCAATTTTGATATCAGATATGAGCTGGCTGAGGATGCACAACCATCTAGGTTGCTAATAAACAGTATTAATTGCAGTAGTGATCCATGAGGTCGCTGACAGTTGAACATTGGACCACTTATGACAGTAAATTTTAAACCCATCATTTTGGCCAATTTTGTACCCGCTCATCAGTCTACATTTCACTGTGCAATTATTATGCAAATACTAGTGAAGACTTAGCTAAAGTAAAGGCCTTTTTAGTTCTAAGTTTTCAAGAGCAGCTGGCAAGGCCCAAGGAACAAGAGCACATTGGGATAATCATGGCCATGATAGTACTTTACTGGAGTTGACCTTCGAAAAACTATGCATATATATTGTGTGCTGACCAGCTTTAGTTTGGAAAATAAATAGAAAATGCATATATGAACACTTATGATGATAAAAATAAATAAAATTGATATCACTAGGTGCATAAGTACATCCTGTTCACAGCTACCCAAATTACTATCTGAGGAAGAATATATTTGTGTATTCAAAGTAAAAATAGAAGTCTTATCATGCCACTTTTCTCCCAGCAATGATTCAAAGCTAGAATATGATATGTTGATTATCTGCCATTAGAAATTTCATCAGTCGAAACCATTCTCAGAGGGTCAGGTACAACAACTTTATGGCTATTCTGCATCACTGTGGTAATGAAAAACAGAGAAAACAGGGCCATGTTGTGATATTCATTACACTATCTTTTTCTTAATATATATTTTTTCCATAAAACATGCTTACAATAGAGTTAAGTGGGGAGCCCACATCTCTTTCATCACAACATATTTTATGTCATTTACATGAAGAACATGGTGGTAAGTGTACCTCTTTATATTCCAATTAAGTAAGTGGTCTGTTTTGCAAGTAGAAATGAATGTTCATGCTTCACTTACTGCAAAGCAATATGCCAGTAGAAAATGAAAGAGTAAATGGAACAGAAAAGAAATAAAAAAATACAGAGAAAAGTAATAGACCTTATGTTGATGACAATGGTAGTGCAGGTTAATACTTTTATGATTGACAGCTTAATAGAAGCAAAAATATTGTTAAATATTGTTTCATTGCTCAATATGTATAACTGAGATTGTCGATGACACTTTCCATTTTCATTTCTAAACAAATTGGGGCCCTCTTTGGGCTACTGCAAACACTTAATTTTCATTTATCTATTCTGGGTACGTGGAAACGGGTCAGTTTATCTCAGTTAGGAATGTGTCTCATGTGTCTCACATAGCTTTCATTTGATTTGTTCTTCTCTTCCACCTCAAAAAAAAAAAAAAAAAAAAGGAAAACACAGAATAAATATCAGACAAAAATCTGTAAATGGGTTATTTCATATAAAGTGACTTTTCAGTGCTTACATTAATGGTTAAAGAATCTACATAAATAGCATTTACTGAGCTTTGGATATTTTCTCAATGAAAAATAAATTAATAGCCAAACATAAGAATCTTGACATGAATCACTCTAATAGACTATCTCAAGACAAGAAAAATTGCAAGAGCGACAAAATGGTTGGCAAAGCCTGACATTTTATCCAAAACAGTGGGTGTGACAGCCTAAGAAAGATGAACTTAGAAACAGCAAAAGGCCTCTACAACATCACATAAGAACAAATAAAGTCAGCACAGATAAATAGAATAATAATCTTGATTAATATGAAAAAAAAACCCCACACTCACAACCATCAGGTTCTAGTCAGACTGAAATTTGATTATGGGATATGCCAAGTAAGACCGCATAATATAATCTGTATGTAGACAACAATATAAAGTTTGCATGAAAACAAGCTTAGAAATAAATTTAGGATCTTTGACCCTGAAAATCTCTTAAGGCTTTTCTTTTTTAATATAAAGAGCAATAAATGAGCTAGGAAACTCAGCAACATTGGAATGCATTTATTTATGTTCCAGACTGACACTGAGAAAACAGAATTAAAAAAGCTTACCTAATTTCTATGTGTGCACAATTCAAGCAGTACCAGAAATTCTTCAGAAGATCTTTTCAGACCCTTACATGTAGTATACAGAATGGAGACAAATCAGACACATTGTAAAAGACAGCTGGACAAAGCACTAGACTAGAACTAATGGAGAAAGCTTGTATAGCCTTCCAAGTGAACATTAAGACACAGTTCTGAACTTAAGTTGAGTTTCTCATCAGTCTGGAAACTATATGCAGAAACAAACTACAACAGAGTGAGAGCATCTGAAAGTTCTTAGCGTTTTAATGACTGTCAGAGAGTTTTATAGAAAATTGTTTTATCACAGTGACTAATAGATAGGTCCTTCTAATTCAGTGTTGCCAATAGCCTTAATCGGAAAACTCAGAACAGAGTTTATAAAAACAACAGTTCAACTGAAGTAAAGAAAAGCAGAAACCTCCCGTGGGTGGGGCACTAGTCTAAAAGTGGTAAGAAGTCCTGATCTGTTAGGTTTCTTTCTGTGACTGTAACGAATTCAGTCAGATCCCCAGAAGGATATAGATAGAAATTAAGCATCAAAATCTTAAATTCTAAAAAAATTTGCTCACTTGGTAGCTGAAGAGAAAGAAATGTAACATTCATAAAACAAGCTTGAAACATTAAAATTCTTCCCTTTTATATCTGGAGACACTCAGAAATTTCTCAGCGTGAAGAAAATTTGAACTATTTTAAGTATTTACTTCATTTTATTTCGTAGTAGAATCAAAAAATAGCACAAGAGGCAATAAAAATCAAAATAGGTAGCTTGTGAAGTGTTAGGAATCAGTAATAATGTAGAAAAATGAGAGATACACAGCCTTATGTGAAACAAAGATTACTGCAGATGAAGTTCATGGGAGCGCAGCGTAACAACAGTTTAATTGTTTTCAGCAGATAAACAACAGAAGTCAGTATAGGCCACAGCATTAAATAGTGGCAAATTAATATTTTCCTAGGAAAAAAAAAGTTCACGTACTGAAAACTGTCACCTCTGGAGGCAATTTTAATGAAATTACAGTTGTCGTGGTTCAGCCTCAGCAGGCAGCTAAGCACCACATAGCTGCTTGCTCACTCCTTCCCTGGCAGGATGATGGGCAGGAGAATGGGCAGACCCTGGCAAGCTGTGCAGTGGGGTAAGGACAGTTTGCTAGGACAGCACAGGGTGGGGCAAACAACAACAGGACTTATAAAAGACCTTATAGAAACAGTGATAACACAAGGCACTTTACCAACCAGACATTCAGCCCAAACTCAGCCCTTCCCAGAGACATGCACAGTTGCCCCTCCCCAACCAGCACTATTGACATGACAAGGCATGGAAAACACCCTTGGCCAACATGTCTCACCTATCCTGGCTCCTTGTGAAAATTAATTGTCTTAGTTGAAACCAGGACAATGGCACAGAAGAATGGTGTGGTGGTAGCAGACTTTATGCCAACGTGTTACCATAAGTAACATCTAAAGTTGAAGGCATTTCCAAAGAAACATTGTGGAGAAGCAAGAAGCAAAACTCAATCATCCAGGTTGCTCGCTTCAGGACCTTGAATTCCACAACTATATTTTTACCACAAAAAAATATTCCGCTTCTTGTATGTACACATTTATAATAGCAAGTACTGAGTTTACCTATTAATCAGTGTCATTTTCTTCGGAGAAAATCTATCAATGTGCATCATGAATATCATGATCAGAAATTATTCTAATAACCCTCAGCCATTAAAGAAGATTTAAAGTTATATATATACATATATATTATATATATGCATGTATATATAGCAATGCATGGAATGTCAAGCAGATCAATGATAACTAATTTGTACAGTCTAGGAAATTATATATATATATCTCAGGCAATCAAAGATTTCTTTAATAATTGCACTGGAACCTTTTTTTTAAGCAATTAGAATTCAGTTGCCTGCAAACACCTTAGATTACAAGAAATGGCATTTTAAAATTGCATGGATGAAAATTAAATGGAAATTAAGACTACCATTGCCTAATAGGCAATCAGAAACATAGGAAGATAGGAACTCCCAAGACTACTCAAGTAAGTTTGGTTCTGTATTTCCCAAGTCTTTTGGAGCACTCTTGAATTGACACCATGGGACTGACCCTATATATATTCATTTGCAGGAGTCCCACAATGTGAGCTCTACATGCTCAGCACCTAGGAATGTAACAGTTAGTCTGAGCTCTAAGTGAACTGGTGTGCTCTGAGGACAAATCTGACCAACAAAAACTAGTCAGATGTCAAGGCAATATGTGTTATCCAGCCTTTAGCTCAGATAGATAGAAAATGTGGATTTATTATGAATAGATTCAATTCTGATAATAGACAAACTGGTATTTATTAAGCTTTCATATTTCTCTAACCTTCAGTTAAGGTTTAGAATGTGTTTAGAGAAAAGGCAAATAACTGTGCATGAGACAATTAAAGTTATTTCCTCCTTTTAGAAGAACTGAAGTATTTACATCATGCTTATCACTTAGACAATTGTCTAACTGTAAAGTCAATAGAATCCATCATCCACTTAGAAGTTAAGTTTGTAAGAAAACACTTCAATTGGTTATAGTAGAATATAAGTATTATTCAAAGATTAAAAGAAGAAAAACTTAACAGGCTTCATAGATAAGTGTATTTTCATTTTTATAATAATGACCAAGTAGGAATCCATCAGTGCTATATACTGGTACTGCCCTAAGAGCTATTATTAATAATGGACATAACTTTCAATATAGCTGTGCACAATGATTTGAAATAAAGCCTTCAGACTGTTACAAACATGTTTCATTTTAAAACTCACACTAACTGCATTTTGGGCGAACAGGGTAGGAAATTAAAGAAAAAGTGTAGAAGGAAGCATTTAAATCACTATAAATACTAATAAATAATAATCTTAATGAAAAAAGTATATGGAAAGAAATTCTAGATCAAATTAATCCACTAGACATTATGTTAGCAATGTAAGATCAACCACAAGGTTTCTTATTGTTTTGGGCTTGTGTGGCAAAGTTTTGGTAGTGATGGGGGGCTGCATGGGAGGCTTCTGAAAAAAAGCTGTTAGGAGCTTCCCCCAGGTCCATCAGAGCCAACATCAGCCAGCTCAAGGATGGACCCACCAACGACCAAGGCCAAGCCCATCAGCCACCATGGTAGATCCTCTGTGATAACATATTTTAAAAAGAAACAACCTGCAAGTGTCTGGGGTTTTTCTGCCAGAAAAAGGATGGAGAAGATGTAAGAAACTGTGCAGACACCAAAGTTAGTGAAAAAGGAGTGGGAGGAGGTGCCCCAGGTGCTGGAGGAGTGTTTCCACCTGCAGCCTGTGGAGAAGACTATAGTGAGGCAGGTTGATCCCCTGTAATCCATGGAAGATGATGGGAGTTAGAGATTCCACCTGCAGCCCCTGGAAGACCCTACAGTGGAGCAGGTGGAGACACTGTCACCCCATGGGGAGTCCATGCTGGTGCAAGCTCCTGACAGGACGTGGAGCACATGGAGAGAGAGGTCCATGCTGGAGCAGAATTTCTGGGGGGACTTGTGACCCCATGGGGGACCCCCACTGGAGCAGTCTGGCCCTGGGACACTGCACCCCATTGAAGTGACCCATGCTGGGGCAGTTGGGAAAGAGCTGAATACCCAACAGAAAGAACTCACATTGGAGAAATTTGTGGAGGACTGTCTCCTGTGGGTGGGTGGGTGAGTCTCCACGCTGCAGCAGGAGAAGGGTGTGAGAAAGCCCCCCCATCCCACCCTCCAGCTAGGAAGGAAAACAACTTGTGAGGAACTGACCTAAACACCCATTCTCCTAGTCCCTTCCCCTCCTCATGACACAGTGGTGGGGAGGAAGAAGGGAGTGAAATCATGACTAAAGTGAAGTCTGATAAGAAGGGAGGGGTGGGGGAAGGTGCTTTAAGATTTGGTCACACTTCTCATTACCCGACTGGTGTCACTGGGTGTGCAGGGCAGTGTCATAAATTAGATAATTTTCTCTCCTTCAGTCTGTGTTGAGTCTGTTTTGCCCATGATGTTAATTGTGGAATGATCTCTCCCTGTCCTTGTCTTGACTCCTAAGCCTCTCAATATGTATTTTCTCCCTTGTTCTGTGAAAAGGGAGACTTTGATTGTTGGCATCTGTCCTCCAACCACAGTTAAACCACCACACCTGCCTGCCCATGGGCAGTGGTGAATTAATTCATGTGGCTTTTGCTTTACTCTCTTTATCTCAACTCATGAGTTTTCTCATTTTTTCCTCTTACAATTCTCTCCTCCACCCCACCAAGGGGAGAGCAAGCAAGCAGCTCTGTGTAGCCATGTAGCAAGCCCAGGATAAACCACCACACACTGATGTACCTATAGAAGCTTTTCTTGTTGCCCTTTATGTCCATAGCCAAATTTAATTCTATCGGGGCTTTAGTTTTCCTAACCCGATCCCTGACTGCTCACAATTAACTGTGACTAATTATCTGTGGTGGTTATGTAGTTTGAGACTGATGGCTAGCTTGAAAGCTGCTAGTGGATCAATGGCAAAATCTAACTACATATGGATTCTAAGCATACTTAGACTTAGGAGATAGTCATTGTTATTCTCATACAACAAAGTTATAACACCTGTTGAAATGCATTTTTTCCAAACTGTTCATTTTTGAGAATTTATGTCACATGCTTTAATATTTGGGAAATGGAATGTATTTATGTTCTGCTTAGCTTGGTTAGGACAAGAATGGGGGCATAACAGGGAACCAGAGAGACTGTTCTGAGGTAAGCATTGCATAAATATCCCAGCATCTGGTTCTATGGCATTCTTCATTTGTTTTACTTATGATAACCAAAGGATTAAAGAAAAAAAAAAAAGACACCCACAAAACTACTGGTCAGAGATGCATTGTGGAATTTTGAATATAATACCAAAACCAGAGAGAAAGGAGAGAGAAATATTTCCTCAGGTATAAATATAATATAATATTAAATGTATTTATTGTGTGAACATAATACTTGCTCTAAGACTCTATCTCGAGGATGTGAGTTCAGAACAATTAGGTTTTATGAAAAATACTGCAACAGAAATAATGAACTAACTAAAATCTTTAAAAATAACTCCATAATTATGAAAAGCACAACAGCAAGTGCTGAATAGTCATAATGTTCAGGTTATGTTTTTTTACAGCTACCTTATGTGTTTGAAAGATATTTACAGCCAGGAAAATTAAAACCATTATACAATACACTTTCTACCAGTATTGAGATTCGCAATCAAGTGGACAATGTCAGTACACATGTGGACTTAGGTTATTGAAGTTTTCTCATTCGGAAAGATACTTAAATGTGTGATTGACTTTGCCCAAATAGAAATTATGGTTGAGAAAACAGTATGAAATCTACTCCCTGACGTTTTTCCTTAGCAAAAGCAATGTTTTATGGCTTTACCTTTCTCTTGCTTGTCTAGATAAGCCTGATATGCTATGGTACCCCATCATTATAATTTTGTTGTTGTTAGTAAATTTTAAGCGGTTCAAATGCTATGCATGCTTGCAAAGAGGTACATTTTTGCACTATACAACTTTTATAATTCCATATCAATAGGTGCTGTGCCTTTATGTCATTTCATCCCAACCCCAGTGTCAGTGTGAGGGGATATCTCTTCATATTCTCCTGACTAGGATAAATATATGTTGTGGTAACCTTTGGCATGAAAGATTTATCTTTTTCTCAGGAACATTATGTAAAAGCAGCTGTGTTAGTAAAAAGATGTTTTTGAAGTATGGGTTAAATTAGATTATCTTTTTTAGACTGTAGGAAAAATTCTTAGATTTCCCAGACATCCAATCTGCTGTAGCTCTCTTAGCTTCAATAGAGACTGGCATGTGGTTCTGCCATTACCTTTCTAAAACGTAAATAACTTTTTACTTTTCTCTGAACAGTGTACTGCCTTACCTGATGAGAAGATAAAGGCTAAATGCAGAAATTGGTCCTACTTTAAGGATTTAGAGAGGGTCTGGATTAATTGTTAATAATACGTCTTAATACAGAGAGGCCACAATGTCAACGTCTTTCCTGATAACCTTCAGGCTCTGCTCCGTCCAGGACAGAAACAGAAATGTATTTTAATCTTCATGTCTTCAAATACAGTCACAACCATGCACGTTCCTATGCTACAGGCAGACAGCCTCATGAGTCAGACTGACATAATTCTGTTCCGCATCTTCCTTATGGTCATGAGTTCATCAGCTCAGCTGCTTCCAGGTACTATGTTCACCTCTTGAAGTCAGAATGAGAAATTTAGCATAAATTATCCAAGCTTTTTTTTTTTTATTTTTAATTTAGTACTGATTGATTACTGACAGATCTCAGACCCCTGTCACACCTGTGTACTGACTATGTCTCCATACAAAGGTAAGGTAAGGTTTGCATTTCTAAGTAGCCATTTATTTCTATGAATTATTGGCATCCTATCTTACATTTAATCATGCTTCAGGGCATCATTTTCACCTCTTATTGATTTGTCTATTGTTCTCTATTTTTTCTTTTTTTTATGTAACTTTATGTAGTTGTCGCTTTTGTCCTCACTACAATTAATTTTTTTGCTATGCATCCATTTTATTTCTTTGCTGCTCTGATGAACTTTTGAAAACTTTTACCTATGCATTTTCTCCTTCCCTACTATTGTTTCTTGTTTGTAATAATCGAGATGGTGACAGACAAACATCGATGTTACATTAATGGATGTGCAGAATTATGCTAAACTTGTATGCTAATCTAAAATTTGTGGAGTCAGGTGTCTAGATTGTTTCCATAGAAACACAGCATTTATAGAAGATGCTAGCTAGAAGGTTAGTCTTTAGTGTCCCTTTTGTCACTAGCATGACACAGGAATCTCAAGGAAAGCCATCTTACTGGTACCATGAATCACCATGCATTTTTTCATTAATTAGAAATTTTCTGAATTAAATTCAGCGTCCTTAAAGACCATAAGTCCAGATGGAATGTTCCTTCATGGAAACTTTACTGCTGACCAATGCAGACAACCATCAAGATTACCAGTCTGGCTTTTGAAAATCTAGTATTACACATTAGACCTTCTTTTCCCACTTTACTGTTCCTACTACAAATACATAGAACATAGCTCTAAAGGTAATTTGTACAAATGCCTCATGTTTGGTTAAAAAAATTGGTTTAGATCATTTAGATCAATTTTTTGCCCATTTTCTCACTTCTGTTTTTATTTATTCTCCTGTTTCTCCTCCTTTTCTGCTTCTTCAGCCAAGCTTATTTTGGTTCTTCATTATCTTACTGTTTCTTTCTCTATTTGTCTCCCCATCTGTACTTAAATTGATTTTTTTTCCCAATCATTACACAGAATATTGTAAGAATGATATTTTACCATGATAGATGACTTAAAATACCACAAGATCAATTTCTCTCATCTGTCAACATCCAGATATGTCCTTTTTGCTGAGTCAGCCAGAAAGTCAACCTGGAGAAAAGAAAGAGTAAGAAATAAATGAGAACTGTAAACAAAATGCAATCATATACAGAAAGAATTTGCCCAGCTCCTCCTTTGTTATTCAAATTGTTCATTCTGTTCCCACTGAAGTAATCCTTAATTTACCAGTTAAACTGAGTCTCGCTAAATTTTGCTTTACAAAATCCATCCTTCCCTCCCTCCCTCCCTCCATTGTCTTTCTCCTTTTTCCCTTTCCCCTTACCTTTCCCTGCTGATCCCCTTCTCCTTCTTTTTCTTTCCATCTTTCTGTTTGTTCTGTCTCTCTTTTCCCCTTCTTTCCCTCCTTTGCTCTTCCCCCTTTTGTTTCATATATAGTTCCTTCCATTTTTGATGGTTTTACTCCTTTTTTTTTGCAATGCTATTCTATGAGTGGCACTGTTAATACACTCACTTTTTATCTGGCATTTCCTTTAATGCCATACAACGTTCACTGGGCTGTTTGTACATCTGATCTAGTAAGTGCTCCCTACTATTGATGTCTTCCCTTTGTTGTCCTTGTGCCCTGTTTGATATCATGGCTTCATGAGGAGAGCAGCTCTGCTTGAATCTTTGCATTTTTCTGCTGGTGATATTTTGTTAAATGTTGTTCAATGCTTTGTGTCATTGCTTTGACTTTGATGATATTCCGAGTATCTCCATTCCTTGATATTACCATGTTTATCAGAAAAGTTCAGGATTCTTTCACCTACTTATTTCTAACCTAAAATTGTCACAAGGTCATTTTTCACTGTACACCTTTCTTCTGTCTTTTTCCTACTTATTACTGATGTCAGATGTATTCTCTAAATTGTTGAAGTTTCTGCTAGCTGACCCAGGACCTTTATACACTTGGCATTGTTTGGACTTTCTGACCTGCAGTATTTGCCACTGGGTATATTTCTCCTTCTTCATTCACTATCTTCTATTGAGTGACTGTGTGCTTACTAGAGAAAGCTGAGAAGTTTTTGGTCAAAGTCTGAGAAGATGTTTTTTCTAGACAATGTGACTCAGGAGCAGAAGAATGAATGAGCAGGTTCTGAACTCTTTTAAACAGTCCTCAGAAATACAATGCTGATAGATAAAGAGACAATAGGAAGCCAAGAAACAGCCTAGTCTGAGAACCTAATGGTGATAAACATATATATGTTTAGACACACATCTAGGCAACATGACAACATTTGCTGAGGCTTGGAGGATGAGGGTAGAGGGTGGAAGGGGGCTCATTGGCCCTTGTGAAACACTTTTTAAGGAAAAGAGAAGAGGAAATAGACTATATGAAAGTAATACATAAAAATCAGCGCTTAGAGGCATGTGGACAACAATAGAACTTGCTAAAATACATGACTAATGCAGGCTAAAATGGTGAGTCAAACCTGAAAATATGTTTAAAGTTTTTCTTTCTGTCTTCTGATTGTTATTTATAATTATTTCACTTTTCCTTTGATGGCATATGATCTATTCTTCAGTGTCATTCTTGGTTAATTATTTTTGTGAAAGTGTAAGAGAAAACATGATTTACACATGCAGCTTTTGATTTAGAAGTTGTCCTATGTCAGGAACATTCACAAGCACTTCACAGGCTTTATATAAGAACTATTCTTACTCTTCAAAAAGGCACTGATGAAATATGTTGCAATACTTTTCAAGAAGACACTGATTTATACCTTCAGGGAATTTTTAACAGGTCAGATTTTTATATACAAGCTATGATGAAATCAGAATCCACAGCTGGATGGAAAGTGTTTGACCTTGTTATTCTTTGTATGAAAAAGGTATAAAAGTGTTTGTCAGTGGAATGAAAGGACTCCCTTTAACTTCAGTGAGGTTGGGATCAGCATTCAGTCTTGATTACCTGTGGTGTACCAGCAGCAAGAGAAACAAACAGAAGGGCTGCAAAATCAGCCAAGCAAAGTGGTTGATATCTTTTTATAATACTTAAACACTGGCATAGGACTACAAGTACTTTTTTCCCGTTTTGTTTCACTTTTATGTAAAAGAGTGAACTAGCTTTTCTCAATCAGAGAAAAAGAGATTATCAACTCAAATATCGTATTTTTCTGTTTCACATTAATGAAAAGGAAATATTTTCTTTGGACATTATTCTAATTTACTTTCCCCCACATTCATCAGTGAGATGAAAATATTCTCCCAACTTTGGAAAGATAATGCTGCATAATCAGGGAAAAAAGTTTAAAATTCTGCTTGTTCCAGCATGTCTCTGTCAGCCTCCTTCCCTCCCCTCCCTTCCCCTCCTCTTTCCCTTCTATTTCCCTTTCCCTTCCCCTTTCACTTTTCCCTTTTATCTTTCCGCCTTCCCCATACGCTTCCCCTTTTCACTTCCCTCCCTTCCCTTCCCTCTTTCTTTTACTTGCATTTTTCTTACAATTGTAGATATTTATACCATAGAAATAGCACTATTTTTTAACTTGGAATGACAACCAAATGGCAAAATATGAATGATATTTTGTCTTGTATCATCATTTAAGTTAAATATATTTTTCCTCATCTCCAGTATCCTACCTCTAAATAACATAATTCCACAGTAGTTTGTAACTACATGAACTTTCCCATAATCATGTTGCATCCTGTATGTTGAATATCCAGGTTCATTCATTTTGTAAGTTGAACTTGAAACACACTTTAAAATGTATTCCTTTTTAGTGATATATGTATTTAAAATTACTTTTAATCTTTCAGTGATTGACAAATGGAATTTTTTATACATATTGAAGAATTAGGGTTGTTTAATGAAAATTGGTGATTTTTTCACTCCCCCTCCAGTTTTCAATCTAAGTATGAAAACTAGAGACAATGTGAAGCAGTACAAAGTACTATCTTTAGACATAAGTAAAAATGAACAGAATTTTGGTTTCAGAATTAAGACCCAAACCATTGATATAAAGATCACCAATAATTAGTGAACTCAAACTACAAATTTCAAATTCCAAGTGAGAGAGTTTCTGAAAGCACGTCTATGACATTTGTGTCAAGCAATTAATTTATTCCTTATTTTGTGAGTACAATCATTAGTATAATAATGTCTATGCATTTACATATCTATTATACTACTGAGCTGCAGTGTTCTTTCTGTAGTCTGAGAACAATTAGATTCATGCATTTCCTGCAAAACAGGCACAACAATTACAGAAAAATCAAAACATAGTACCACTAGTTTTAAATGTTATATATTGGAGATTGTATCTCTGCCATAATATACATTTTAGAATGTCAGAAGGTTGACAGCAGGGAATGATATTCATCTTTCCTATATTATCTGTGCAAAAGTTTGTCTAAAATAGATATTTGAAATTCTATGTATAGTTAATGGAGGCAATCTGCTGTCTTCATAAGTTAATTCACTCTGTTGGTTTAGGCATCTGTTTTAAGGGAAGATGCAGAACTATTCAGAGGTGTCTGTGTGACCTCTGTTGTTCAAATCCAATTGGACGTTGTCTTAGTCTGGACTGTGTTGCAGAGATGTCACCAGAGCTTCAGATCAGGCTTGCATTACAATGTCCTAATGGACTAAGTTATTTGGGGTTTTTTTTAGAGAATAATCATGGAGTTTGTTTTTGTAACGCAATGCTCCCATGAGGAACGGATTATCACAACACTGTACAGATACTCAGCTACCTTATGAGTGTAGCTGTAGGACAAACCTCAATTTCATTCTTAGATTATAATTATTATTTACATTCCATAGAGTTAGTCACAAGGTAAGCTATGGAAAAGGTAGTACCCAAATAATGTTTTTCTGCATTGCGGTACTAATTCTAGATGGCTAAATTCTGTCCATCTCAATTCACTTTTGTTACATTTGTTATATTTTCATTTAAACTGTACAGTGATCAGAAAATCAGTTTGGGGTAGGTAACAATTCAGATCATCAAAAACTCTTAACGACTGATGTTTTAGTATACCTTCCAAAAGCATGCAGCAATTTTTCAGAGATGACATAGAGAAATTTGAAAATTACCTGTAAAAAACCTCTAGAAAAATAAGGTTTAATTTATTTGGTATACGGATTTATTTTCCAAGTAGCAAATAAGTAGTGAATTGTCAAAATGAATGTTTTGCCAGCAGCCATATTTATATAAAAGGCAACAGCAAAGTCAGAATCACTAAAAATGGGAAAAAGATCCCTGAAATTACTGATAGACTCCTGAGAAGAGATGATTGCTTTTGTTTCCTGTTGAGGTTCAAAATTACTAACCATAAGTTCTGGTTCTATTTCATGTCATTTTTCTACAAAAGTTAATTGAAAGGTTTCAGGTGTCCCCCTCTGTAAGTTGCTGTACTCTTGCAATGAGTTGTGCTTTGACCAAATGAATTGAGCAACATCTGTTCTCTGTTTTTTGCAGTTTCTAAAGGATCTGACCTTGAACCAAAAAATAATTTTTAATATTGCATTTCATTAACATAGAATTTTAAAACCAATTCATTATACTCTTCTTGTAATGTCTGCTCAAACCACTGAATTAATATTTTATGGGGTACCGGGCAATTACTTGGCCTCTCTAGTAGTAACCCACACTAAAATAATAGTGCATATGTATATTTTATGGGAAGAATGGACTCACTGGGCCACTGATTTTGGATTGCTCCATTCTGTGTGCTGCTCAGAAACAGATTGCACTATGAGTTGTACAAATTCCTTACCTGATCTGTATAAAACTGACAGGGCTCTGTCAGTTTATTCACCATATGCCCAAAAATAGTTTTCTTTTTTTTTCTTCAATTTAAAAATGTAGAAACACTCTGCAGCCACCAGTTGCTGTGGAAATAGATTATTTTTGTAAAATTTCTACACTGTTAAAAATGTCTGCCGGTTTACTAAGAGCTGCTAGGCTACGCAGCAGGTTGTAAGCTTTAGCTGCCATTATGCTTCACAGAACCACTACCTTTTTTCTCATGGGTTGTACCAATAAACATTACCTGTTATTCCAGTTTTTCAATTATAGGTGATCATCTGTCAAATTATCACAATAATCCTTTTTCCCCTAGCTGCCAAAAAACATAACCCCTAGTTTTTAATGGAATAAATGCAGCACAGGAAGTTTTGCAGCTTCCTGTACTGCCTATGTCATTACATCAGCTTGCAGTAGCCACTTCTATTTCACAGCGCTGGTGGAGATCCTAGCCTCCTCTCTCATCTTGCCATGCCGGTTGCAGAACAAAATTACTCTAATGACCCTATGTGACAGAGGGGAACCTAAATCATTGCAGACTTCACTGGCTGTTCATTTATGTCTGGACTTAGAGAACAAAATAGGAGGGCTTACAGCTGCATAAAGAGATGCTAAATATGTCCTCAGTAGCCCATGTAAGTGCCCATTTTCCAAAATTACTATGCTTTGATTTGAAAGAAGTATGTAAAGCATTAGGGTACATACATTATGCAACTTCATATTATAAACAAATCAGTAATACTATTTTTTCTCTATTCAGCAAAACAAAAATAAAACAAAGAGAAATGCAACAGCTTTTGACACACATCTTCATGTTGGTGCTGTCAATCAGTGCATTTGAAAGTAGTCTCTGTGCATGCCATGTTCTACAGATAAGCACAATAAAATCATATGCATTGGCTGGACAACAGATGAGATGTCAAAGAGTTTAATATAGGAATGAAATTAAATACTGTAGAAGAATTGGATATTAGAAAAAATTCTTCACTGAAAGAGTGATGAAGCACTGAAACAGGTTGCTCAGGGAGGTGATGGAATCGCCATCCCTGGAGCTGTTCAGAAAACGGGTAGATGTTGCGCTTCGGGAGATGGTTTAGTGGTTATGGTGGTGTAACACTGACGTTTGGACCTGATAATCTTTAAGGTCTTTTCCAATCATGATGATTCTATAATTCATTATGCAGGTGAATAATTTTCAACCTCAAAATGGTCACAAGTTATCCCTTTTGTTTTCAACCAAGACAAGGTAAAAATTGTGCTCTAGAAAGTTCACAGTTAACTAAAACTAAGCAGTAGAGCAAGGGTACAAATAATTCAGAAGAAATAGGCCAAGAGGTCAATTAAATAGTTATGTTTTATGATGTGTATAAGTCTAAGTTATTCTTACAGTGCAAGCAAAAGAAACAGACGAAATTATATGTCAAACCACTTAATCTGGATCTAAACTTTTATGAAGTTGATGAGTCAAAAAGGTTAGAAGTATGCTGATTTTGTTGTTGAAAAGTGATCCCTATTAACACTTGGAAAGCTTACTGGAAAGAAGTATCATGATGCAAATGCAACTTCAGATGTGAAGAATATAATGACATTGGTAAGGAAAACATTCAGGGGGAAATAATACTTTTAATTATGTGATTGGAGGGTTTCTTATTTGGTTTCACCTTTTTTGGTGAATTCCATTTATTTATTTATTTGGTTGTGTGATTTTGTACAGTTTTGGTTTTGGGTTTTTTTCATTGTTTTTGTAAGTGGTATCTTAGGCTGCTGCTTGGAGATGCTTCAACATCAAGGATGGAGAGATTTTGCTTTATGGGCAGGGAGGGAATTGATGTTGGTTAGCTGAATCATACTACAATTTTTATTACTGTGCAAAATAACTGCACAGCTATTCAGTTTCAGATTACTAGTCATAAGGTCACTGTAGAAATGTTTGGCGAAGAGCTGTTACCACAAAGATAGCATTACAACTGCAGTCAGATATACCGTACCTTATACCTTTTACTGGCAGTGTTCACTATTTTCTTCACAAATACTACACTTTTGCATTTGGTAGGAGAAACAAGACATTTAATCTTTCTTACTATGCGAAACAGAAATGAGTTTAAAAGTTACACTACTACCACTGACATAAACTGCAGATATTATAGCATGCTATTCTGCCTTTTTGAGTTGGGGTTTTTTTTAATTGTTTGGATTTGTTTCAATGTTTGTTGAAGCTTATTCTAAACAGGCCTTCCAAACATTAGTGCATTTAGTAAATGCTTATTGGAAATATAGGGCAAGCTTGCAAAAGATTTCTATTTCTTAATAACTATTTATTTAAAACATTACAGAGGTTGTTCACAATTTTTTTACATATCCCATTTAGGAAAAAAGATTGATTTGATTATGATACAACCACCCAGTAGGTACACAATATGCTACCTAGCAATCCAAAAAGAAACTAAATATTTATACATGCTTCATTAAGCAACTACTACTTAAAAGTGGAAAGATTTATTTTTTAAACAGAGAAAAAGACTCTTAGGGAGCAGTGTTTACTTAGATATACGTAAGTACATCGTGTAGAATAAATGATTGTAGCAGTGTGTTATGTTTTTAGGCCAATAACATATATTAATGGACTAATAATATTTGCTCAGGCTTTTAGTCTGGAGTTAATTATTTATGGCTATGGAAAATGTCAGGCCTCACAAACTGTTTTTCAAGTGATAGGTGTGACAAGTATAATAATGTTCTGTCTTACTTTTCCTTTTATCTTTTCCTTTTTCTTTCCTTTTCTTTTTGTTGAAACTGTACATTTGTCAGAAAAGCAGCAGGCCTCCCAACAGCCTGACTCTCCTCCAGAAGACATAGGCCCTGACAATATCCTTGAGTTCCTGTGAGACAGGAAGGTTACTCATGCTAAGAGGTTTTTGGTAATCACATTCTCAAAACACAGTGGTCTTGAAGACAGGGGTACAAACTGCCCTAAACCAACAAGGAGTTGTGGGAAAATATTCGGGAGTAAGTGAACATGTCAAGAACCATCCATAATAAATGGTCAACACTGCATGTGTGCAGATACTTTTAGACATCAAAGGTAAATTAAAAATGTTTAACTATAAGATATGCTTATCAGAACTTGTTATAATTACTAACCAATCAGTTTGGTGTGAACACTGTGTGTAACTAATTAGCAGTTTTTTAGCTTGCCACATTTGCAGTAACAAATGTACATAATCTGTGTGATTTCACCCAATAAAAGGCTTCACCTTAATTCCTATTGAATTGCATGTTGCTCATCACCGATCTCCGCATACATTTGATCAGTAGAAATAGTTTTATGACAAAAACACTTTGAAGCATGAAAACAATCTACACAAATCTCTCATTTAATGCTTAATCATTTCTCAATGGTAATTTGACAGACAACAGTTTGAATCTCAAAAATTCATATCTTATTCATAGAGGAGGGTCAGTTTGAATTCTACCTTCCACTATTGTCATGGATTTTAAAAAGCTGATGGTTTTTAATTAAAACCATTTTTACAGTTTGTTGGAGAAGACAATAAGTAAATGTTTGCTTTTTTTTAATTAAAAAATGTTTATACTATTGCTTTTAGTTTGATAAAAAAAGTGATACTCATTAGTCATTCATTTCATAGAATCATAGCATTCTCTTGGTTGGAAGGGACCCTTTAAATCATGAAGTCCAACCATTACCCTAACCTGCCCTCTACTACTAATCCATATCTCTCAGCATCACATCTAAACATCTTTTAAATACACCCAGGGTTGGAGACTCCACCGCCTCCCTGGGCATCCTGTTCCAATATCTAACAACCCTCTCTGTGAAGATTTTCCCTTATATCCAGTCTAAACCTCCCCTGGAGTAACTTGATGACATTTCCTCTTGCCCTATCACCTGTAACTAGGGAAAAAAGGTCAGCCTCTGCCTCTCCACAACCTCCATTCAGATAGCTGTAGAGAGCAATTAGGTCTCCCCTCAACCTCCTCTTCTCCAGACTAAAAAATCCCAGTTCCCTCAGCCTCTCTCCTCATAACATTTATTCTCCAGTCCTCTCACCAGCCTTGTTGCCCTTCTCTGAACACATTCCAGCACCTCAATGTTTTTTCTGTAGTGAGGGGCCCAAAACTGCATGCAGTACTTGATGTGAGGCCTCACCTTCCTCGCTACCTGCTTCCTTCCTGCCTCCTTTCTTAACCAAGATTCCACTGTTTAATAATAGATACATGCAGTAAACACTTTATTGCCCATTATATTTGTTTGCAAACATTCAATATTTTTTTATAAAATGTCCCTAATTCTGACAGAAAAGACCCTAAATTATCGTATTCCATTGCTGGAGAGAGGTCATTTTTAAGGCTAATCACAGAGATTAATTTGTTTGAGTTTCTTTCTTAATGATTTTTGTATTTGCTTCTTGACAACCTTTTTCTAATTTTGCTGGCAACATTAGCACCTGTACTTTTGATTGATGATCATGCTATGGGAAGGCATTCATAATTTATGTCATTTCCCGTAAATGAGTACCTCATTGCCAGCACAATATTGCTGCAATTTAAGACATATCACTTTTAATAATTACAGAAGTGTTAAGTACATGCAATAAATACTTAGATACCTCCCTAATCACTCTATTATAAGTGCTTTAAACTATGTGTTAATTTGACATTTACATTGAATATGAAAAAGCAGGTGTCCAGATTCATACATGACTTCAGACTTTGCTAGGAGAAAGAATAATCAAAACCACTTCAATAAAGTGGTTTGGATTTCTGACTGCAGCTATGAGAGAAACATTGTCATTGCATCTGAAAGGATATGACAGAGTTCTTCAGTTGTTGAGTCGGTGCAGCTTCTATGAAAGGGTGGGATTTTCACTGAAATTATCCAAACAGAAAAAGGCGGAAAAGAAAAAATGCTGTGAGGCAAAAATGTAAGTCTTTTGCAGAAGTAAAACAAGGTATGTACCAGCCATATTTGATGAATCACTTGAGCGTGCTCAGAAAAGGTGACAACTCATTGATGGGGTGTTTTTACTTTGAAGAAGGGCACAAGAGTATATGAAGGAAACTAAAATGTAATAGAGTAATATGATGTAATATGAAGTACCAGATACAATTGTAGCAGATAGAAAACAAATAAAAAAGTAATTCTTGCTATGAAAAGTGAAGCATGTCTCTCAGTTCTGTAGCGGTAAAGTTCACACACGTTCTTTCTGTCATTTTCCAGTAATCTGGAAAAGTAGCTGAACAGTGACACAGTAAACGCAACAATAGAAAAAGGCAAAGGGAACAGAAACTAAGGGACTGAACATTACTGAGCACCATTAGGGTATGTAGCAGTCTGTGCTTAGACATGTCAGATAATTCATATTGTAAAAAATACTTTATTGTAAGTTGTAAACTAACAGAAACTGGAGAAATACAAGAGCATCATCATTCTAGAAAACAATTGTGGTTGTTTGACCCTGGCTGGTGTCTAAATGCCAACCAAAGCTGTTCTATCACTCCCCTTTTCACCTGGACAAGGGAGAAAACATATATTGAGAGGCTTAGGAGTTGAGATAAGGACAGGGAGAGATCATTCTGTAATTAGCATCATGGGCAAAATAGACTCAACACAGAATAAAGGAAAGAAAACTCTTTAATTTATGACACTGCACTGCACACCCAGTGACACCAGAGTGGGCTAACGAGCAGTGCAATCAGATCTTAAAGCACCTCCCCCCAGCCCTCCCTTCTTAGCAGACTTCATGAGCAAATTTCATCATGACCTATCCAAGGAGCAAGGTATAAGCAAATGACAAAAGGCGAGCTAGCTACTCAGTAAAAAATAAAAAGGGGGAAGAAACTCCATCTCTCTATTCTCCTTCTCTTATGAGAACATGAAACAATCCATAAACATCTGTATTTGGGGGTGGAAAACAAATAAAATCATACTGTATTTAAAGTGGTAATCTGTAGTGAGGTTTTTTTCTCTCATTTTTTATCATTACAAATCTCTTTTAAAGAATGTTGCCTTGCTATGAGGGTCGAAAGATCAGTCAGCTCTCATAATTTTGTTTAGAAATATATAAGGATTAAATCTTTGCTTCAGGATGCAAACTAACTTGAGTGGAAAACCTGTTTTATGAAAGTCAAATGAAGCTATGGAGTTTGGAGCATGGTTAGAATTTCAAGGTTTTACGGGCTTTATCATATAACTATATACCCGCTGTGAATCTTGCTTTTTGTTTCTTCTACCGATCTACACCAAAATGTCAAAAAGCAAAACCTTACTATGTGATGAAAAACAGGAACATACAGTGAACCTTCTTGCAAATATAGTAGCCACTACTGCTGATTTCTGAGCCTCGATTGTGAATTTGTTTAGCAAGTACATCAATTAAACAAAGGCAATGTTAGTTAGGCTGAAAAATTAAAATAATAATTATATGGCTTCAAAAGTTGGGGAGCAATCATGTCAGGTTTGGGTTTTGGGTCTTGTATTTTTTTTTGTTGTTGGTTGTGTTTTTTTAACTAAAACCATATGAAAATATGTACAGTTTTTATTATAAAATCTTATGTAGGTATCCACAGATCTGTCAAGAGTTACACCTATATTTAAATTTCTACATCAAACAAGATATTTTTGCCTACAACATTAAGACTATAACATTAAGGATCTCAAAATAAGATATTTTAATTTTCAGGTTAGGTTAATAAACAGTGAAAACTGACTCTGGAACTAAGCTATTGATTAATCCTGGATTGGGACTCATTCAAATCAGCTTTTTAAAGGCTGTCCATCTGGAATAAGATTTTTGATCAGTGGAAAGAAACCTCAAAGGCTGATTATTTCCCTCCTAAAACAGTTTAAATTAAGTTCCCTCTGTGTTACCTAGGTACTCTTTTAATCCTAAAGAATTTGTCTAGCATCACCCAAGGATTCAAGCAGATTTCTTGATTCTTTGTCTTTACACAGCCCATATACTTTAAATAGGAACTTGTTTTGGTAAATGCTGCTAGATGTATCTTTATATACTTACATAAACAGAGATTTTTCTAAAACTGGTCTTAATTTAGTAAGGGTTTATTATGTTTTCTTCCCTCCTCCTATTATTCTAATAATTTTCAGTGCTTGTGTTTCATTATGTATACAAAGTACTTAAAAATTGTTAGAGTTTGCTTGGGGTTTGGTGTTCTTTTGTGTTGTTTGTTTGAATTTTTTAATTACACAAAAGGCACATTTTCAAGTTGTTCTGATGCAGTACTTGTATGTTAGCTTGATATATATGAATGCTATTATATAGACAGATTTAATCATTAAGGAAAAAATAATTCAAACATGTTTCTGATATTTATCCAACTTGAACTTCTGTACCACAAATTATCTTTCACAAAAAAAACAAGATTTTTGCAATAAATTCCATTTAGTAAGCAAAAAGAGCTCTGAGTTAAAAAAAAAAAAAAAACAAAACCAAAAACAACAACCCTAAATGTTAGCAAACCTTCAAAGGTCAGTAATCTCATGTTTTAAGAGCTACCAAAAATTAATGACATAGGGGAGGGGGCAAAGCATTTAATGTAACCAATATTTTTAATGATGATGGTGATAATGATGATATCTGAATACATACCTAAAATTTCTGTTTGCATTCTATACGGTATATTCAAAGGACATAAAATACTTGTCAATTTGGAAAACACTTCAGAAGATCTCTTCTTTTGCTAAAATAAGCACTACTTCCTAGTAGTACGTATGCATGGAAAATATTTTTATTCATGTATTTATATGTACGTATGTATACAATCAAAGTTTTCAAATAAAACTGAACTTGAATTTCTGCACTGCTCCATTCAGAACAGATAATCTCAAAGAATTTTGTATTGTAACATTATGGAGAATGTTTTCTGCATGCCAACTAGTAATAGAAGTATAGATAAATAATATACAGTCGGTAGTGTTAGCTTATAAAACAAAAACCCCTCTGAAAACATGTTTCAGTCCATCAAAAGCATATTTTTATGTGTATATATGTGCCCCATTTAGAGCATTCCTGAAGACCGCATCCTGAAATAACTATAGGTTTATGTACCTTATATTTTTTTACTTTCTTCAGAGGTAAAGGGGGTGCAGTTCTGCCTGTATTTGCATAAAGTATTCCAGATTTTTAATTTTTTTTAATGTGATAAAAACCAGGAAGCATATAAATGAAAAATATTACATAGTTTGAAATAAATGCATGTTTCCTGAAAAATTCCTATAGTGATTACACAAATCACTATCATCATTTAATATATAATTCTTTTATGCTAAAACATGAAAATTGGATACTAATCTCCCTTTCTGCAGTTGCCTCTGGGAAATGAAAAATCAGCAATCTTTTCAAAATGCCTTTCAAAACATGGCTTTGATACATTCATGTAGGTCTGCATGCCTTTAATATACAGAACTTCTTGTTTTGCTCTTTGGTGTAATGTTGTGACTTACAGTTGCTAGGGAATAGAAAGCTCAAAGCAAAACTCAAGAACTGCACAGGCTGTTTTGCAAACATGTTATTCAGATCTTACATTCTGATTTGTCTGTCTTGAATGACTGACAAAGACTTCTTTCAGATGTGGAATGTACTAGCTCTCATACATACATTCCATTCATTACAGGGAGTACAAGAATAAAAATGTATATATGTATTTTAATTATGGACTCGATATTGCCATGCTGATTCGGTTTTCACCTATTTAGTGGTCAAAGGAGAGGAATGTGTCAAGCTGTTGTCATAGGGCCTCATACTAAGAGCAGTTAGTGTCAACTTGATGAGACTCCATTATAGTGATACTGTTATCAAGTCAAGATAATGATTAATGGTGAAATTGAAATACTAGCATGTTGAAGAATATCCAAGAAAAAACCCGCAAGCCTAAGGTTCTGCAAAACAAAGACTGAATTCCAGTTGAAATACACACATCTGTATTCAAACACAGCTCTGCCTTTCAGTATGACTCTTTGTTTACCTGCTAGACAAGTAACATGCAAAGTACAAATAGCAGTTGCAAAGCTGGGAAACTGGTAATCAGTGTGGTCGGCTTCTGTAGGATATAAAAGCAATTATCTGTGAGGAAAGAAACTGCGGTTGTTTAATCTGGAGAAGATGAGGTGGAACATGGACATGGTAACAGCAGGCAGAAAGCTGAAAGAAAGAAGCCAGTAGCCAGAAACCCTACTGAAAAGGATAAACAGTAGCACCCACACTTACAGCAAGGAAGATTTTGAGTATAACATGACAAAATCTTTCAAAGAGTAAGAATAGCTAAGCGATACAGTCCAAGGGAGCCCATAGAATTTCTTTCTTTCAGAAGCTTCCAAAAGGAAATCAGGCAAGTGCCAGCTCCAACCAGGCATCTCAACAATTCACTGATATAGTTCTATAACACAAATTTGACTACTATAGAGTTCTGTTATATATTATAACAGTTTCCTTAATCTATTTGCCCAGAGATGTGCAATGATACCAAGTAAGTAGTTTCTAAGCATCTGCAACATCAGTGAATATTATTTGTGACCAATTCTGGCAAAAGAAATAACTGACTATCACAAACGTAAGACAGTAACGAATTGTGTTATGTTCTGAATTTCTGTTGCAATTCATTCTACATGACTTTGTTCCATTTACATAGGATCAGTAGATAATGGCTTTCTGGAATAAAATTGTACATGATTTCTATGACTAGTAAAGAATGTAAGTAAACTGAGCTTTTGTCAGTAGTAGAAACAGTATTTGTTAAGCTTCACTGAGATTCTGTTAAAAACAAATAAAGAATGTGGAAGTGACCTTTTTTCCTCTACAAAACTAAATTGTTCAAATAGATTAAAATGAGATTGGTAAATCCTCAAGGTCAAAATATATATCTGGCAAGTGTCTTCAATCTATGCAATATTTCAGCCAACATATGACTGTTAGAAATTAAAAAACCTAACATCAAAATACCAACAAAGCCTCACAGAATATTTCTTCCAGAGGTATATTAAACCAGTATCAGTTTCTTCCTAAAAAATGTATGGATATGACTATTCTGGTTTGTTTTGTGGGGTTATTTTTTAACATGTAAATTTGCTTTTGTTACCCAGAACTGCACTGGTGGCTGAAATAAAATGCTAATAATTCGTGAAATGATTGTATCATCTGGTGTTTAAAGATGTAGCATATATGTTTAGATATTTAAAAGTTTTCTAAAAAAAAATTAACCGTAGGTTCCATAGCTCAAGAAAAAACATAATTTCTCTAATGAAAAAAAAATTACTTTCTGGGGTATTTTCATATTTCTTCATACATAGCTAATATTAAACTGTACAGAGCTGGGCTATCATTTGTATTCCACAGAAGTACTAATAGAAGGAAAATGTAACTCCTAATAAGCACCATTGAATTAAAAATTAAGAATGATTATGCTCGGTATTGTACTAGAAATATTAATAATCAAATAAAGTTTTCTTCTGAAATTGATGTATAATTCAAGCTCTAATAAATTTAAATATAACCCTCTAAGGATACATCTACAATATACAGTATAGACAGAAACAACTCAGACAAGCAAAACTTACTGTTAGGACATCATCTGATAAAAGATTGGATAAGCTCTGGAGCATGATAGAGATGAAAGCAGCCCTCAGACACCCCTTTTCCTCTTGCTGGGCATCACTGAGAAAAGTCTGTTCCCATACTCTTGATAACCACCCTTTAGATATTTATACATAATGGTGAGATCCCCTCTCAGTCAGCTCTTCTCCAGGCTAAGCAGCTCCAGCTCTCAGCCTTTCCTCATACAAGAGATGCTTCAGTCCCCTCATAATCCTTGCAGCCCTCCAGTGGACTCTGGAGTGTTTTCTTGAACAGGGGAACCCTGGGCACAGTTCTCCAGATGTAACCTCACTAGGGCAGAGTAGAGAGGGAGGATAACTTCCCTCCACCTGCTGGCCATGGTTACCTTCATGCACCCCTGGATACCACTGGGCTCACGCTCCATCCGTGACTCCCACATCCTTCTCTGCAATGCTACTTCCCAGAAGATCAACCCCTCACCTTTATTGGTGCCTGGGGTTATTCCTCCCTACGTGCATGACCCTACATGTTTTGTTGTTGAATTTCATTTTGTGCCTCTCACCCCAGTTGTCCAGTCAGTCCAGATCTTGCTGAATGGCAGCACAGCCTTCTGGTATCTTGGCCACCCCTCCCAGTTTTGTATCATTAGCAAATTTTCTGGGGCACACTCTGTCCCTTCATTCAGGTCATTGGAAAGACGCCACTGGTCCTTGGGACACACCACTTGCTACAGCCCCCCGATAGAATTTGCACCACTCATCATTGCCTTATCAATGCTCAGCACTGCTTATCACATCCCTGCCATTCACACAGTTCTCAATCCACCTCACTGTCACACATCCAGGTCACACATTCTAAGCTTGTTTATGAGTATTTCATGAGATATGGTGTAAAAAGCCTTGCTGAAGTCAAGATAGACAATATCCACTGCTCTCCATCCACCAAGAAAGTCATGCTATCGTAGAAGGCAATCAGATTTGGCAGGCATGATTTCTCCTTCGTGAATCCATGTTGATCACTCCCAATAAGCTACTTCTTTCCCACATGCTTTCTTATGGCCTCCAGACTAAGCTGTTCCATCACCTTTCCAGGGAAGAAGGTCAGGCTAACTAGCCTGAAATTCCTGGGTCATACTTCTTTACATTTTTGAGGACTGGTGTGATATGGGTTTTCTACCAGTCCTCAAGAACCTCTCCTGTTTTCCATGATCTCTCAAAGATGATTGAAGGTGGCCGAACAATAACATCTGACGGCTCCCTCAGCACTCATGGGTGCATCCTATTAGGGCCCATGGATCTGTGGAAGTCAGGTTTGCCTCAATGATCTCTAAGGCAATCCTGCTCAACAAGGGGAAGGTCTTCTTTTTTCCAGAGTTCCTCTCCTACATCCATGGTCTGGGCATCCTGAGGGCCATCTTTAGCAGTAAAGACTGAAGCAAAGGTGGCATTCAGCATCTCCACCTTCTTTGTATCCTCCATCACTGTCCTGGGTTCGGCTAGGATATAGTTAATTTTTCTTTCTAGCAGTGGATGGAATGCCGTGTATGGGAGTTAGGATGAGAGCAGTGCTGACAACACACTGATGTTTTAGTTGTTGCTAAGCAGTCAGGGACTTTTCAGCCTTTCGTGCTTTTTGCTTATGAGAAGGCGGGGGGCACCCAGGAAGCTGGGGCAGGGGGTTGGGGGGAAATAGCCAGGACAGGTGACAGAGAGGAGAGGAGAGGGAGAGGAGAGGGAGAGGAGAGGAGAGGAGAGGAGAGGAGAGGAGAGGAGAGGAGAGGAGAGGAGAGGAGAGGAGAGGAGAGGAGAGGAGAGGAGAGGAGAGGAGAGGAGAGGAGAGGAGAGGAGAGGAGAGGAGAGGAGAGGAGAGGAGAGGAGAGGAGAGGAGAGGAGAGGAGAGGAGAGGAGAGGAGAGGAGAGGAGAGGAGAGGAGAGGAGAGGAGAGGAGAGGAGAGGAGAGGAGAGGAGAGGAGAGGAGAGGAGAGGAGAGGAGAGGAGAGGAGAGGAGAGGAGAGGAGAGGAGGAGTCACTTGTGTGTTTCTTTGGGGAGGGATTGGAGAGCAAAAATTACATATTTTTACACTATTTATGTGTATTTAACCTTTATCAAATTTTGAGTGACACGTCTTTGAAGAAATATATGGGACTTTCTGCCCCGGGAGGAAAGGATACTTTTGAAAGAAGATTATTTAAAGATCTTGCTTAAAATATAATATTGGAAAGATTTTCACTGAGGTAAGAGCCAGATTTTCTTGCCTATAGTGATGCATAAACTCTTTTTCCTGAATAATATAACATTTTTTGGGGGCAGGGGAAATGGTGGCTGTAAATTCAAACCAAGACACTAGTAGAAGAATGAACAGCCAGGCTTATTTTTTTGAGACAAACGTATCTGTTGACTTTTGAATTCCCAGTCTGACATGAAAGCAGAATGGAGGCATATCTATTAGGGGTAATGTTAATATTGTCTCTTATAAAGAAGAAATGTACTGGGAATTAAAGAAAAATTAGGTCCTTTAACCAAGACAACACCTTCCCTTTTAATGCTGTTTGGGGAGGGATAAACCAGCCTGAAATGAATAAATAAAAAAAAAAATGTGACTTTCTTAGAGCAGTGGAAAGGCTTCTCAATTCTTTTTTTCATTTATAGAAAATTCACCAAATGTAACAGTTTAATTTCAAAGAATGCTGCTATTATAAATGCATTTCAGTCATCTTAGTTTAGTTTTTAAGTCTTTATACAGACAATTTCTGGGTTTTAAAAAGGGATACTAGTTGAGTTTGGCATGCAGCACTCACATAAATAATCTGACAGGATCCTTAGCAAACTTTATTACGTCGCCACACCAGCACTGCCTCCTGTGGCGTCCCCCTCTGTGGTGGGACCTAACATGTGCATAGGCATCACCAGCCAAGTTGAAGGGCTGTTCTGGACAGGAAAGGACATTTGGAAAAAAATCATTCTGAATTAGTTATTAAGGTGAGGTTGTTAATCTGAGTTGAACCCCTGATTGGAGAGTCTCGTAGAAAATTGTAATGACCTTAATTTGATTTGGCATGATTTACTTTGAAAGTGATTTAAATTCATTTAATTAAACCCTGTTTAATTATCATTATAGCTTTCACAAAGGGATTTTATGCAGTTTAACCAAACCACTTGCTATTTACACATGTTAACTTGAATTAAGTGTCTTGAATTGCCCTGCATAGAGGATATGTAAGTAAAATCAGAAAAAATATTAGAATTGCTTTTTTCATTGATACTAATTTCAGTTGTATGCAGACAACACCACCAAATGTACACATGTGCATACATGCAAAGAGAAAGGTAAAAATGGCTGCTTGCCTTTAGACTGACAGTTTTGTAAAAGAAATTCTGTAGAATTTAAAAAAATCATTTTAAAAAAATTTCAAATTTGCTGAACATATTTTTTATTTAATCCTAATTCAGGAATTATTTCTCTCCTGAAAGTTTGATCTTGTGTCTTAATGTGTTTAATAAGTGTTATAAAGCATTATAAAAATATTATAAAGCCTGACAATGATATTCATACTCTAGATTTTTATTACTCAGCATGAAAGAAATATAAGTTAATTAAGCTTATATATGTTTTTACTTAATTTTCTTGGTGACAATCTGAACTTTGACAAGTATTACAGACAAGGGTTGTCTGCTTCTTTTGAAATGCTATTTAAAATTTGATTCTTCGATTTTCTGCAGTGCTAAAAGTGTTCAGACACTTCACAGAATCTCTGAGATAGTTTAGAAATTATTAACTAGTTCTTTTTTTTTCTCTTTCTCTTACCAGAGCCATTAATATTCATTCATGCATAAATCTCTTATCCTTCAATTTATCCTCTTCTGGAAACTCTCCTGGTGTTTTTCCTTTCCATGGCTAAATGTGGTGCTTTCTACTCCTCCCTGATTCTTCACTCTCCAGTCCTCATTTGGCCTATTCTACTTTTCTCCCAAAGTGTTACTGTTGATGCTGATAGACAAGCGCCTGGAATCACACAAACCACTACTGTCTCTGAACAATTTGATGGGCAGTAGGAAGGGAATTTTCAGGTTTGAGAACCTCTGGATGTTAAAGGATCCAGATGAGCCATGGTGGTGCATGAACAGGTTTCTGAGGCTTTGAGACTTGGCTTTCCTGAAACCTGAGTCAGGAAAAACTTCTGCTGAAAATTGGGTCTAACACAAACCACAGTGATGGCTTTTTAACCTAATCCTCTATAGTAGTTTCACTTGAGCCAGCAGCAAAGCACCATGCAGCTGCTTGCTCACTCCTCCTCCTGCTCCACCAGGGCATAGAGGAGAATGGGAAAAAAAACCAAAATAGTTTCATAGGATAACAACGAGAAAGAGCAACAACATTACATATGATGCACAAATGCAATTGCTCACCAAATGTGAAAGGAAAATAAACTTGCCCAAACACCCAGTCTGTTTCTGAGAAGCAAATCTCCCTCACAGCTAGCATCCCCAGTTATATATGTATAGGCAGAAATATCCCTCTGGCCAACCCGGGCCAGCTGTCCTGGCTGTGCTCTCCCAGCTTCTCCTGCACCCGGCAGGGCGTGAGGAGCTGAAAAGGCCTTGACACTGTGTAGGCACTACAACTACCTAGCAACAACTAAACCCAACAATGAGTTAGTAAATACTATTCTAAATCCAAAACACAGTGCTATACCAGCTACTAGGAAGAAAAATTAATTCTGTCTCAGCTGAAACCAGAACACCCTTGTAGGAATCAGTGGAATCTTGTTGTAGGTCTCAGATAGCATGTGTGTGTGCATGTATGTGCATGTGTGTGTGCTCATGCATGATTATGCATAACAAAATCAATAAAACATTGTCAAGGAAGGATTATTCCACTCTCCACTGGAATATTCTAGTTCTATATTATGGATATAAATTTCCCAGAAATCATGTTTTCTGCTCAAGTCATTATTTGCATTATCAGCTCATGCTTATAAAGGAACAGTTTTAAACCCATGTGCTTAATTGTCATTTCATTCAGTTTTTGGATTTTTGCTTCATTTAATAAAGGCTTTTGACTATGGCAAAATTGTTGGTCCTGAAATCATGCATGAGAGTGCCTGAAAAGGCTTGTAATGGCTGTAGTGAGGTGCTGCTAACCAAGCCTCTAAGAAAAGCACTGTTATTACACAGTTCATGGCTATCACTTGTACACTTCTGTAGTTACAGGAAGCTCTGAATTTGATGCAGGAGACATTCAAATTCATGAAGCAGAAGAGGATTTAAAGACTGATTAGTGGAAGAACAAGGAAGTTGGTACAACACGTTACTACCCTCCCCCTCTAAATTTTTCTCACAGGTAAACTCTTAGTAATGACCATCTTTAATGTCTCTGATGGGCTGTTTACAGCAAAGATTTAACATTAAAAAGAAATAACCAATCATATTGTAACCTGCTATAGCTATCCTTCATAATTAAAACTACGAGGCAAACATATTTTGGGGCTCCTTTCTCTTTGGTTTCAAAAATACTTTTGCCCACAAATTTAGTCTAGCAGACAAGATTTCATGATGCTCAGCTCTTCCAGCTGAGCATGTCATACATCTGCAGGCACACTAGTGAAGGGTTCATCAAGATTTTCTGTGTCTGACACCTCTGTTCATGAAGAAGGAAAGGAAATGTTACATTTGGTCAATGTAGGAAGCCTGCGACTCCCACAGTGGAGTCCTGTGCATCTCTTTATGCAGCAAGTAATATAAGAATTAAGGATATTCCTGCCGGATGATCTGTCCCGGGGTTAGAAACAGACAAAGCAATTCATCAGCCTACAGGTAATACAGGAATATGTAAGTTTACAGGAAGTTTACATCGGATCAGCAAGATTCTAAGCATAAAATATAGTATAATGGAAAACTGGTGCTAAAGAATATTTTGTTGCCACCGTTGTATTCAGTTAGACTGTGGATATTAACTGATACAGGACAACTTAATTTTTTTCTATCTATCTGAAGTATGACTTTGTGGAAACACATTTCACCCATTCTGTGACACTATTTAGCAGTATACAGAGGAACATTATGGTCTTCCCTCCTTTTTGAGGGAAATAATAAAGGGAAATATTTTCAGTTATAAATAAACTAATTATATGCATGTGGAAAAGCTGATGTGTAAAATTGGTGTTTAGCAACAAAACAAATAATAGAGACATATAATGCACAAAAAGTAGGAGCAAGTTGAGGTTATGTGGCCTCTTATGGGTCAGGAATATAGATTAACTTTGTTGTCCATCTTATGTAAAGAAACTGTTGTTTGGGAATAGGAGATGCCTTGTTTATATATGGATTTCTGAGCACATTATTGTCAGACAGAGAAGAGTCCTTTTAGTTTGGGGGACCTCACAGTTGTCTGTCTCACCAGCTATCTGGGCTCTCAGGCTGCAAAATGGATTTATAAAAGGAGGCAGTTGCTTTTGGGATAATAATCCTAACAGTGTTTTAGCATGAATTCTTTTAATATCTCTTCTTGCATAGAAGAGTTATTGTTTTTTACTAACTCATATTGCCTATTTAAAACAAAAAGTGATAGTTTATTATATTATACTGTACTATATATTTTACAGGAAAGATTAGCAATACTGTAGTTGAACTCATGGGCAAACTGAACATAACAGTGAGTTATGACCTAGAATTGTATTATGATTTTTATTTTTTTTTAAGTTGATGAAAATCAAAACATCTCATTTGTCTGAAATGAAGTGTATGCTAATGTACCAAAACATTCATGAGAGCATCTGTAACAGCACATCTCTGGTAGGTATATTTTCCTTGATGACTAGCAAATGAGGATCATAAAGAGTTGAGATCAAAGAGAAAGGTATTTCTATGATATAACATCTCTTTTCATTAAACTATTCAAAATGTAATGCTTCTAATTATATTTGCATATTATGACTAAAGAGTAAGATTCATAAATGCTGTGAGGCAGAGAAAGTTCCTGAAGTGAAGAAGTTATTTTGATTTACAAAAGCTTAAGTTGGGCCAGGGGTACAGTCTGCAGAAATAATTGATTATTTTCATCCTAGCCTCTTAACAATTGTGTATTTTATTATCCTAATGCTTCTTAGAGTAACTACAGTATTAAATTAGAATTTCTACATTACAATCCATACATACTGTGAAATCTTGTGTAAATAAATCAGGAAAATAAACTGAAAGTTTAACAGGAAGATTTATGTACTCACCTACTAAATTAGTACTCTAAAGTTTAAGATTTTTCAAGAAGTTATGTATGCACCATACATAAATCAGAGCAATATACCTGATTCTGAAAGTTTATATTAAAAAATCATGGAAAATGGATTATACTCAGAAAGTGTTTTTTAATGTGGCACTTCCAGTTTTATTTCACAGCAGACACTAGCTTCTGAGAGGCTTGCTTTAAGCAATTCTTTCTCTTACATTTTTGAAACAACCACCACCACCACCACCACTGTAGCCATCATTAGATAAAGAAACTAAGAGTGCAAAAAAATGAAACACCAGACATGGACCAAATGTTTAATTCACCTAGATCTTCAACTAATATAAAATCAAGGATGTACAGCAGATGATGATCAAGTACCTAGTCCAGATTAATACAATTTAAACTGTACGTAGGCACTTTCAGTATTGTTTCTTTCTAGCTAGGTAATTTTAAAGTCTTACAACCATCCAGTTAGAAAATGAGACGACAGAGGTTCAGTCAGAGTTGAATACTGTGTTTACTGCCATCATTATTTGTGCCACTTACAAACCTTTCCCATAGCATGAGTCAGGGAGTAGAATTATGAACATTTCTCTGTCCACTGAGAATTGACATCACTGCAATCTTTTTTGGGGGAATAATGACCTGCACCTCAGTTACAAGACAGCTCAGTATTTATTTCAGAGATAATATCCCCTAGGACGACATATTATTGCTTTTATTATGGATTTATACTAACATACCAGACAGAACAGAACACAGTAATGATCAGCTATGCAGCCTTGTCACTGGGGTAAGCTGCTTCATCATCATCCACTCCAGGGACACTTCTTTTCCATGCATTGTTCTACCTTCTTTGCTCTGACCTTCATACATGCATCCTTTGACTCTCTCACAATTTCCCCATCTCAATCGATTCAGAACTCTCACATTAGATAACTCTACAGTCCTTCTTCCTTCTACCGTTTTTTAAAATATTGTTCAAACTTATTTACCACACACAACTTTTAAACCCAGTTCAGGCTCTTAAAGCAAGAATTGTTTGCCATTCAATAATACTATATGGGAAAGATCCTGCTTATTGTGAGTTTTTATAGATTATTGTCCTCATCCACAAACTAGTGAGCTTCACAAAAAAGTTTTATGTTCACTATATCCTGTGAGCTTTGCTTTTCAAAAGACATTAATTTATTTCAGAACTACTTACAGAAGCAGAGGCAGGTTTGGGTTGGAAGGGACCCCAGAGATCATCTAGTTCCAACATCCCTGCCATGGTCAGGGACACTCTCAACTAGCACAGGTTGCCCACAGCCACCATCAATGTGTTTTCATGAGTATGACTTCTTATCAGATATGTGCTTTCCTCCCTTCTGCGTCTCATGCTCTATTTTCTTCTTTAATTTAATTTCTTAATTTAATTTTTTAATTTTAATTAAAATCCTGCCATATTTATAGAGCAAATTCAGTAGAAATCTAAATAATGATCAAGTATAAACTGAAGAGATTTGTACCAGTTATTTGTAACCCCAGCTATGGTACCTACATAGTTTTGCAATGTAGTCCTTGGCTCTCAGGGGAATGCAGATGACACGTGGTACTTTTTACAGATGGATCATACAAACAGTGTGGCTGTGAATAAGTGTCACAAAGGTATTCCAGCTTCCTTTTGCCAGCTGACAAACAGAAATCATGCACAGATGTTTCTAGTGAGAAAGGGGAGAGAGAGCGAGGGAGGGGAGTCAATTCTCAAGGAATATATGGAGCCACCCTAACCCTCTGGTGTATGGGTTAGAAAAGCAGGCATATGCATAAATGGGGAATGTTTCCAGACTCACTTAAAAAGGTATGATGAGCTCAATATTGGCTGCAGAAAGCTGAATCCTTCTGTGCATTACATTGGAGCTGCAGCATCAGCGGTGAATTCACAGAGCACAGTGACTATGAACAGCTTACACAAGAGATCCTTACCATATACGATTTCTCACCTTCCCTAAACCTTCAAGATTGGGTTGCTAAAGAGTAGGGGGAAAGTGCAGCATTACACGGCTTCTTTTCATTTCAGGTATTTTTCTGTCTTTCCAATAGATGAAATCAAATTGGGAAACAGCAAAACAAAAACATAAATAGCAGGCTGAATTCATAAAAGAGAAGTGATTCACCTGTGTTCTGGACTAGAGGCAAAAAAGCGGTGTATGTCTGGATATTCAGATAAATATAAAATCTAGAAAAAATCAGGCAAGTGTATTAAATAAATCTATTCAATATTGACAATTAAGAATTTTGGTGCTTTTTAAAAGAAGAAACATTCAAAGATGTCTTTATATTTTTCTTCCCAGGAAGAGAAATAGGAAGCCCTTGCTAGGTCATCAAGTCCTTCATCTTGCATGTGGGAGAATCATTCTTTTTAAATTGCTCTTTCATATTCGATGCAGCAATACAATTCCTTTTGAGAGTGAACATAAACGAAATGAGAGAGAGGAAGACAGAGAGAGAAGCGATCATTTCTCCACAGGGATCACAGGAGACTGCGGAACTAGCTGACATTTCCTAGGACACCTTCAGTGATTCCCTATGGCACAGAAAATGTTTCTCTTTTACTAAGGGGAAAAATAATATGCACTCATGAAAAAGTGGGTGAAAATGTTAAACCCATACTGATTAATTTTCATGCTACCTGTGTGCATGGATCTACTACCAAACACTGTCGACTTGCCCTTCACATCTAAGTCTTAGTGAGTAAGCACAAGACATGCTATGACTCTACTCTCATACCACCTTCCCAAGTCTTCCTTTCCAAGTGCTGTGTGACCTCTCTGCAAGCCCTTGGGAACACATGTCCACACATATTTCTCTCCTGTATTTAACCCTATAACAATAACCGTGGAAAATCTAAGCAACATTCTATGGAACACCTTAAGGGAAATAAGAGGTGCTCCACTGAGAAGGTAACATGGCCAACAGCCCAGACCAAGTGCCTCCACAGGAATGCGCACAGCTTGGCCAACAAACAGGAGCTGGAAGTTACTGTGCTATGACCTCATTACCACTACAGAAACTTGGTGGAATGAATCCCACGACTAGAGTGTGGCTATTGATGGCTACGGGCTGTTCAGATGGGACAGGTGTGGTGCTTTGATGTAAGTCTATTGGACCTGATGAGATGCATCCCAGAGTCTTCAGGGAATTGGCTGATGTGTTTGCCAAGCCACTCTCCATCATATATAAAGTCATGGCGGTCAGGGGAAGTCCCCAGTGACTGGAAAGAAGGGCAGTGTTGTGCCCCTTTTAAAAGGGAACCACCGACCTGTCAGCCTCATCTCTGTGACTGGGAAGATCATGGAACAGATCCTCCTAGAAGCTATGCTAAGGCACATGGAAGACATGGAGGTGACTCGAGACAGTCAGCACAGCTTCACCAAAGGCAAATCCTGCCTGACAAACCTGGTGGCTTTCTATGGTGGGGTAACATTAGTGGACGCATGAAAAGCAATTAATGTCATCTAACTGGACTTCTGTAAAGCCTTTGACACAGTCCCCCACAACATCCTTTTCTTTAAATTGGCATGATATGGATTTGATGAGTGGACTGTTTGGTGGATAAGGAATTGGTTGAATGGTTTCATCCAGAGAGCAGTCATCAGCAGCTTGATGTTCAGATGGAGATCTGTAGCAAGTACCCCCTCAGGGGTCTGTACTGGGACCAGTACTATTTAATATTTTCATTAGTGACATTGATGGTAAGGTTGAATGCAAGTTTGTGTCATCATCAACCAGTCTGCAGATGACACCAAGCTGAGCAGTGCAATTGACACGCCAAAAGGATGGGATGTCATCCAGAGGGACCTGGAGAAACTGGAGAATTGGGCCCATGTGAACTTCATGAGTTTCAACAAGAACAAGTGCAAGGTCCCCTTCCTGGGTTGGGCCAATTCTTGTCATCAATACAGGCTAGGAAATGATGTGCTAGAGAGCAGCCCTGCAGAGAAGGACTTGGGGGTGCTGGTGACGAGAAGCTTGACAGGAGCCAACAATGCATTCTTGCAGCCCAGAAAGCCAACCATATCCTCAGCTGCATTAGAAGGAGCATGACCAGGAGGTCGAGAGAGTTGATTCTCCCCCTCTATCCAGCTCTTGTGAGACCAACATCTGGACTACTGTGTCCAGTTCTGGAATCCCCAACATAAGAAGGGCACAGAAATGTTGGAATGGGTCCAGGGGAGGCCCACAAAGGGAGCCTTGAACAGCCTGCTCTAGTGAGAGGTATCCCTGCCAATGGCAGGGGGGTTGGAACTAGATTATCTTTCAGGTCCCTTCCAGCCCTACCCATTCTATGATTCCATGATTGAAGGATCTCCAGAGGACAACCTCTGATATTCTGAGAAAAAGTTTTCCTGAAGGCATCTGCTCCTAAAATTAAAGCATATCTGGGGTAAATAAATAAAAATCCTAGAAATTTCTTGTCATATGAACAGATCAACAGAAGTCCATTGTAATCCAAGTCGCAATCTTGCATGAAGGAGATTGTGACACACGCAATTTTCAGAAGAACTTCAAAGAGTTCAATACTGCACATTGAGAAATATGTCCATGGGCCCTATAAACAGCTATCTTTTAAGCCATTTTGATGACTTTAATGGAAAATTCTAATTAATACAAATTGTCACATCAGATATTTTCTTGATTTTAGGAAAAAATAAATGTAAACTGCCTTTTCTATTTTCCCACTTATTTTCAAAGTGAGGCCAAGTCAGATGGATTAAATTCTATTATCACGTATTTTTACCATAACTTTATTTGGCTTATTTATTTTCTTTAATAAAGCCAACAAAGTAGCTCTTAGATTGTGATTAAATTAATGTTAAGAGGAGAGAAGCAATGAAACAGAAGCATGTGCAACACGCTATTGTTTTATCACGGGGTTTTAGTGACTGGGCTACAGTCCATCAATTTAGAACTCTACTCTGGTCATGCTAGTTTGCTTCTCTGCATAAAGCAAACTGAATGAGACAGGCTCCATTACACTTTCTTTTACATGAAAAATAGCATTCATTTTATGGGTAGTACCCACCCACTGAAAACCAAAAGGAACATACAAAAATAAATATAAAATAAATATAAAATGATAAAATATCTCAAGAAAATGCATGTGAATGACATAAAATTCTCTCTACGTCTGTAGAAAAGGTGAAGCACTGGGTAGATCTAGCTTTTTTCTTTAAAAGTAAGTAGTCTTGTAACATTTCTTCTTCTTTTCTTGTACACAGTTGAGTATATAATTTTTTACCGCAAGTTTTAACACCTTGTTTTAATTTCAACCTTTTTTTTTCTTTTTGCTTGTATTTTATCTGAGGGCATTTGTTGTTTAAAACAAAGGAAGCAATACCTCTTCTCAATGTGTCTGGTTGCCTGCATTTTGGAGGCAGAAATTCTAATAAAAGATAGTATTTTTCTCCAGAACAATGGATACAATATTAATCTATTTTAAAATCTTACTTTACATAAGGTTTTTGTCCATATTTTAAACACATTTTTTAACAACTCCTGGAACAGCTGAGGTTGGAAGGCACCTCTAGAGATCATCTGCTTCAACTCCCTGCTCAGAGCAAGGTCCACAAGAGCAGGTTGTTCAGGACCATGCTGAGACAGGTTTTTTGTTTTCAAGGATGGAGACTCCATGATCTCTCTGATCAATCTCACAGATGATTCACTCAACCTGATTGATGACCCTCATAGAAAAACATACATTTCTTATGTTTAAGTAGAATTTCCTCTGTGTGTTTGTGCCAATTGCCTGTTGTCCTGTCACTGGGCACCACAGTTCGTTCTGTTGCCTTTGCTCTCCCCATAAGGTATTTATGCACATGGATAAATGCACCTAAGTCTTCTCCAGACCGAACAGCCACAATTCTCTCAGCCTCAATGCATATAACACATGGTCCAGTCCCTAAATCATATTTATGGTCCTTCCTTGGACTAGCTCCAGTACGTCCATGTCTTGTACTGGGAAGGCCACTACTGATCACAGAACTCCATATGTGTTTCACTAGGGTTGAGTAGAGGAGAAGGATCATTTCAACCTGGTGGTGATGTGCTGCCAGGACACCACTGGCCACTGGACAAGTATAACAGCTCTGGCACTCTCTTAGAGGCCACCATGATCACATCCCTAGCCCTGGGATTCTGTCTCCATCCCACTGTCCCCATTTCCCAGATTCAGACAAGAGGAGAAATTAAAACAGCATGAAGTTATAAAAATATTATAATGAATGGAAGTCTAATGCTAAACAAAGCATGGTGGGGGACGCAGTCTATTGCAGGATCCAGCTGTGTTCAAGGAAAATCTAGGAGCCTGAGAATAAATCTGGCTGCTACAGATCTTTCAGACAAAATGAAACAACACAGTGTTCAGCAGTAGGTATGGCAGTTAGCAGGTGCAGCAAACATTAGTTGATATTTCAGCCAGTCCCCTGTGGCTTCAGATTTGGCAGCATCTGGACAAATCTTATTTGTACATCAGTGCTTTGCTCTTTGGGGCACTAAGTTTGATATTCTTGTGATGTTTATACTGTGGAATCATTTGTCCTTTACTCTTATGGGGAATGGTGGCTCCAACACCTAGTCAACTTTTAGTAATACACTTATAAACATCAAAATATTATGAGATTTAGGCCTCAGGAAATTAAATATGTTTGGAATCTGTCTACCGTGGTGAATATGAATGAAAAATGAGGTTCAGAAAAGTTATTTGCTAGAGGAAAACACAGTAAGTAGTTGTGCACCTTTCACTTTAACCAGCACATATTATTTAATGAACTCATTCCTTTCTTCTTTAGCCACTGTAATTGTAAAACCAGATTTGGATGTACAGTCAAGCTCTGTTAAAAGGACACTACTGTTTATGCACTCCACTCTTCGTGTGTTTCCCAACCTCTTCTACACCACTTCTACAAGGACAAGGCTGAGAGATTTGGGCTTGTTCAGCCTGGAGAAGAGAAGGCTCAGGGGAGACCTTATTGTGGCTTTTCAATATATAAAGAGGGCTTATAAAAAAGGTAGAGAGAGACTTTTTCACTGTACTGACAGGACAAGAGGTAACGGTTTTAACTAAAAAGAGAAAATTCTTTACAATGAGAGTAGCGAGACTGGACACGACGCAGACACTCGCCCACTCTCCCCTGGTGGGATGGGGAAGAGAACAGGCAGAGTAAAAGGGAGAATTATCATGGGTTGAGATAAAGACAGTTTAATAGGTAAAGCAAAATCCAATGCACACAAGCAAAGCAAAACAAGGTGTTCATTCCCCATTCCCCATGGGCAGGCATGGGTTCAGCCATCCCCAGGGGTACCCAGGAAAGCAGGGCTCCATCAGGCCTAACAGTGACTTGGTAAGACAAACGGTATCATTCTAAACGTCCCCCCTCTTCCTTCTTCCAACAGCTTTATATAATGAGTGTGACACTGTATCATATGGGCGCCATAAAGATGATTAAGGGAGTGGAACATCTTCCTTATGAGGAAAGGCTGAGGGAGTTGGGCGTCTTTAGCTCAGAGACGAGGAGACCGAGCGGTGACCTCATTAATGGCTATAAGTATGTAAAGGGTGAGTGTCAGGAGGACAGAGCCAGGCTCTTCTCAGTGATGGTCAGTAATAGGACAAGGGGCAATGGGTGCAAGCTGTAGCATAAGAAGTTCAATGTGAATATAAGAAGGAACTTTTTCATTGTAAGGGTGACAGAGCACTGGAACAGACTGCCCAGAGAGGCTGTGAGAGTTTTCTTTCCTTTATTCTGTGTTGAGTTTGTTTTGCCCTTGACACTAATTGCAGAATGATCTCTCCCTGTCCTTATTTCAACACCTAAGCCTCTCAATATATATTTTCTCCTCTGTCCAGATGAAAAAAGGAGTAATAGAGTGACATTGGTGGGCATCTGGCCTCCAGCCAGGGTCAAACAATCATAAAAAATTAAAACACCTCTACTCCATCAACATAGTCTTCATCACAAATCCTAAAGATAGCCCCATACTAAGTACTATGAAATAAACATATCCCAGCCAAACTTGACACATCAGGGGGGTTGGACTAGATGACTTTTAAAGGTCTCTTCCATCCTATACCGTTCAATGATTCTGTGGTACTGGGGCTAGCTTTTACTTTAGAGATGGAGACATACCACTGTTATTAACAGGGGAGTTTCTAAAATGAAACAGTAACGATTGAGAAAAAAATGGCCTCCCTATTATATAAAATCTAAACCATGATGATACTTCTTAAACTGGAATAAGGTTAGCATTGTTTCACAGGTGGGCCTGACTTCCATTAAATTAGAAAATCCTACATGTATATATATTAGTCCTCAATTTATACCTTCTGCATCCCTGAAAATCCAAAAAGGGAAAAGGACAATCATGTTTTGTAATAAAGTAGATGGAACAAACAGAAATAGCTAGGACTTAAGGGTAAAATGCAGTCATAAATTTAAGCTAAACATGAGAAAATAATCTTCTTAACAATAAGACCTTTAAGACAGTGGAATGTTCTCTTAGGAAAATGATGGAAAGCCTCTCACTTCAATGTGCATGGAAATGAGTTTTAAATGGTGTTTGATGTGCGCTAGAAAGAAATTGGTGAGTCATTGCACTGCACTTTGAAGACCTGAAGATGTTTTTTAAAAACCTATGCCTTCCAGTCAAGTGTAATATCTGCTTCACTGCTCAGTTCTTGACATGGAGATAACCACAAGTGGTTTTTATGTGACGACAGAGTAGGATCAAATCCAAATTTATATGGACAGATGAACAAGTTTGTGGCTATCCTACCCACTAACTAAAGGGCCCACTGGGCAGTATAAATTACTCCATGCTGCAGCTGCATTTAGCCTCCTTTCTGCAGAAAAATTTTCCTGAACCCAGGAAAAATGGCAAGTCAGGTATATAACTTCAATTACTCACATTGTTTGTTTAAATAATCTTAATCTACCTGGCCCA